>NC_059331.1:94669440-95008368 GCF_018350155.1 Leopardus geoffroyi | reverse complement strand
AACCTAAATTGGAATTTACTCATTTGCTATAGGTATGTACTGTAGACATGGGGAAAATAATTTCAATTAATTTTTCCCCTCATTTCTTTCTCTCCAGTTTTATGTTTGTTTGTTTTGTATCTTAAGGGATACTGCTGTGCTTTTAACTTCAATAACAAGAAAGCATATGAGTAAATAGTTAAATCAACCAACCAGTTAAAAACCTCAAGTATGTTCAAAGGACTTGAGAGCTGAAATCAGGGTTTGTAAACCAACACTTTTCTTTCTTTTTGGGGGGAGGGGCAGCAATAAGAAGAGATCTTAAAAAGTCTAAAACTTTAGTTTATCTTTTGCAAACAGACTTAATATCATCCAATGTAAATAACACCATAGAATAAGTCTTTTATAAGTTAATATAAAAATGAGTATGTCCAAAATGCCACAGGAAATGTTGGATGTACTAGATAATTAACTCCTCTAAATGCAAACATTCACAATTTAAATCTTTTAGGATTATTTTATATTTTAACAGATACATTTACTCTTTCTTACTGAGCTTGTAAGAAAGTAGTAATAATTTCATTGAAGAACTGTGGCCATCCTACTACCTGGCAGAGGTGGTGAACCTGAGGCCTTTCTTAGGATTATTTCAGTGAGGCAAAAAGGCTCTGGTTCTTTAGAAGGTGAACAATGAACACAGTTATGAATCACTCTGGTGACATTTCATTTTTAATTTTTTTTTTACGTTCATTTATTTTTGAGAGAGAGAGTGTGTGAGCAGAGAAGGGGCAGAGAGAGAGGGAGACACGATATCCGAAGCAGGCTCCAGGCTCTGAGCTGTCAGCACAGATCCTGTCACGGGATCGAACTCACAAACCTTGAGATCATGATTTGAGCCAAAGTCGGACGCCTAACGACTGAGCCACCCAGGCGCCCCCACTCTGGTGACATTTCAATCACTCTTATTACTTGTTGATGTAACATATAATATTCTTAAATCCTTTAGGATAGGAGGCATGACTATTCTTTCTTTCTCTCATTTATTCTACAAATATTTATCATGTGCCTACTGTCTGCCAGGGCCTGTTCTAGCACTGTGGACATATAGTAATGCACAAAACGTGTCATCATAAGTATCCCACAGTAAAACATGGGACTGATACTAATGGATCATCAATAAAAGAAAACTGTATTTACAAGTATGTGCAAGAATTTTCATGCACTTTACTTTCTTTTATTAGGAAAACTGAGCCAGTGCTGAACATTTCAGTTGATAGTCTGATCAGGACATAGAAAAGCCAGGTTTAAACTATCTACCTACAGCTCTTAGAACAGAAGTAAAGCAGCACTCCTGCACAGAAGATGAGAGTTTACCCCAGACAGAGAGGGCTAAACTTGTTGCAAAATAAGGGGATTTTAAATATTTCAACTCCAAAAAAGCAGAGTGACCCAAATGGGCAGTTTAGAAATAATGTGTATGTTTGCACAACTGCAATTCAGTTTTAACACACGTGATATCCCCAAAGTACATAATGACTGAGATTTGATACAGCTCCAGTGTTACCAACCAGAGGTTGTGACATGACATATTAATGCTGAACAGAACTCCACTGTCGCTGTCACCCAGAGGGCTATCTCAAAATGCTGAGCAGTCACCCTCAAAAGTAGACAGAGGAGACTGAAGCACTCTGACCCACCCTGGCTGCAGCAGATCAGCTTTTAATTCCTAACAGGGTGAGTTTTAAAATAAGTAATCTCTGAGCAACTTTCGGAAACAAACGTTCTACTATATTCATTAAATATTTTTACTTCTTATGTCTTGGCTTTTCTTTTTTTTTTTTTAACGTTTATTTATTTTTGAGACAGAGAGAGACAGAGCATGAACGGGGAAGGGGCAGAGAGAGAGGGAGACACAGAATCTGAAGCAGGCTCCAGGCTCCGAGCCATCAGCCCAGAGCCCGACGCGGGGCTCGAACTCACGGACCGCGAGATCGTGACCTGAGTTGAAGTCGGATGCTTAACTGACTGAGCCACCCAGGCGCCCCTGTCTTGGCTTTTCTAACACACACACAAATGTGGCTTTGTGAGTGCGTATTCCCTGATGGTCTTCAAACTATCCAACCTAAAAGTCATGGAACGCTTCCCTTTCCATACACTGTTTTTCTCTAGAGAAGTAAAGTTTAACCATAAAAGTTTAATCATAGGAAAGTCTACAGTGTACTATTCATAAATAAGAACATATCTCTACAGCTCCCAGAAAAGAAAGGAAAAGAAAGGTTTTGCATCTTACTCTCCATGGGTCCCCACTCACACCTCCATCTAAACTCTCCTAAGGGAGAATGAGAGGGCACTCAGCACCTCCCCCAGGCAGTGTGAGCAACCAGGTAGTCTAACTGCTTCCTTGTATGTATGAGTAAACTGAGGTTGGAAAGGTTGAGTGGCCTGAGGCCATGATGCAGGCTAGTGGCAGAAGAGGAACCAGGACTCTGCTCCCAGTCTACTTACTGTTCCTTACTGAAGAGCCGGGATACGCAAGCCTCCTATTTGATATTTAGCAAACATTTTTTGTATATTAAGTAGTTTGTAAATAGGAATTCACTCTAGTCTTCATGCCAACACTATGGGGGAAGGGCTATGGTCACCTCCATTTTACACATAGAGAAACTGAGGTAGCAAGACACCGGGCACCATGTCCATGTTACACAGCTCACAAATAGTAGAGCTGGGATTTTTTTAAGTTTACTTACTGAGAGAGAGAGAGAGAGAGAGAGAGAGAGAGAGAGCATGAGTGGGGAGGGGCAGAGAGAGAGAGAGGGAGAGAGAGAATCCCAAGCAGACTCCACACCATCAGCACGAAGCCCAATGTGGGGCTCGAACCCACAAAATCATGATATCATGACCTGAGCTGAAGAGTCAGACGCTTAACCGACTGGGCCACTCAGGCACCCCCGGAGCCAGGATTTGAACCCAGACAGTCTCGATGTGGAGTCCATGCTCTTAGCCACTATACCGTAAAACCTCTTTGTGTCTCTGTTGGAAGAGACTTGACATTTGACCTCAACAATGCACAAAGCCAGCAGCAGCACAAAGAGATCAAAGCTTCTGTAACCAGCAATACAAAACATGCACACTTCCAAGTATATGACATTCTGGAAAAGGCAAAACTACAGAGACTGTAAAAAGATCAGTGGTTGCCAGGGTTAGGGGAGAGGAAGGGAAGAGTGGGACGTGCACAGAGGACTCTTCAGGGTGAAATTATTCTATATGATACTGTAACAGTGAATACATGCCATTATACATTTGTCCAAACCCGATGAATGTACAATGTTCACCAAGAGTGAACTTTAACATAAATGATGGACTTTGGGTTATAATGATGTGTCAGGGTAGGTTCATTGATTATAACAGATTTACTACTCTCATGGGGGGCTTGTGGATAACAGGGAAGCTGGGAAGCTGTGACTTTGTGCAGACAGGGTATATATGGAAAATCTCTCTACCTTCTGCTCCCTTTTGCTGTGAACCTAAAAGTGCTATAAAAAAGTCTTAAAAAAACATGCACACAAACAATACTCTCCCCACTCCCATTGCATTTTCCATATGCTGTCAGTGCATTAGCTTTTTGCCTAGAAGAGCATATCTGTCTTGTGTTCATACAAAATGCCAGACAATGTCTTCCAGGTTCTAGTACCTTGGACATAATACTTAAAAACAACAACAACAACAACAACAACAACAACAACAACAACAACCTTTTGGTGTCTCAGTTTCTCTCTATCACAGGTGGGAGTAGTGACAGTACCTACTTTGTAAATTTACTGTGAGTGTTCAATAAGGAAATGCATCTCAAGAGCTGATAAGAGTGTCTGACGCACAATAAACATTCAATACTTGCTAGCTATTACTACTACTATCACAACTATTATTGATATGTTTGAAAAACTGACCATCTTGCATCATGAAGTTATCCCTACCCAAGGCAGACATACTGCATATTGAAAGCAGTATTACTCTAGGGAGGGTAAATGCTCAAGTTTTCCTGAAGTACCCCTTTTGAGGTGACAGTTAAAGAAATGAATAAAAATCACAGACACTTCAATACTTTTCTAAATCCTTACATGTAATTCTGTGATTTTTAATGCACTAGTGGAGAGCAAGGATTAGTATTCTGAGAGAATAGCGATTGTCCTTTTTAACAATCGAGAGATTATTAGTTGGATTTATAAAGCTGGCTCTAGAGGTGAAAGCGTCTGCATACATACACATGTATGTTCTTTCTTAATAATCTCCATTGCAAACATTATCATTGTCAGCTACAAAGATGTTCTGACAGCGCTGTCTCAAGGACAAGTGTAAGTGAAGGAGATTTCCTCAGGTCTTACAACTGAGCTAATTATTAGTCGTCAGTCTATCATGCCTTACTTGGATATTTGGATATTGTGAAATATTACTTGCATCATAAATAAATAAATAAAGATCTTTCCTTTAACCTCTATACCAGGAGAAGAGTTATTATTCCATAGTCATGGATTTGTCTTGCAGGAGCCATATGATAATGGTCTGAAGAAGTTTTTAAAATCAACATCATTTTAAACAAATCAAGGCTGATTCACTTATTTTAGTCAGGGGTAGCTGATAAGCCTAGAAGTCATAAACCCTAGTATGGGAGATTAGATCATTATTAAGCAAATATTTCTTCTCGTCCTTCTCTTCACCCCCACTTCAGGTGTGGGGTTTGCGTCTCTGCCCCATGGATATGACATTTGGCGTGAACAATGGATGTCAGTGGTATTGACACAGTGGAGGTTTGAAATGTGTCTGTGGCATTGTGCTCTCCCTGTCTTGTCACAGGAAGAGCACTATTTCATAGCTGCCATTCCAAGGAGGATGAGAGATGTGTGGAAAGACCAGAACCCAACCTGCATCTATCTTGGAGGAGAACCCTGCAAAAAACCAGGACAAGATCAGCTGAAACCCAGCTTACCACACAGGTATGAGCAATTAACAACTTGTCTGTGTTTGGCACTGACTTAGCAGTGTTTTTTTTTTTTCTGAATCCTATCATGGCAGCATCGACTGCTGTGTGTGGTTCTGGCCCCATGCTACCTTGTGGGGCTTTCCTCACGGAGCTTCAGCTTCATGCATCTTCCTGTCTTTGGCCCTCTTTTGATGACCTCCTGAGAGAATGTACATGAAAGCATTTGGCAAACAGTCAAAAACTGTACAATGCAAATAGCATCACCAGTCAACTAGCACCTCGATGTTCTGTCATTATTCTGTGTTTCTAAGAAGTCTCAAATGCTAAAAATTTTTCACAAATTCTCAAATTACGAGCACCATACTGTTCTCTGTGCACTTCTAAAGTCCCAGGGACAGAGAAGACAAAATCCTTCCTTCATCATACCCTTGGTTCAATCACTTAGTCATGAATCTCTCACAGTTGTGTAGAATTACTGCTGAGGATGGTTAACTGTGCAAGGCTTAGACCTGTGGGGTCCCACTCCTTACCTGGAGACACAATTAACTACTCAAGGTACTGTGGTCAAAAAGAGGTAGAGTGGGAGAGAGCCAAAACATAAAAGACTGTTAAAAACTGAGAACAAACTGAGGGTTGATGGGGGGTGGGAGGGAGGGGAGGGTGGGTGATGGGTATTGAGGAGGGCACCTTTTGGGATGAGCACTGGGTGTTGTATGGAAACCAATTTGACAATAAATTTCATATAAAAAAAAAAGGTACTGTGGTCAGACCCCACTTGCACATAGGAATCAATTTGTCTTGTTTTAGATCTGAACTTCCAATTATCTGTCTCCCTTCCTAAGATCTTGAGTTTTAAAGTTTCTGGAAACATGTTTAAAAGTTCAGGGTCAGGGTACATGGAGGACCTTTCACAATGCATAGATTTCTAGTTATACATTTGCTGGCATTATGGCAAACAGGATAAATATAAAACATCAAAGCAACAAAGCAATAAAACAACAAAGCAGTAACATAAAACAACAAAGCAATGACAAGCGTATGGCTGGTTTACGGTAATGTGAATGGCATTATAACAACTCAAGTGTTCTATTTTTTTAAGGAGATGACAATTATTTCAGTACCTTGAAAATCATCCATATCTTCATTTGATTCTGATCTCACTTGTAGGCTAAATTTCTAGTTCTCTTCTTAGACATGATGTTAACCAAATGACACACATTGGACAGAATACAAGGATTTTAGTTCTTTGAGGGTGGGCAGTAGGATTATTAAAGAGATGGAGAAATCTTTACTTGGTGACTGGCATTCCAGACAACTTTGGTGAGATGCGGTGTGGATAATTCCCCAACTGAATTTTATGAACTTCCAAGAGTGGGAGTAATGAAACCAGTCTACTTAGGATTTCATTTCGTTTTGTTTTGTTTTGATAAGGCTGCAATCAGAAGAACTTCATTTCTCCTTGAAATTGTAATCTTATTACATTTTCTTTGGCATTTTCTAGACGCTCTGCTAATTTCTATCATTATTGATGCCCTCTAGTGAAAATACATGGGAAATTCTTCAAGTAGATACAGAGAAAATAAGTACAGATAGTCCCTGCTTTGCACTGAAATGGGTTTCTACAATTCATAAAGGTATTTCCCCCCCCACAGATCTGCCTCCTGGGGAGGAACTGAACCGTTATTTTATGTTTTTTAGTGATTATCAAGATTTTGGGCTGTTTCTTATTTTTATTTTATAGCATGGGCCATTTCTATGGCTTATTTCAAAACACATCCTTGGTCAGCTCTATCCCCCATGTCTATGGCATCACTGTTAACTGCTGTGACAATAATTTCCCCCAAGCTCATGCTTTCCGTTATAGATCCTTCTCAACCCAGAGCTGTAGACAAAAATTCCCAGTCAAGAGGACTTCATGCTTTTTAGGCGCGGCCCCTTTCCATCTGTGCAATAGGCCGTGCTGTTTTGTAGCCAGTGGGTCCTTTTGAAAACATAGAACATCAGCTTCCTTCTCTGCTCAAAAACCTTCCCTGCTCAGTGATTTCTTCTTAGACTTCAAATAAAATCCTAACTCCTCACCTTGGCCTTCCAGAACCCACCCCTATGAATCACCTGTGGCTTTTCATGGTCACATTTCTCCAGCCACACCAAATTATAAGCTTTCTGCTCTCTGGTTCTCCGTTGGCACATAAGGTCCACATGGAAAGAGGTTTTATCTGCTTTGCTCACAACTGTGTCTTCAGGCCCTACAGTGCTACCTGGCACGTAGTGGCGTACTTGATAAGAATCCGAACCACGACAGTATCTGAAGCACGTTACTGCTGATTGAATGTGGCCTCTCAATGTTGGCATGCTCTCCCCCACTTGCAGCGACCTGTGACCTCCCAGCATTACTGCCACAATCAGAGAGTGCGAAAAAATAAAGGCAATCTTCCCTTCCTGTCATGTTTAACCTTTTCTAAATCTTTCTCTGTTTTATAAAGTTCACTTCATTCGTAAATTTACTCATTAACTGGCTTTTTCACTATGTGACCAGTGTGGCATTTATTGGTGGGAGGAGGAACTACAAAGTTGGAGAAGATGGAGGTTGATGGTGGGTGGAGAGAGTCTAAATGTCCTAATCCTTAAGCGGACCCATGGAGTTTTTAGCAATAAAATCTGAGATAAGAGACAGATATTTGCATAATAATTTTTTTAATTTTTTTTTCAACGTTTATTTATTTTTTTGGGGACAGAGAGAGACAGAGCATGAACGGGGGAGGGGCAGAGAGAGAGGGAGACACAGAATCGGAAACAGGCTCCAGGCTCTGAGCCATCAGCCCAGAGCCCGACGCGGGGCTCGAACTCACGGACCGCGAGATCGTGACCTGAGTGAAGTCGGACGCTTAACCGACTGTGCCACCCAGGCGCCCCTTGCATAATAATTTTTAAAGTCCACTTTTATAACCATCACATAGTTATACTCTTGTGCACCCAGATGTAACCTATGGTCATTACAGTTGCTATCAATCAATATAAAAAAAAAGGCATAAAAAATGATTCTTGAGATAAAGCATAAAGAGCGAGTGGGAAAAAAAATACCAGGCAGAGGACACTATATAAATGGTACAAAATATTATTTTGTAGTTACATGCCTTTAGCAGCTTAAAAGTACTTTTATATCAATTATACAGTTAGCTCAAATCTTCTTAAGGATAGGTAGAATAAAAGAAAATACAAAGTGAAAAAGAGAATGTAAAAATAGATTATCTCATTTAATTTCCATAGGACTTTGTGAGTGGGATGGAGCAGACATTATTCTTCTGCAAGAGCAAGGAAGATGTCTCTGCATGTCCACAGGGGTTTCCTGACTAAAGGTGTGGTCTCTGAAGGGCAACATCCTGGCATGAAGATGTCCTCCTTTCAATCTTCCTGCACTGAATATTCCACACAACAGTTTCTGCTTTTCTCTCAACCTTCTTTTTTTTTTTCAATTTCTTTTTAACGTTTATTTGTTATTGAGAGACAGAGAGAAACAGAGCGTGAGCAGGGGCGGGGCAGAGAGGGAGACACAAAATCCGAAACAGGCTCCAGGCTCTGAGCTGTCAGCACAGAGCCTGACGCGGGGCTCAAAAGTCACCAACCGTGAGATCATGACCTGAGCTGAAGTCAGTCGCTTAACTGACTGAGCCACTCAGGCGCCCTTTCCATCACCTTCTTAAAGACTAGGGGAAAGCCAAGAATGTGAGTCAAGGCTAAGGGTCCAAACTTCCTTAGCTCTGCATTCATGAAACTGGGTAATTCCCGTAATATGTACTAAGGACTGAATATCTGAAGCTAAACATCCACAGGGGGCCTTTTGGGGTTGACAATTTATTGGAAGCACAGGGTTAGGGGCTTAAAAAAATGCCCCTCTTAGCAGGTGGAGGATGGTTCTCATATCTATAAGAAGGTATAGATCTTCCCAAGGTGACGCAAGGCAGGGCTGAGGAAAGCCTAACAGTTCTCCCTCATACCCTTGTGTTCAGGAAAACGATTTGAAGATAGGGGTGAGAATACCAGGTTGGGAACTGGCAACCCGTGTGGGGTTGAGTTTTGATTCCACTACATCCTGGAGATGTAGCCTTGGGCAAGCCACCCAATCTCTCTGTGCTTCAGTTTCTTGTCTGTAAAATGGGATAAAAGTTTTAGGGCAACAACATTATAATAACTCAGAGTTATTCTAAATACCAATTGAGGTAATACATTAAAATGCTTTGTAAATAATAAAATGCCACATAAAATGTAAGGTGTTGTCACCATGGCATCCTATTTCTGAAAGAATTTATATGTTCCCTCTGGAATTAAGTCTGGATTTAGCTTTTGGGCCCCAGTCAGGCCTGTGAATAGGCAGGACTTGAGAAGTTCTTCACCCAATTATAAGTCATAGTATCTATCTATATTTTTAGATTTCTTTTATTTCTTTTCTATTATCCTCATGCTCTGCACATACTTTTATTCATTTATTTTTTAAAAAAGTTAAGTATAATTTACAACACAATGTTACATTAGTTTCAGGCGAATAAACATAATTCAACATCTGCATACATTATGTTGTGCTCACAAGTGTAGTGGCCTTTTGTCCCCATACAACACTTTTACAATACAATTGACTATATTCCCTGTGTTGTGTTTTTTATTCCCATGACTTACTCATTCCATAGCTGGAAGCCTGTATCTCCCACTCCCCTTCACCCATTTTGCTCCCCCCACACTCTTGCCTCTGGCAATCATCAGTCTGCTCTCTATATTTATGCGTCTGTTTCTGCTTTTCATTTATTCATTTGTTTTTTATTTTTATTTTTTCAAGTTTTTATTTAAATCCCAGTTTGTTAACATACAGGGTAATATTCGTTTCAGGTGTAGAAACAAATACTTGCAGGTGTATGTAGTGATTCATTACTTACATACAACACCCAGTGCTCATCACAAGTGCCTTCCTTAGCGCCCATCACCCAGTTGGCCCATACACTTCCCGCCTCCCCTCTGGCAACCAACCCCATTTAAGTGAAATCATATGGTATTTGTCTTTCTCTGTCTGTAACTAAGTCCATATTTAAATGTTGCCTTCAAGGTCAATATGTCTGTGGGCTTAGTTTTGGGCACAGAATGTTTAAAATACTACCATTCTGCAATTTGCCTCTGATGGCAAATTTTTCTTTTATTTCACTTCATTCATTGAAAAACATTCTATCTTCATCAAATTTTCCTTAATCAAGCAGCTTCTTGTATTAGATAACTTTTTCAAAGGAATAATATCACTTTAGAAATGCTCTGTACTCTAGCTTGATTTGGGAACATAGATATATTTTAATCTAAATTTTATTTCTTTTAATTGCTTATGGTCTAACAACATTTTTTCTTTCTGAATTTTACAGTACTTTCCTTTTTTAAACTCCTGAATAATATTTTGTCACTAACTGAATGCTGTTTGAATGCCCCTTTTGTTGGAAGCACTTAAGAAATGAATAAAAGTATCATACGTTGAAGTCTCCATGTTATTTTGAGGCCAAACCTCTTTCTACAAAGTGGTATTTGTGGTTCTATGTATTTCACTAAATCCAGAGATCAGACCCTCTCTAGTTTTCTGTTATTTTCTTTATAGACTAACTGTCAGTACAACTCTCATTGGAAAAAAGTCAATGAGAAATCATGATACAGTAATTAGGGTACAGATCCAGTAGCATGATCTTCCATGGTATATGCTGGGAAAAAAAAAAGAGCACTGAAATGAAACCCAGGAAGACTTAGGGTCTACGTCCACTTTGGAAAAGCCCCTTCACATCTCTGACCTCAGGTTCCTAACCTTACAAAGGAGGCTTTAACGTTCAATTTGCTTAAATAGTTACAGCACAACCAAAACAGTGCTTATGCTCCCAGCCCCGAGGGTCTTCCTCAACAGAAGGAAATTCCAAAGTCTTCTCAGCACTCCAGTCACCCACCCCGATTCCACCAGCCTGGAGAGCCTCCAATGTCTACCTATGTTCTACCCTGATTTAGGATTATCACAAACCTGCAAAGCATAAAACAACACATCAAATATGTATGCGACGTGTTTTTTAAAAACCGTAATGCTAACTCTGTCTTATATAACAAAGAATTTCAGGGATCATTTCACCGGAGACCTATAAACCATGTTGCCTCTGTCAAAGCAAAGGAGCGGTAGGCGAGGCAGGCAGGAGAAAGTTATCCTGGGATTCACGTGGGGAAGCTTCTTACTATCTCAGAGGGAAACCAAGGCACAGAGCCTTGTGTGCAAGTGTCCCATTAACGTGTAACTATGAAACAAGCGAAGCGAAAATTGTCTGAGTTTTACAGTGGGCTTTTACTTTGTGTTAGGGAATGGGGCTTGGCCTCTGATGAATCTAATATAATCAGACATGAGAGAATTACTGAAGTGCTAAGAATAACCTCTTGCCTCTGAGGCTGGCCCTCAGCAAGCGTCTGAGCATGGTGATAAAAGGAGACACTCTGATGTAAGAGAGGGAGACGGGGGAGAGGAAGGAAAAAGGGGAGGGAGAGACCCCTACTTTTAGACCATATACCACAGAACCACAGAACTTTTCTTTGAGGGAAAAGAAACAGGAAAGCAATAGGTTCAAAGCAACAGACTCACTTCCCACTTCTTTGAAGAGAAATTTAAATAGATGGAAATGATGGAAAAACAGCACCTCCCACAGTTAGACTCCTTATTATATGTAACACAAACGTGTATGTATAAGTGTGTGCACGTGTGTGTTACATATTGACTTATTTATTTTATGCAGCAGTGGCCTGTCCTGGCTGCCTGGTTGCTATGGGAGTAAGCAAATTCCCATAGGAGGTTAAGGAATGAGGTTGAGGAATTTGGTGTCAGCAGAAATGTTAAGAGCAGAAGAGGATATATACAGGCTGAATACTAAAGAAAAAGACCCAGATGTTACCCAATTGTTCTTTTAATATTTTGGCAATTGTTCTTAAAAATGTTTCTCTAGTTTTGCCATACTTTCCAAGGGAAAACCATGTTAAGTTCTCTCCTAAACCAAGAAGTTGAGAAGGTAACGTGGTTTTATTCATGGCACATTTTATCTCTCTCCTAGACTCCTGCCACAGTCTCCTCGCTGGTCTCCCTGCTTGTGCCTGGGCCCCCATTCTCAACACAAGAGACAGGGTAATCTTAGTAAACTACAATCCAGGTCGTGTGCAGACTTGTTCAAAATCTTCCAGCACTTTCTATCTGGTTCAGAGTACATGGTGATGGAATCCTATTAGCACAGTACTTGCTGTGTCTGACCTGATTTTATACTCTCCTCTTCCCACTTTAGGACCTCTTTGTACTTGCTGTTCCGTCTGGAAAGTTCTTCCTGCAAATATTTTCGTGGCCCTCTCTCTCTCATGTCCTGGAGTAAAATGTCATCTTTTCAGCGAGGTCTTCTTTGATTACATTAAAATTTAAAATTGTGAAGTGCCCCCATTTCTTTCTCTATTTCCCTCCAGAGTACTCACTGCCACATAGTATACTATATATTTTATGTATTACATGTGTCTCCTATCTGTCAGGGATCTTGTGTGGTTTTTTTTCACTGCAATATCCCCATTCCCTAGCCACACACATGGTACTCAATAAATATTGTTGAATAAATAAAGAAATTGGATTTATTCTATAGAAGTTAACTATAAGGATAAGTTAATTAAAAAAACAATAACAAAAAAGGTCTTTTAGGTAATTAGAGTAGAATATGTTAAAAGCAAGAGACGCAACTTTGTAGCTTTTATTCATGACCTTGATCATAGCTATAAAATAACTCATTTGAAAACAGTTTTCTTAAAAGGTACATATATAGAAATTTGTACATATATTTCTAATAGCAACTGATCTTTTAAAAAATGTAATGACTGCACTGTTCTAAACCACCATAGCTTTTGTTCTCATGAGGCAAAATTTATTCAGTTAAGCAAGTGAAGTAAGATATGAGAGTGAGAATTCTTTTCAAAATTGCTTTCTTCAATATGTAAAGAACCCATAGAAATTGATAAGAAAACAACATACAACTGAAGTGTAAATTGGGTAAAAGATATTAACTATTCACAGGAAAGGAAATTAAAGTGATCTTCAAACATATGAAAAGATGCTCAACCTCATATAAAAAGGAGAATGAAATTAAAAGTTGTGTTGAGATTCCATTTGTCACCTAACAGACTGGCAAAATTTAAAAATTCTGAAATGGAGAAGCAGCATTCTCATATATTGCTGGTAATATATTATATTATGTATATATCTCATATATTGCTGGCCAACTGGCACCATTTCTTTGGACAGCAATTTGACAGAGTGCTCAAAATTACAATTTTGTATATGTATTGATATTTAAGCCTACCTCTGGTAATTTATCCTTCAAGATATACCTGCATGCATGCAACATGTGTATATATATATATATATATATATATATATATATATATGTATGTATGTGTGTGTGTGTGTGTGTGTGTATACATATACATATATGTACAGGGTTATGATATTTATAATAGCAAAAGTCTGGAAACAACCCAAATGTCGATAAGGAGGGAATTGGTTCAATCCATACAATGGAAAACAATGCACTGGCTTCCTCTATACAATAATAGGACAAGACTTACAGGATGCATTCATGAGACAGGAAAGACCCAAAATTGTGTTTAATATTGGAAAGTAATAAAATGGGGGCCTGTGGTGGGGGCAGTGGTTCTGGGGAAGTGGGAGGATGGCAGACAGGGTTGGGAAGGCTTTGCATCTTCTTTTTCATATTATTTGATATCTTGAGTTGCTTAAATTTATTAGCTATTAAAAAATTAAGCCAAGTATGTATGATCTAGTGACCACACTCCTTGGTAGCTGCCCAAACGAGCTGGAAGCTTATGTCCGTACAAAAACCTGCACACAGGTATTTATAGCATTTTTATTCATAACTGCCAAAACTTAAAACAATTAAGGTGTCCTTCAGTAGGTGAATGGATAAGTAAACTGAAATATATCACGATAATGGGATATTTAGCACTAAGAAGAAATCAAGCCGTGAGGAAACATGAAGACAATTTCAGTGCATATTACTAAGTGAAAGAAGCCAATCTGAAAAGGCAACACCCTGTATGATTTCAACTTTATGACATTCTGGAAAAGGCAAAACTATGGAGACAATTTTAAAAAAAGTGGTGGGGCGCCTGGGTGGCTCAGTTGGTTAAGTGTCCAATTTCAGCTCAGGTCATGATCTTGCAGTTTGTGAGTTCGAGCTCCGCATTGGGCTCTGCGCTGACAGCTCAGAGTCTGGAGCCTGCTTCGGATTCTGTGTCTCCCCATCTCTCTGCCTCTTCCATACTCATGCTCTGCCCCTCTCTGTCTCTCAATAATAAATAAGCATTAAAAAATTTAAAAAAGTAAAAATAAATTAAAAAAGTGGTTGCTAGGGGTTAGGAGGTTAGGGAGGAAGGACAGGCAAAGCACAGAGGATCTTTAGGGCAGTTAAACTACTCTATAGGATACTACTATGGTGCATACATGTCATTATACATTGGCCCAAACCCACAGAACACACAACACCAACAGTGAACCCCAATGTATACTATGAACTTTGGATGATGATAATGATGTGTCAGTTTAGGTTTATCAAACTGTAACAAAAGCACCACTCTAGTGGGAGATGTTGATGATGGGTGTGTATGTGGGGCAGGCATATAGGAGCAACCTTTGTACATCCTGCTCAATTTTGCTATGAGGCTAATACTGATCTAAAAAAAATCTATTAAAAGTATATCCTTAAGGTTCAAGCTCTTTTGCTTTCCCTCTGACTTTCTAAGGCACTCTTTGGGGGTAGTATAAGGAGTTACAGAGTGGGGGGCGGGGGCAGGTAGCCCCTAGCACTGGTATTTTTCTCCTCTAGGAATGCATTTCTTCTTCCCCTGGAGGAGGAGGTCCAGGAAGTCAGAGATCAGGACTCCCCTGATGGTCTGATTGAGTTTATTTATTGAGAGAGAGACTGAGAACACAGGGGAGGGGCAGAGAGAGAGGGAAGAGAATCCCAAGCAGGCTCTGCCCTGACAGTACACAGCCCAACCCGGAGCTCTAACTCACAAACCCTGAGCTCATGACCTGAGCCGAAATCAAGAGTCGGTCTAAGCCACCCAGACGTCCTCAGGTTTACTCTTATCCACAAGCCCCAAGCTTTGCATGGAATATCTTTCTTGTTTTCAGCACCCATGCCTTTTACCATCTAAATGTGTCCTTCTGGCTCCCTGTCACCTTTTATGTATGGTCTGTCTTGACACTTGTACATAATATTAAATAACTTAAACACACACTATCTTAATTTATCTATGTTCTACACTCGAAAAGTCATATAAAGAGTGTCTGTTTTAAACATTGAGTATAATTCAGGGCAACAAATATTTATTGAACACTAAAATACGAACTATGCACAGTCCCTGATCTCATAAAGTTCCCAATCTGTTAGCCTAACTTGCACTACATCATAGTACTTTCCAGAACACATTTAATAAATGCTTTTGTACCTTGTTGATGAAGATTAACTCTAGTCACCCCAAAATAAACATATTACTCCATCTTTTCTAGTGCAGAAACTTGGCAGGCCAAAATGACTGTCTTAATTACTCCTCTCTGCATCTAACTTCATTTATTTAAAATCTTTTTGTATTCTCCTCTATTTTATTTTCCTAGGACTTGAGATTTTAGATACCAACATGGGGAAGCTAACCTTCTTTCGCAGCCCACATTTGGAACATTTATAAAGAGCCGTGTTCTCAGATTCCATTAGGAACAGCTGGAGCAGTTAAAGGGTACTTCTCGCTTGGTTAAAAAAAAAGAAGGAAAAAAATCCATCTTAAATTGTTAAGTTTCTATAGTCTTTCAGAACATGGAAGCTAACTTAAAATTTTCAGTAAGAGTACAAAGAGTCCTCGGGGCAGCCCAAGAAGATAGAAGAATTCTCAGCACACTGTACACTTTCAGAAGAAAAATACTGAGAATAAAAATAGTTTCCTAACTCAGTCATTCTTTGGGATTGATAATTTATTCCTGATGGTTCCCAAAAAAAGGGGAAGAGGAGCAAGAGAATAAACTTGGCTCCCATAACAGAAATTATTCATAGTTCTTTTCCTCATAAAATAATGGACTATTAGATCTTCTATAAAATCTCTTTCAGTAATTTTATTGTAGGTCTGCACTTTATAATCTATGTTTTGTGACAGAGAAAAGAGAAAAAAAACCAAGAGAATTATTTCACAATAATTCACACCATTGATTTTCATTAAATTTCCAATTCCAAACTTTTCATGTGTCCTATAAAAATTTTAAATTACCACGTTTCAGATTCTTTCTCTAAAGTGCAAACATTAGAACTGAAAGTTTCTTCACTGCCACCTACTGGTGAAGAAAAAAATGACAATTTATTTTAAAGGTTTGGCATTTTTCTCAGATTTTCCAGTTCAGAGGTTTAAATATTTTACACTAAAAAAGACTACATGCTGTCCAACAGACATTCAAAACATTTCATATGTTAAAACTCACACTAACTGACTGTATATCAGTAGTTTTTAAAAAATCAAAATGTAAAGTTTTCGTTTTTACAATTTAATTCTTTTCCTAGTATTTTTATAAGGAATCACGCAGACCGATCATAGTACCCTGATTTAAATTTTGTTTTATAGACATGGATGTTAGTCTGATGACAAAATAGTTACATTAAGATTAGCCAGTCAACTCAAAGGAGGTACATACGGTGAAAATCTCTCATGAGGAATGCCATTAATTCCATCTTTACAGACAAATAAACTGTAAAAACAAAAGGGCACCTCTACTAATAGGCAGGATACACAATGGCAAGTAACCAGGATTTTTCAAGGTATAATATATACGCTTGAGGGGGAACACGTATCTATCTACTATGCACAGAGGAAGCACTTAGTCATTTGTAATTAATGAAACATACCTGGCTTAAAATGTGGTAAAGAATGAACTCCAGGCCACGTGTCCTCATTTGGCGTTCCGAGAACCTGGTAGAGAGCAGGAAATTGTGGAAACAGACTTATTATTTCCAAAGCACTCAAAACTCTCCAGTGTAGAAAAACAGTACACTACATATGATGAAACTCGGGATTTTTTTTCCATGATCGTGTGCCAGGGATTTTATTTCAGTACAAACAAACCCCAAACTAAAAACTAAAGAGCCACCCAAGATGAATGTCTGCATTTTAACAAATGCAGCTGAACACAGTAAGCTTAATCTGCTGCATTTTATCAACTCCAAACTTACTGGGTAGGCTAAGGACTCAAATGATAACTTATTAGCTCCACAGAGCTGAACAGAGTATGTGTATGTGCCTCATGATTCCTGCATGAGTTTTGTCCTTCACTCCAGTAGCAGATGTCTGATCATTTAACAGTTGTAAGAATTCTGTCATTTCTTCCCCCAAATCCTCTGTCTAAGCATCACAATGTTTCAAAGAAGAAGGACAGACAGCTTGGGACACTCATTCTCTAATGGCCATATTGCTCATTTCAGTTAACATGTTTACGTGGCTTAGGATTTCCTCATCCCCAAATATGGCCCTCCCTACACATGTTCCTCTCTTCATCCACATTTTCACCTTCTTTCTCCATCTATTTTTCTATCACCACGATGTTTGATCTGGCTGAAGGGCAATCGCCGCTCACATAAAACTGGGTTCGCTCCATGTGAACATTCAGGTCGACCAGCGGTCGCTGTTACACTCCATGATCACGGTAAATCACAGATTGAGAACAGTGGAGTTGGAGGGTTAGGAGCTCACCCCTGGAGACAGATTTCTTGGGTTCAAATCCTTGCTCCCCTACTTACTAGTCGTGTGATCATGGGCAAGAAATAGCCTCACAGAGGTTCCTCACTGAACTGAACTTTCAATTTCCTCCTTTGTAAACTGGGATGACAACAGCACCTACCTCGTTTGTGGCGAGAGCACTACCCGGCATGAGTAAGCACTATGCAAGTACTAGATATTACTCAAAGTACCCCCAGAAAACAGGGTCAGGTTAGGGAGGCACTGGCCATGGGGGAGAATATAGTGACCACCTCCATGTTCAGGGGAGTCAGTGCCACATGCTGTATGTTAACTCAAACTATGATGGACCAACACGAACAATGTAACAGGTTAGAAAGGGCAAGAGATAAAGCCAGAAGCTGGCAAAAGAGGAGGAATGACAGAGATCATGGAAGGAAATTAAGATATTCTACTTTATCTGAGGACTAGCATGTACTCCTAGGCAATAAGGAAATACAGAGCTCTGATTATTTATGTATTTATTTAGTAGGGGACAGGGCTGTCATGTCAAAGGGTGGCGCACATACAGTGAGTTTCACTCACCGCTTCCTACTCTAGTGAATCAGGATTAAATACATGATTACGTTCCCCCACAGAAACACTGAATCTGGGTTCTGGAATGAGATAATATTATTCTTTTTAACTGTAACTGGTTAATTTTTGCAAGCACTAAACAAGAGTAACATCAATAGGCACATCTACACAAAGAAAGCCACACTATGGATGGGCTGGGTGGGCGGTGGGGAGACAGTCAAGAGGGCTGGGGGCAGGGGGGGGAGTGGTTGTAAGATAGGAAAGGAGACAAAGACACCATGTCTGACACGAACTACTGCAGTAACAGTGTCTGCAAAAGGCACTTCCTCTTCTTTTCAAAAAATTTATTTTTTATTAAAAAAATTTTTAAGTATTTTAATTTATTTATTCATTTTGAAAGAGAGAGAGCATGGAAGGGGCAGAGAGAGAGGGAGAGGGAGAGAACCCCAAGCAGGTCTCCTCACTGTCAGCACAGAGCCTGATACAGGGCTCAAACTCATGAACCAATGAGATCATGACTTGGGCTGAAATCAAGAGTGAGATGCTTAACCAACTGAGTCACCAGGTGCCCCAGTACTTCCCCCCTTTTTCCCCACTAATTCCAACTATTATTTCAAGACAGGGAGACAACCAGTGCACACAGCTCATCTGAGTGATGCTCCACTTTGAGCTTCCACTAAAATCCACAAGAAAGTCGTGAAGGACGTTAGCAACTAAAGGGAGGACCCTTCAGCTCAAAACCATGATTTGATCACAACCAATCCATCACATATGACACAGACCCTCTAATGGTTTTAAAAGCAACAGAAAGTCCAGCCAGAACTTGAACCTTTTTCTCTCACTCTTAGTAAAGATAGGGGTATGACCCTGACTATACCTGTTTCTACAAAACCTGTTTGTGTTACCAAAACTTCTTCATAGGCACTATTCCCGTCCATACCCAGTGTTCTGTTTCAAAGTGATTATCAAATATTATGGCTGTCTCATAAAAGTCATCTGCAAAGAGAAAATCCGTAAGACTTTTAAAAAATTATTATTATAGTGCTGACTGATGAGACTACACATCTCAATTTCTTCCTGCCTACAACTCCTGGGCCATTTGCACAAGAAATACAATGTGGGCAGAAAGTGGGCAAAGGAAAACAAGAGTTAAAAATCAGTCTTGCTTCCCGTGAAAGCCTTTTTGGGAAGGCAATCTAGGTTAAAGGTATGGTTACAGATGAAAAGCTATGTGTGCTCAGAAGAAAGTGGGTGTATGTTGTCTCTGATGTCAGATTTTCATTTATATTAGTTGACTAAGACACTTTTTGTTAAAGTTTATTTGTTCAGTTTGAGAGAGAGAGAGAGAGAGAGAGAGATAAAGAGAGAGAGAGAGACCGACCAGAGGAGGGGGAGAGAGAGAATCCCAAGTAGGCTCTGGGCTGTCAGTGTAGAGCCTGATGTAAGACTTGATCTCATGACCATGAGACATGACCTGAGCTGAAACCAAGAGTCAGACGCTTAACCAACTCTTCCACCCAGGTGCCCACCAAGACACTTTTAAGTTAGAAAAAGAGGTATTCTCTAAAAGTAAAAAGTAATCTTTTGCAAATACAGTGCAGAAGAAAATAGCACCATCAACATTTCAGATGTGGTCCCACATCTGTAAATAGGCAGATTGATAAGGTCTGAGGGGCTTTCAGTTTTCAAATGACAGACATGCCATACGTTAAAAAGTCTTCTACATAGTCATTTAAGCAGCTTCCCCTGAAATCTGTGCCTGTGGCTGGTACATTGCCCTGTTCCTTCATTGGTTCATCTCTTCACAGGCTAACATTTACTGTGTTCATCACAGAAGACAGAAGGATGAGACTGGGGCTCTGCCTGGAGTCTGCCTCCAGTGAGGCAGCTGAACTGGGGCAACAATGGGCTGCCTTCAACACAAGTGCTTTCTCAGAAGTTTGGGGAGAGGGAGGTGACAGTCCAGAGTGGAGGTGTGCCTGAGTCCCCCTGGGGCCAGGGAGAAAAACGACATGGGAACATTGAGTATTGGTTGGCCAAGTACAGAGAAGGGGCATAGGGGCAGGGGATGGGGACAGCAGAGGACTCTGGTTATAAGGAAAGGCTGTGTCAAAATACTTTCAGTTCTCCAAATTCTCATGCTGCTCGTGCCTCCATGCCTTCTCACAGTGGCTTTCTCTTCTGGAATGCCCTGCCGACCACTGGCCAGGTTAACTCCTACTTCTTTTTCTAGCTTCAGCTCATGGGCTCATGAAAGACTTTCTGGCATTTTTGGTCCACGTTGCATGCTGTGATCCTTGTGATCTCTGAGGGTTTTGTTCAGTCTCCTTATATGGCCTACTCGCGGCCTTACAATTGTTAGATTACTGGTCTATCTCCGCACTGCACAGTAGACATCAGAGTGGAGAGAGCAGTATTCATCTTTAGATCCCTAGTGTCTACTACGTGCCTAGCACCAAATATGCACTCAGTAAATGCTGACCGAATGAGTGAATGGTGTGTCTGGGCTACAGAGTGAAGTTTGGTGTCACTGGACTGTTGGCTGGGTTATGGAATGGGAGGCTAGGGCCAGATACCGAATAAATGGGGCCTGCATTTTATCTCAGTCTCAGGTTTTTTCAGACTGCAGGTCACATGACCTCTGGCAGGGGCGGGGGAGGGGGGGCTGTAAATTTCATGCAGTGTTGACATCAGCATTTTTATAAAGATGAAAACAACAAATAATATCAGAAGGTAACAACGTACATGTTAAAGATGCATGTTGTTTTATGAAACTTATTCATGTTATATCTGTGCACATATATGTATATGTGTGCGTTGTGAGTCATGATGTAAAATGTACTTGTTACCACTTAAGAGCCATTTTATAGGGAATAAGAAGCTATTAGTTAAAAATCAAGAATGTAGGTGATAAAGCAGGTTTGGGGGTGAGGGAAATGAGTTTAATTCTGACCTTATTAAATGGTAGAAAGGTCTGCAGATCAAGATAGGGGATGTGTAAAGAGCTGCTGGAAATACAGATACAGATCTCAGGAGAGGGATTAAAATCGAGAAAAACATGTGGAACTCTTTAGCATATTTATGGTAATAGAAAGTAAATGCCAAAGTATAAGCTACAAAAGGGTCTTACTTCCCTATATTCACGCATACACAGTTTCCAGAAGGGTGTCTCTGTGATTTCCTGGACTTTTAACATCTGTTAAGAAAAACAAGGGACAATCTCACCTTCTCAGTAGAGGTTTATACTGTCTGACCCTGATGAACTATGATTTAATGACCCCAAACTTAACTCTTCTGGGCTTACTTATACACTGACGGGTCCGGCATAGATCCCACCCATCACGTCGGCCTCTAGGATGAGCAGAGGAAGATGGTGAGAAAAAAGAAGGTCTCTCTGCTGAAATACCTACTTTATAAGTAACAGAAGAAAAGCAGATTCTAAAGTTCAAAAGCTAAGAGCTGAAGAACTAGTGCTTGTCAGAAATACTTACTTACCCTTCCAAGTTTTTAACAGTTCCATGAATTCCCACATTTCCCAGTTTCTGCTTTTGTATAGGTCCCAGGGCTGCTAAAAATGGGTCCACAGGTTTTTCCTGAAGAACACCCATGGTTTATGCAGAACAAGGACTGTTAATAATTTTCCTGGGCCAAGGGGTCAGAGGAGTCTCTCACAGAGACTCTGGCACAGAGGAACTCTGGCCAATCAGGATAAATCTGGCCAACCAACTCTGGCCAATCAAGATAAAACTGGCTCACACAAGTATGTGCTAATGCGGCAATGTGGAACGTGCTGGACTCCCACTTTTGGGTTTGCAGTTGTGTGAGCTGGGCATTCTGTGGCAGTGCTGGCGATTTCAAGTTGACTTAGCAATGAATCTAAGGCAATGGAGAACAACCAAATGGCTTTGGTTTGGCTTTTAAACCTCAACTCTGAAAGTCCATACATACAACATCTCTAAAATAACAAGTGCTTCACAGCTGTACTACTTTAGGTTCTGGAAGATTTTTTTCCTAATGTTTATTTATTTGAGAGAGAGAGAGAGAGAGAGAGAGAGAGAGAGATGGAACACAAGTGTGGGAGGGGCAGAGAGGGAAACAGAATCAGAAGCAGGTTCCAGGCTCTGAGCTGTCAACACAGAGCCCAACTTGGGGCTCGAACCCATGAACCATGAGGTCATGACCTTACCCTAAGTCAGATGCTTAAGTGACTGAGCTACCCAGGCGCCCCAAGTTCTGGAAGATTTTTTATGATCCCTCAGTGAGAAGTCCTAAATGAAGCTTGTGAAGAAACTCAGCAGAACTGAGCTTGGCTATTACACACTGCACTCTGGAACAGATGGCATAAAGTTCAAAGATGACCCACAGAAAAAAAGAACTTCCTAACTTTCCTCCTTCCTGTGTGCGCTCTATCAGGAAAAATAGTTATCAAGTGGGTGGGGCTGGGATTCAAAATCAGATTAGTTTGACTGCGCTCTTCAGAGCTGTACTATCTCACTCCCAGGAGGATCTGAAAGAGCAACGTGGCTCAGATGGTGTTAAATGATAACATGGCCCAGACTCCAGAGGTTATGGGTATGAGGAACGAGGACTTCTTCATTCTCCTCTCTCTTCCAGTCCAACACACACATACACTCACACACATAGACACACATGCACACGCACTTGCACACGCGCACACGGGACCAGGTACCAATTTCTTCACCATTTTCATCAGTGACTTAAAGACCATCATAGAAAAATGTATTACATTCTCACATGACACAATAGGAAAGATATGAAATATTCTGGGGCGCCTGGGTGGCTTGGTCGGTTAAGCGTCCGACTTCGGCTCAGGTCATGATCTCACGGTCCGTGAGTTCGAGCCCCGCGTCGGGCTCTGTGCTGACAGCTCAGAGCCTGGAGCCTGTTTCAGATTCTGTGTCTCCCTCTCTCTCTGCTCCTCCCCTGTTCATGCTCTGTCTCTCTCTGTCTCAAAAATAAATAAACGTTAAAAAAAAATTAAAAAAAGATATGAAATATTCTGAAGGCTGAGCCAGGATTAAAAAATATTTAATCAGGTAGGAACAACTGGACAAGTCCAACACAGGAACACCTAATAGCAATAAACATGAAGTCTGGGACCTAGGTTCTATTAGTTGTTTGAGATGGAAAGACTTAGCAGGCAACAATTTGTATAACCAAGGACTCATGGTTTTTAGCTGAGTACAAATTCTATGAGACCACTCAGTGGAAATGAAAGGAGATTGGAGTATTCTGACTTTAAGATAGCCCCCAAATCCCTGCCTGCTGGTGTTTACACTCCTCCCCTGGACTGTGGACGGAACCAATGACTTGCTTTTAACCAACAGAATATGGCAAAAGTGAGAAGATGTCACTTCTGTGATTACAACGTGTCGGATGCCAGCCCTCATCTTGCTGGGAGACTCTCTCCCTTGTTGGCTTTGAGGGAGCAAGCAGTCGTGCTGGGAAAGCTGTAAGACAAAGACCTGGAGGTAGCTTCAGACAATAGCCAACAAAACTCAAGGCCCCCAGTCTAACAGCTCGCGAGAAACTGAATGCTGTCAACAACCACGTGATCTTAGAAGTGAATCCTTCCGTAATCCCAGTGAATCCAATCCATAAGATTGCAGGCCTAGGTGACATCGTGATTGCAACCCTGTAAGCACCTGAAGCAGAGCACCAGCTAAGCCATGCCTGGATACCTGACCGACCAGAACTGAGATGACAAATGTGTGTTAAGTGGCTAAGTTTGTGGTAATATTGTTCTATAGCAAGAAACCACTAGTACAGATTAAATCACTGAATCATACTAGTCAGCACATCTGGATTGCTGTGCCAATGCCAGGTGCTGCCTGGGAAGAGGGACAAAGGTAAATAACTGTCTTCTACAGGATGTACCCAGAAAGGTCAAGGGGTGGTGGACATATGTCCCATAGGTGGCTTGGAAATGTTTACCCTTGATGACAAAGAAATGGTTTGGAACATCACCTCCAACAGATCAAGTACTTCAATGTCAATCGGGGACTGATCTATGCGGTACTGAGTCAGCTGGAAAACAACGGCCAGTGGGTTAAGACATTAATATACAACAAAGAAGGGCATGCTAATGATAAGAACTGTACAAATTGTAATGGCAGCCTTATGAGGTTTAATTAGAGCTGAGCGTTGGACTGCACAATATTCTGCATTCAGATATAGTAAGGATCGAATTCTGTCTCCACGGACACAAGGATTATCTGTGGTAAAATTGTGATATAATATTACAACAAATAGCTTACAAGATTAGATTATGCATTTACATCTACCTTTGTTTTTATGTGGCCATAATGATAACTTGCAGGATAGATAAGGAGAAGCAAGTTGATTAGGAAAAGGGTGTGAGTAGATGAAGGAGGGTAGAGAAAATATGGATGAAAGCTTTCCTTCCCTATTTTCTATCCAAAGTAAGTATCAATATTAATTATTTTGCAGGGAACCAGAAAAAATCAATGGCTGATATCAGAATCTTTTCTGGCAGCATGATAAGCAGATACATGCATGTATGTAGTGTGTGTATACACGTATATGATATGTGTATGTGTGTGGATATGCACACACACAGAGATCGAGCCTCTCTTCCCTCATTCCCCAGGCTTTATCTACAGTGCCACTAGGCAAGGGGCTAGGGCTTTACACTGTTCATTTTTGGCAATGGACAATGGCATACAGGTTGTATGTGGGACTAGAAAAGCTGCCTTAAGATGCTGTGATTCTGGGCTGTGTTTCAGAGGCCAGAACCAGTAGTAAGATTCTGCAGAGCAGCAACCTTTACGGAGAAGGGCCAGCAGGGGGAGCCACTAAACTGAGAAAATGAAAAGCTGCCTGGAGCTTCAGAAAGCTGCTTGAATATTTAATCAGTGGCTCAACTGCTGAATTAAAAGAGATGGTGTTTCCAAAATATTGTGCAGAGTTTTCAACATGGCAAGGGTTCAGATGGGAAGGAACTGAAATAAACAAAGGACAGCTCTTTGATTTCTACTTAAAGTGAATTAAATTCATCTGTTAGAAGGTAAAGGTCTGGCTTGGGGCGCTTAGCTGCCCATGGAATCATCTGGGAGGCATAAAAACAAACAAACAAACAAACAAACAAACAGCACGTTAAAAAACACAGTAAGGACTGGGACCCACCCCAATGATTCTGATTTAACTGGCTGGCACTGTAGCCTAGGTATGAGGAATTTTCTAAAGCTCCCTGGTGATTCTAATGTCAGCAAGGGCTGGAACTGATTGGTCCAATCTAACCAGGCCATCTCTCAGAGGCCCTCGGTTGTTAGATGGTTTACAGATTTTTTTTTAAGTCTTCTGCCTGGATCCAAAGGGCCACACAAGATTTTCAGCAGATAAATGAACAGAATAAGCAGCTGGTTGTCAGACAAATTAGAGGAGACTAAAAAAATAAATTTGACACTATTCCAGAAAACGCTCTTCACTGGAGCATTCTGCATGGAGAGCAGCTCATTTAAAATATATTTTCCTCTAACTAAATTTTCATTCTTCCCCCTCCTCCTTCTCTCCTACTGTTTCTATTCCCTGTCTCCCTAAACCCTGACTCCCTCATGGATTTCACTCTCATCTCAACTGCTTTTCCCTTCTTTTCACTGAGTGATGTTACCGTTGACAAGGCTTCAGCCTGTCAGTCCCCAGCTGTGCACTGTGGGAGCCCCAGTGAAGGAAGTATACGTGCACGCTGGTCAGGACCCCGCGGGTGGAGGCTGCAGAGGCTGGAGGAGGGCAATGTTGCCAAGCAGATGCAACGCAGTGAGGCTGACTGAAGAAGCAGCGGCATGAAATGTGGAAAAATGAACCCAGGGAGAGGGACCCGGAGGCAGGAGCCCAGATGCTGGAGCCTTGCTACTCAAAACATGGTCCATGAACGAACAGCACCAGCACCACCTGCAGAAAGCAGCTCAGGCTCCACTCGCCGACCTGAGGAATCAGAATCTGTAACTCAACAAGAACCCTGGGTGAAATGTGAGAAACGCTGCTTTAAAGAGTACGTTCTACCTGGATTTTTCAACCTAAAAGGCACAAGCAGTAGAGAGGAAATTCTGGTCACAGGTACACCTTCATCCACAGCACCTAGGTAAGATTATCTGTTCAGGTAGGCTTTGGAAAGGGGGGTGGGTCGTGGGCAACTTCCAGTTCAGCGGTGCTGGCACCTCATCAGGAGTTACTGCAGATGACGGTGATTTCGTGAGACTGGCTCGGCATTCTGTGCCTCGGAGCTCATCCCCCGCACCTGCTCTCCTGTCCTCACTTTAACAGTCTCCTAGCCTAGGTGTTTCTTATGGCAAGAGGATTAGAATCATTTCTGGAAACAGGCTTAACACAACAATCCACTGATGCTCTTAACTTCAGCTGTAAACTTGAGGCCAGTTAAAATTCTACAATACACACACGTGTCATATATGACACATACCGCAGGCCGAAATTGATCACCTTTTTCTTTTTCTCGAATGAAAGTAGTTTTCCTATTTTCTGAGCATTAACTGTGCACACAGCAATGTGCTGACTACAGGGAGACACAAAGATGCAAAACTGTAGCTTTTGTCTTCAAAAATGGAGTATTTGGGGGGGCACCTGGGTGGCTCATTCATTTGTGTCCGACTTCGGCTCAGGTCATGATTTCATGGTTCATGAGTTTGAGCCCCTGTGCTGACAACTCAGAGCCTGGAGCCTGCTTTGGATTCTGTGTCTCTCTCACTCTCTGCTCCTTCCCCGCTCATGCTCTGTCTTTCAAAAATAAATAAACGTTAAGAAATTTTTAAAAATGTAGTATTTTAAATATTCATCTTTATTAAATTACAATTAAAAATGGCAAAGCTACTGAACTGATTTGTAACACTATGAAACTCTGACATCCTTAAGTATGTTTTAGAAGATTACATGCAGATACT
Organism: Leopardus geoffroyi; assembly: GCF_018350155.1. Classification (NCBI taxonomy): domain Eukaryota; kingdom Metazoa; phylum Chordata; class Mammalia; order Carnivora; family Felidae; genus Leopardus; species Leopardus geoffroyi. Next base: position 94,981,092 of record NC_059331.1, on the reverse strand, counting down.
GATGACTGCATTTAAGGCCCATCTGGATAATCTAGTTTAATCTCTGTATTTCAAGATCCTTAATATAATCCCATATATAAAAACCTATTTTCCAAATAAGGTAAAATTACAGGTACAGAGATTAGGGTCTGATATTTTTAGGTGTTCCTTATTCAGCCTACTCCAGAGTAAAATTATCATTTAAAAAATATTATTTATACCTGATAATCAAAATGGGTATTTTATATTAACAAGACACACAGTAAAAGAACAAGCCATGGGAACATGTCTACTTTCAGCAATAATAACCTCACGTAAGTTGCTGTACTATTTGCAATTCCAGACCTATTATTTGATGAGTTATGACCAACCCAATAAAATAGGACAATAATAGCTGCTTCACAGATGAGAAAACTATACTGCAAAGAAGGTTGATCTGGATAGGTCCCCTAGAAGAGAAAAACAGCACCAGGACACAACCTGGATTTGTATCTGGTGCCCTTCCCACATCATCACTCAGATGCCAGCACATTATTAATAGGTTAATTCATCTCTGTTGACTCTAAAAGCAATTTATGTATGCAAGACCAGCAAAGACCAACAGACCAAAGCTGGGTGCTCAGCCAAGCATCCTCACTAACTAAGCGCTGCTGTGCTCCTGCTGACCCACGGGGCATACCTAGATTGGTTTCAAAGTCAAAGATATTTCCACACAGCTATTTACTAACAAAACTGATTTTGTCACTCATTCTTATTCCAACCTGACAAAAATAATAGAATTGCTTATTCCTCACACTGAGGAAAAAAGGGTGTATTTATTTATCTTTTCTTTCTTTAAACCTAGTGCACAGAATTTTGTTTTAATTAATGTAATAAGCACCTATGAGCTCACCACCCCAGACAAGGACTATAGGTTATTTACCAGCAGCCACATCTAATCCTGTAGCTCAGGCCCCATGCAATCATCCAGCCATTCCCACCTGAGGTAAGTTGCACTTTGAATCATGTTCATTATTCTCTACCTTTTGTTTTTATATCATTCTATTGTCCTTATAAGGATTATAGAGTATTTTTATTTTAATTATTTAAAATTTTATATTCAGGATATAATCCCATAGCTAATCTTTTGGAATTTCTTCCCCCACTTAACATTATATTGCTAAGATTCATCCAGACTCTTGTGTAATTATAATGTTCCTGGCATGTTATTCATCCACTCTCTTACTGATGAGCATTTATGTTATTGATCAGTCTGCCCAGGATTCAGAAAAGAAAACTGCATTAGGTAAAAATGGCAAGGTGAAAGCTTAGCAGTGATCTTTTCCCTTTAGGACTATAAAATTCCTGAATGCGAAAATTAAATATCGGCACCTAAAATGGAATTGTTCTCTAATAGTTTGAGAGCTGCTTGGGACTCACAATATATATGTCCCCAAAGAAATGATTCTCTATGTGGTGGCTGATGCACAGAAGGCTGTTATATTCATAAGAAATCGAAAAAACACTACAGAGCCGAACCGGCCCATACACCAGCATTTCCAATAAAAATGCAGCCAGCGTGGCAGCCGCAACTCTTCGTATGGAGGTGGCCAGGAAGCAGGACAGGGCCCCCGTCCCTGAGACTCCCCAAGCTCTATCTTGAGGCAGCAACTCCGGGGCAGAGGAGAAAGAACGGACTGGCTGAGGCTTCCGAGCCCAGAGAGGTGCCTGGCTGGAGATGGAGGCCAAGAACGGAAAGGGAGCTGTGTGGCTTGAGAGAAGTGACAAACACTGGAAGGGGTATGGGGTGGTCAGAAAGTGAATCATTTTCTCTGCATTTTTTAGCACTGGGTTAATGGGGAGCAACAGCAAGGTAGGGTTTGCAGGCTGCCCGCAGGGTGTCTCTGCCGGGGGACAGGCTTGGATTTCGTTTCTCCTCTCTACCTGTTCACTTCTTCTTTCATGGAGACGCCTTCCTGCGCTTAGAGTGGGGCACTGGAGAGAGAGCCCCTGGAAATGGTGGAGGGCTTTGAAAGGAGGTTTCCCCTCTCCCATGTTGCTGTGTCTGCGGTGGTGGGGAGCAGGAGAGCAGGACAAAGCCTCACACGCTGCACTGGGAGTGAAGGCTGTGCTTCTATTGGAAGTATGTAGGTCAGAGCCTGCCTACCAAAGGGAATCTATACATTTACCTGTTCCAAAAAAAGATGCTGTTATTTTTAGAGCTTTGAATGGGGTATGCAGGAATGTGTGAGTTACAACTAAACCTCTGCTAAGTTTACTGGCAGGAAGGCTGTTAAAAAATTTAGGTCAAGATAGTTCTATAGAATATGCTGCATTTACAGTATTTTATTACGGTTTTTGCAACTGTATATATACTATTTAAGTATCATTAACTATAGTTTAACTATATAGCTATACAATGTAACTAATGAACTATAATTTAACCATGATTTCAAAAAAAAAATATATATATTATTATGTATTATTCATAAAAAGTTACTGGGAACCTGTTTTTGCCAAGGACTATGCCAGAAGCTAGGATACAACTATGGAAAAGACAATCCCTGATAAAGGGTGATGTTTATGATCAGCCTATATCCACTGGGCCCCCCAGGCCTACTGCTGGTCAGGAATGCAGTCCCACTCCTACTCTCTTGGCAATTGACATGCAATCCCATAGACTTTCACCTACAAATGAGCTACTGACTTGTAACAGATTCAGTGGGTCAAGAACCGGTATTTAGAATACTGAGGTCAAAATCTGGTATTCATAATCTACAATTAGTAAATTACTTAGAGTTGAAAATGAGGCATCGTCTCAGGAAGCACGGCTGCTACTCAAGTTCTGACAACGCTGGATCTTCCTGACAACCACTGGTACACTGAGAGAGGGGGGGTTCTGTGGTTCTCTGGACAACACTGAGCTGTGGGTTGGTCACCCACATGGTTAACCAATGTTAAATTGGTTATAAATTTCAATTGCTGTTATGCTTAAGTTTAAATTTTAAACTGGTGTTAATTTAGCCTCATCAGCACCAGCTTAGCTTATTGTGAGCTATCTGGTTAAGTTCACATTATATTTTCATGCACTGATGCATCAATGGTATATCTGGCAATTATTTTCCAATAACTAGAAATTACAACAGTTACGCATTGTGGGTTATATATGAATCAGCCAGAAGATTCATATTAAAGCATATTGATGCCTAATTCCTCCTCACCCCTTAATCAGTTTTTTTTTTCCAAACACTTATTGCCATGGAGTAAATGTGCCATCTATACCTTCAAAACATCTGGATTAATGCATCAAAAAAAAATTGCAAAGATAGCTTATTATTTTCAGCAAAGGATCGATTTTTCTAAAAGTTAGGGGTCTGGACATTGACATGGTGTGGCCTCCTTAGACTCTCAAGAAGGCAGCATCTCATCCATCATCCCCTCTGTGCTGTGCCCCTGTCATCCTGCTAACAGGCTGCAGGGGACAAAGAACAGCCTTGCAAGACTGCTGGTCAACAAACAGGAGCAAAAAGGCCAGTCTAACCAGGGCGCAAAATCTTCTAATGACCATGTTCACTAAAAAGGTAGGTAACAATCCTTTCAAAAAGCTCACCTAGGTTTTTTAATATTCAGCCACATCTGCCTTACTGTTCCTTATCATTATGATAGGCTCAGAGGGCAACAAGTTGAGGAACAGAGACTGAGGGTGGTAGGCATTTTTGAAAGATAAAGAATTAGGATTTCCGGCCAATGGCACTGCCACCTGGAGTGCTGTGGACTCATTCTTTTAGTATATATAAAACTCATAAAGGAAAAAAATGCTCACTGCCACTCTTATTTTCCTACATTGCTTTAAAGATAGTGTATAGGCAGTTAGCTCACTATTAATTGGACAAGGCTGTCCTTGGTAGATGTCTTTCAGACTACATTGTAATTTACAGACAGAGCCATTATGTCTTTCTTTCGCCTACTAGCCTTGTCAAAAGGAGGCAGCAACCATATGATCAAGGTCATCTGCAGTCCCTTAAAGAACCACCCTGGGTCCAAGAACCAGATACATCATCTTCAGCACTTTTTTCACCTCATGTACCATGCTTGCATAAGTGCAATTTAATGAGACCGAAGTCCTAACACTCACTGTCTTCTACTAAGTTATTCACTGTGTAAGCCTTAAACCACCTCCTACTTGAACTGATGAGCAAGGTTTCCCCAAGATGCCACTGAAAATTTATTTTTCTATCTTTGGACAATCCTTTGGTAGATACCCATCTCCTCCTTAATAGGTGGTTCTGTCGTTGAATTCGGAATTAAGAGATCTGAACAAAGTGGTGGGTACAAATAGAGTACGGTGCAAGGCAATTCAGATTTGTTATAGTATGTTCATAATATGTAACAGAATCTGATCCTCTTATTAACATGCACTATGAAAAGCTTAGTTACTAGATTAGAAACAAATACTTTGAAAACACACAGACCCTCCCACCCCTGACCAAGAAGACCTCACTTTTTGAAGATGATGCCAGTGGTGATGCAAATGAGCACCCCAAACACCTCAAGACATGTATCCCCAGTTCTTAACTTACTTTAAAATCATTCAAAATTGCATTTGAGGCCAGGCTACACTGTGTTTGGAGTGAAGGGAGGGTAGAAAACTCTTAGCTGGCTGGGTAGAAGGAATGTGCACAAATATGGGCTTCAGAGGGGCATACATGGAAGATGAGAACATTAAGTACTCAGGTTGCTACTAAACTAGGAAGAGGTATTTGGAGAGTGCCAGAAACTGGGAATATAATCCTAATATGATGAGTGAACTCATTTCTTCCTTATCCTTGATAACCTCTGTGTGTCACGTGTTTACCCCATTTACCTCTGAAGATAGTAAATAGTCACACCACACGATACAAGACAATCCATCACATGAAATTAGCTTAACTAATTAGCTATACTGCTCAGTGATTAACAGACTGTCCACCAGATCTGGGCTCAGGTGTTGGTCTGCCATTCACATACCAATCACAGGATCTTGGTAGGCACAACGACAAGAGTGTGGCCTCTGAGATCAATCTATCTGCACTCAAATCCCAACTGAAATATTTTGAAAGCTGTAATTTAACCTCTTTTATTCTAGTTGACTTCCCCATGCCTCAGTTTCCTCTGTTAAACGGGGATAACAGTGCCTACCTCTTTGGGTTGTTGGTCAGAAAACGAGATAAGGTTAATACATGTAAAGTACTTAGCATACCATGTGACACATGACAGTGAATGTTAGCTGCTACTGCTATCATCATTATCATCATAATCATTATCATCCTGATGTGTTGCTTTGCTTCTCTCAGATACACTTTCCTGTTACAGTTACGGGATAGTAACAACACCTATTTCACCACACTGTGAGAGTTAAATGAGGTAATGCATAAAAGATAATTACCATGGTGCTTTGTAAGTTAACAGTAATAGTAACAGTAGTAATAATAATAAAATAATTTGTCTAGGCATTTCCCCATTGTGGGTTCTATTCAGAAACCTTTATGTCCTTGTGACTATTTAGCATCTTTGAGAAATCTAGTTTCTAAGCCAAAATATGACTTAAATTTTTTTCTGATTTATTCCATAGACTCATCCTGTCCATTTATAATCCCATCAGGAGTGTGAGAGTGCTCGTTCAGTTTTGCCAGGAGTAGGAATGATCCTTTTGAAAAATTTTCCCTGAATGATTATAAGTGTTGTGGAAGCTCTGAAAATCAGCTGTCTGGGAACACCACCACCACCACTGTGACCAACAAAAATCAAACCAGAAGTTTAGCCCCCAACAATATAGGAAGCAGATTCATGGAGCAGATGCACTTGTTATGAAAACAGTAAATCATGCGTACTGATAAATGAATGAGACTTGATAAGGACATCGTATCCTACTGTGTGAGAAGGTGGTGCTGTAATGTGAAAAATACAATCTCATGAAGTACGTTGTGTCCTCAAAAGGACAAGGGGATCAATAAAAAACACAGTTCGCATACTCCCAGCAAAAAACCGGGTGTTAGCACTTCTGAAGGATTTGGTTGTTTCATGAGATGAAAAATGTCTACTTCGAGGCCTTAAAATATTGATGCCCTAAAGAGTTCTTCCCTACTGCCACACAGCATCCGTCTTAGAACAGATCATGGTGAGAGGCTCAAGAGGCCAAGGGAATAAGTTAAGGGGATGCTGCTTTCCACTGTGCAGGAAATAATTCTTCTTAAGAGGCCATATATCAGTCCAGAAAAAGCTGACAAGCTTTTTAAAAAATACAACAGAAACAAACTAAAAGCGATTCATTCCTGTCATCTTCTTTACATCTTGAACTCAAATTAAAAAAAAAAATTGCCAATAAAAATATACAAGTCTGTGTGTCTTATAGTAACTAGGTATCCATATCTGCATGTGTATAAATTCCAGTGCAATCCCCAGAGATCTCCTATGACATAAGTAATGGTAACATGTTTGCCTCTGGAGAGTGAAACCTGGTGCTGGGGTACCAGGGTAAGAGATGTAGTTATATTTTTTTCCATTATGTACTGTTTGAGCTTTAAAAAAATCATGCATGTTTTAATTGTTTTTTAAAAATTCATGATAACTATGTAAATAAATAGATATATAAAATGTATTGGGACACTTGGTGACATCTGTACACATTTTTTTGTAGTCACAATTGGGGGAGGGCTCGTCACTGGTAGTTAGCAGATGGAGACCAAGTCTGCTGTTAAACAGCCTACAATGCAGAGGACAGCCCCCTACAACCAAGAATATCCAGCTCAAAAGGTCAACAGTGCTCCTGTTGAGGAAACTCTAAATGATGGACCCTTACATACAGAACATAAACACTCAGAGTATGAATTACATAAACAACTACTACAGTGGACTCTTGGCTCCTTATCACTCCAGACAGAGTATATCATCCAAAGAGACAGGACATGGAGTTGATCTACAGACCCAACACCTCCCACTCTCAAGCAGTTTCCTGCCTGCTTGGGGAGAAGCAGTTTTCATCAGTGGCTCTTGGCAGGGGAAGCAGTAACAGCAAGATCTGGACCCTTCCTGTTGCGTCAAGCACCTTGGAGAGATGACCATAAGGTCCTCTCTTCATGGGCCTGTGTGGGTGGGAGAGGGCAATCAGGAGCTGCATTGTTCCAATTATTCTTGTTTAAACAAGTCTGGTTAAAAGCCATTCACACACTACATCTCAAATACAGAACTAGCAGCTGTATTCAAACTTTGTATTATAATCCGGTCGCACCATCCAATTGTTTATTTGAGACGACAGGCTTCAATTAATTTAGGGGACAGTATGGTGATCAAAGGAGAAAAGTTTCTTACAAATCAGTATTTGCTTAGAGGGTCTTGTGTCCTTCCAAAGATTCCTTGTCAAGGCAACACACAAAACTTCAACTAATGAAGTACTTCCTGGCTTTTGCACTGATGACAACATAAAGGAAGAATGACTCTTGCCTCCTTGAACCATATCATCTATTTAGCTTAATTTCAACTTGTCCTGATATTATGCTTTCCTTTTTTTAGTCAGTGATATTTTTATCCGTGTTTAATTTTGCATTATACTGTATTATAACAAAATCATAAAATGTTTGAGCTAAAAGGGATTTTAAAAATCACCTAACAAAATCCTCACATTTTATAGATAATAAAAATAGCTACTCAGATACACATTTCTCTGTAGTTGGTATTGTTCTAAGTGATTTCCTTCTATTAATTCCTTTAATCCTCAAAACCATCTGATGATGTAGATATCACTACAGTCACTCCCATTTTACTGATGAGGAAATGGAGACACAGAGAGATTAAGTATGCCACATGTTCTGGCAGAAAGAATTCTAAGATGACCTTCAATTAATCATGCCCTTGTATAAACCTCTCTGACTGAATGCACGCAGAAACTGTGACTTGCTTCTAGTCCACGGTATGTGACAATGGAGATGGGAGGAGAGTCATTCTCATGGTTATGCTATGTTATGTTATGTTATGTTATGTTATGTTATGTTATGTTATGTTATGTTATGTAAGACTATCCTGGTAGACTGGAGAGAGAGTAGACTGGAGACAGATTCTCCCACTGGCCTTGAAGAAGCAAGCTGCCATGTTGTGAGAGGAACTACAAGGAAACCACAAGGCAAGGAACTATGGGGGGCTCTACTACCAGAGAGCAGCCCCTGGCTCACAGCAAGAAAGTGAGGACATCTTTCCTACCATCATAAGGAACTGAGTTCTGCCAACTATCACATGGAATTGAAAGAAGATCCCAAGCTCCAGAAAGGAATACAGTCTGAGCCAACACCCAGACTCCAGCCTTGTGAGACCATGATCAGAGCTAAGCGTGCCTGGATTCCTGCCCCACACAAACTGTGAGGTAACAGATATATGTAGTTTGAAGGCACTAAGTTTGTGGGAATTTGTTATGCAGCCATGGAAAAATGATAGACATGTCCAGGGTCACAAAGCAAATAAAAGCAAGAGCAGAATTCAAACTCTGATGGACAGGCTCTGCTATCCATCCCCACAAACATAACCACAAACAACAGATCATTAATAGTGACATCTCTGGGGCAGAGAGAGGTGAATTATTTTACCTACCCTATGTAATCTCCCTTCCTTGCACTTTTTACACTCTGACATATACACACTCATGAATGCACGCGCGCGCACACACACACACACACACACACACACACACACACACATATTTACTGTATATCTCTGACCAGCACATGAGATCTGTTTCGGCAAGGATTTCCAACAATTTTGTTCACTGTTATGGTCCCATCACCTAGAACAATGACTGGTACCAAGTATATGGTAAAATTATTTTTTTTTAATTTTATTATTTTTAAAAATGTTTATTTATTTTGAGAGAGAGAGAGTGTGTGTGTGAAAGTGAGCAGGGGAGGAGTAGAGAAAGAGACAGAGTCCCAAGCAGGCTCTGTGCTGTCAGCACAGAGCCCAACGCAGGGCTTGAACTCATGAACCATGAGATCATGGCCTGAGCTGAAATGAAGAGTTGGATGCTTAACTGACTGAGCCACCCAGGTGCCCCACCCAATGTGGGGCCCGAACTCACAACCCTGAGATCGAGTTGCATGCTCCACTGACTGAGCCAGCCAGGCACCCCTGGTAAAATTATTTGTTGAATGCCATGAATGAATGTAATCATGGAGAAGCTGTGGCTTGGAGACTTGCTCAAAAGTCCTCATTAGTTAGTGGCAAAGCCAGACGTGCTGATTATATTACTAATCTTAATTCTTCACCCCTTCCTAGAACTGCACCCTCTGCCATATGACTTTGCACTTCTTTTATGGCGCTTTGACTTGTTTCGCCAAGGAATGGGGTGGGACGAAAGGGGTGGTTGCAAACTTAGGAGGTAGCACATGTTTCCATCCACCCTTCTTGCTCTTCTGTCATTGCCAGAGAAAAGCATGCCCTGATTAGCCCACTGGTCCAAGGAGAGTCATAAATATGTAGAGCAAATGTGGACTCAACCTATAGATGATGAGCTGTGCATATATCAGCCAGCCCCAACTAACCCATGAGTATTTGAAAGAATAAACAATTGTTGTAAACAGCTGAATTTTGAGGTGGTTTGCTATATAGCATTAAGATGGAATAGGAAGAGTTCTTTGCAGTCCTAGTCCACCTGAGGTCTTATTAACATGGAATTTCACAGCAGTGATGTTCGGGGGAAGAAATCCCTAAAGTAGTGGAGAAAGATATAATTAGCGCCTTAATAGTCCTTTTGTTGACTATAGGATGCTTCGTAACTATTATGCTAAAAGCAGTTTTTAGGACAGAACATACCAAAGATCATAATTCTGCTAAAATAACAAAACCAACACATAAATGCACTCCTGAAATTAAGGCATTACAAAAAATTATACAAGATTAAAGGGAGAATGGAGGTGTGAATTGGAGCCAGAAGTTCAATAGCTAAGAAAGCCCAGGTCAATATAGAGCTGACAATGGTTAATCATCTACTTTCAAGATCTGAAAAGACTAAAAAGGGTTTGAATTTTTGTAGCCTGCAGTCTCTGACTATACTTTAAAATACAGTATTATTGTCCATAATTCAGTCAAAATTGAAAATAGATCAAAGCCAGGTCTATTTGGTGTAATTTTCCCTGGGTAAGAGTATAGAAAGAGCGTCAAAGCTTAATATCAGCGACATGAAAGAGGAAGTTCCATGAAGCTATTAGTTGGATGGAGCTGTCCATTCACAGAGTTGAGCCAGCCCCCTGGGACTGATGCAGAAAATGTGGGTAGAAGTAGGCTTAGCACAGAGGCTGCTCCCTCTATGCTAATAAGAACAGCAGAGTTATTCTCACCTATTGGGGCTACCATATGCCAGGCTCCTTCTACTAGAAACTCTTTTTATATACAGTATCTACAGTGATCATAATGATCCTAACAAGTAGGTACTCTTGTGTTCATGATATGGACAAGGCTCAGAAAGGGAAGTTTATTGCAGAAGACAAACAGCTAGTAAATGGGAGGATGAGAGAGAGCTCTGACCACCAAGGCCAAGGTTCTTTCTGCAACATCATGGTGCCTCTTGGGTTTCTGAATAAAGACAGTTTCCTTTCCTTTCTGTTTCTTCTGGTTTCTTTTGTAATGAGGATTTCAAATTTATCCAGTCTGTATCTATTCATCAAAATGTCATGAACTATATAGTAGATTTACTCAGAAATACCACTGTCCCCACTGCCACTGTATAGGAAACACTGTCATATTTACTTGTTTACTCTTTGTCAGCAAAACCTCTGGCTGAGACAAAGCCAATCTAATTTGGTTTCATCCAAGCCCTGGGATTAGATGAAGTTGGTTAGCAGCACCGTTCTTTAGTTATGGAAATGATCTGGAAAGCTGTCTAGCTTTTGCACACTGGTGGCCCTGTAATTCAAAATGCTCTGTTATCTCTGTGTACAGATTCACCTACTCACGGAACAAGAGTAATAATAGAGTACACTAGTTTGGCTCTTCTAACAGAGCTCTTTGAAGGCAGAGCCTTTCCAGAAGCGCTGACACTCATCTATCATAACACATTGCCCATGTGCCCTGCTTATGTCAAGCAGAAACATGTATTCAAGCAGCTGAAGTGATCAATAATAGCAATACACAGACCAACTGTCCAGCATTGGAGGAAGCATCACCAAGCATATAGCCTACTGCTGAGCGGAAAGTTTACATGAAAGCTGGCCAGGTAGTTAATTTCTCATTTTAAAAGGGCTCTTCTCAGGGCTCCTGGGGTGGCTCAGTCAGTTAAGCATCCGACTTTGGCTCAGGTCATGATCTCTCAGTTCATGAGTTCAAGCCCCATATCGGGCCTGCTCAGAGTCTGGAGCCTGCTTTGGATTCTGTGTCTCCCTCTCTCTCTGACCCTCCCCTGCTCACACATGCTCTCTCTTTCTCAAAAATAAATATTAAAAAAATTAAAAGGGCACTTCTCTCTACAAACTTTAACTTTCAACTGAAAAAATTGTTATTAAAATATCATATGCAAATAGCAAAACAATAATTAAAAGTGTGTGCATGTGAATACATATGTACACACACACACACACACACACACACACATATATATATATATGTATATATATATATATGCAGTATATAAGAGTATTCGATAACAAGTGAGTCTGTTGGTATAGCCCCAGTCCTGAACTCTTTAGGAAAAACACCATCTACAAATGCTCTGTGCACGACCTGGACATCATATCATGTCCATTTGTTCAGCCATTCTCTCTTCCTTCCACTAATGGACACTTAGGCCTATTTTGTACTTTCCTTTTTCCTTTTACATATCTTGAAAATCTTTCCATATTGGAGAAAACAGTGGGGTATAAAGTCTTAGGTCAGTCTCTTTTGAAAAGTAGAATATATCACACTCAGAACTATTAACTTCAGAGCAAACAGACCTGAGTCCTTAAACCACTTTTTCTCATTACAAATGGATTCCAGCAGATAAAGTGAAGAAAGGAAACATCACTGGGGACCTAAGAACAGACAAACAAGAGTCCCATCGGGATTCAGACTGCCTTCTTCTTTGATATAGGGATTGTGTTTCTGATTTCCTTTTCCTCTTTTTCTTAACAGGAACAATAGGCATATTGACGTTTGTGGGAGGCTTTAACAAAGGTCCCTTATAGGTCACTTTCTGTGCCTCTACAGTACTGGTGCATGTGAAGTTAGTACAGACAATGCTTTGTTTAGTTTTGTTTGAAAGTTTGGCAGATAGAAAAAAAAAAGCCATTCGCGCACCCCCCCCCCATTCCACCTATAGAATCTAGTTTCTAAAACCTTAAAACTTGCCATAAATGATGAATATAACGGGCATCTAGCATACATAGTAACATAGGATGTACCGCAGCAGGGCCCAAGATAAATGATTTGTTATTCAGGTTTCAAACTCACCCTGCAACTCTGCTTCTGACCTGGATTGCAAATCTCTCTGCAAGTACTTACTGAAGATCTGATAGGACAGGGGACTCGGTTAGGTGGGCTGGGAGGAACAATAAAAATGCACAATATTTCATCAGAGGGTGACAGTCCAGGTGGGGTCATGTGGCACATGTTAAACAATTAGAGTATAATCTATGAGGAATAAAATTAATACATGTAAATATCCATCTAGGTGACTGTACCACCTATGATAATGGCTTGATGGACTTTCAAGCAATGCTTGAGAGCATGTTTGGAATAGTCTGCCTTAAAAACGAGTGATACACAAAATTCAGTACTAGAGGCCTGAAGGGCTGCCAGGAATCATGGTAAAATGAGAGGCATGTGTAAAAAAATGACTGGTAGAAACATGCTAGAGTATTATGCTTTAGCCAGCAGAGAAAACACATCAGGTGTCAAATAACTGCCAAACTATAGTTCACAAGAACAGAAGCTCTAACCTTTAGGCATGGTTCTGCAGGTGGAGATTTGGCTAGAGGGCTGCTTTTTCCACAGGCGGCTCCCTGTGGCTCCACCCAGGATCCTCCAATGTGATACTAGCAGGGGTCTATTTTAGGATAGGCATTGCTCAATTTAGGTCAGTAATCTATTTCTGAAAAGCCAAAGTTCTGCATGAAAATGCTAATTGGGAGCCTATTTCTCAGTACATATGTACTTACTTAATTTATTAAAAATTTTTTTTTCAACGTTTATATTTGAGAGAAAGAGGCAGAGTGTGAGTGGGAAAGGGGCAGAGAAGGAGACACAGAATCAGAGGCAGGCTGCAGGCTCTGAGCTGTCAGCACAGAGCCCAACGTGGGGCTTGAACCCACGAGCTGTGAGACCATGACCTGAGCTGAAGTTGGACACTCAACTGACTGAGCCACCCAGGTGCCCCAATTTATTTATTTGTTTAAACTGAAGTACGGTTGACACATGATGTCACATTAGTTTCAGGTGTATAATATAATGATTTCACAAAGCGATACATTTTGCTATGCTTACCACAAGCGTAGCATCTGTCACCATGCAATGCTAGTGCAATACCACTGACTATATTTCCAGTTACTTAAAATTTTTTTTAAGTTTATTTACTTATTTTGAGAGAGAAAGAGAGTGAGCACAAGTGGGGGAGGGGCACAGAGAAGGAGAGACAGAATCTCAAGCAGGTTCCACACCACCAACACAGAGCCTGATGCGGGGCTCGAACTCACCAACCATGAGATCATGACCTGAGCCAAGATCAAGAGTTGGACATTTGACCAACTGTGCCACCCAGGTGCCCCTATTTCCAATTACTTTAAAGGGGAGAAATTTTTATATGCTACATGTCAACCCAAACCCACCACCAATTTCTTAAAATGTACTTACAACACAGTAATCTGCTAATATATGTAACCAACTTTTATTTTAGGATACTTCATGTAAAAGCAAGCAAATGTTTTACAGGATATTCATATGTATTTTTGTATGTAAACACAGAACTGAATCTTACCTACACATTCCATGAAATAAGGTATACAAAATCTGGCTGGAAAAAAATAAATAAATAAAACTGTCCACTGGGAAGAGAAATGCTGCTGGGTGTATCTGCAATTATTGTGAGCAATACTGGGTGCAGATGGCATATAGGATAAGCGAGTGAGGAGGAATTAGTAAAGGAAGAGCTTCCTGAGGCTGCAGACCCCATAGCAGCAAGGAATGTACATAACATGGATAAGGGAGTGAAAAAAGCAGGGAGTGCCTTGAGGAAGGAGTGATGGCCTGGAGAGAAAAAAGAGATAAAGAATGAGCTTGGTAAATAGGAGGCCTTGGTGAGGAGTAACACCAGATTTGATAAAAACAATGGGTGAGTGAGTTTGAGTAAGATGAGAAGAGATCAAGGTGCTGGGACTTCACCTAATGTAGGAAGACAACAAGCAAGAGCACAAATAGACTGAGGCAAAGTCAAATGACTCAGGACACAGAACATTCTTTGTTGGGTGAAGACAGCATGCTAGAAGGGAAATACACTAAGTATATAAATAAAGATTAGTGACAGTGAATAGGACTTCAAAAACTTAGTTTCAAGGACTATGAGTTTTAATATGAATAAGAAACAAACTGAAGACTTTGAGAACTGAAAGGAGCTATCACAGTTGCCCCAGTCAACAGTGAATCGTTATACATGGTTGACTTATACAGCTGGGCAAGTGGGCACTCAGGAACTAGCACCTGAGCCAGGCTGTCCCCTCACACATTCCAGGGCACACACCACAGCGGAATTTAACATTTACATCTCAAATCAAATGTCTGTGTTTGTAACCATAATGACAACTAACCTTCATTAGTAGTAACTTAGCTTAATTAAGACAATTAACCTAAGGTAAGTTTGTCTAAAATATTAGTTTCTTTTATGCTTAAAAATCCATACACTTGGTTAGTACAACTGCCACTAATATATCACTTTTAGTCTGATGACAACATATGGTCCTCTAATAAAGAGGAGGAAAACAAAATTTTCATCATTGTATGCAATGGCATATTTAATGCTAAAGAGTTGGTTAACATTTATAAAAAATCTTGGAAGGGGGCACTTGTGTGGCTCAGTGTGGTTAAGCATCTGACTCTTGATCCCAGCTCAGGCCTTGATCTCAGGGTTGTGAGTTCAAGACCCACAATGGTCTCCACGCTGGGTGTGGAGCCTACTTAAAATATAAAAACTAAAAAAAAAAATTAAAAATCTTGGAAAAAGGACATGGGCTAAAACATCATCTAAACATGATCTTATGTTTTGACTCCAAAAAAAAAAAAAAAGAAATTCATAAAGTAATCTCTATTTCTGTTCCAGATTACCTTTGTGTTTCAGTTTTCCCATGTGTATGGTGAAGTGTTAAATTACGAAAGGGAAAATCCCTGAAATATAAACTAATCTGAGGAAGAAAGGAGTGCCAAATGGTGGACAGCATCACATAAACAAAACAAAGGAAGTTTGTTTTGCAGTTAAATTATGTTCTCTGCTTCCCTAAGCCCAACTGTCCTCATACCAGGGTAATGAGTATTATAACTTGGTTCACCTCATGTGTGACTTCAAAAATCAGTGTTGGATTCTAATAAAGTTTAGTGATAGAGCCAGCAGAAAGACAAGAAATGTCATTTAGTGTGATGTCTTAAGGTTCTAATATCTTGACAACTAACAAAAATGTCATCTGCTTAAACACCAGAAGAGTTTATGTGTGATACTCTCAGCACATCTGTAACTATACAAGAAAATAAAATTAGGTCACCTACTTTTCAGTCCAATTTTCCAATTTTGAATAGTTATTTCACTAGTCACACAGATTTATGCAGGGCTGAACACACTCTAGCATTCTCTACTTTGCAGTGCTAACCCTCTTTAGATTGAGTCTTAATTATATGTTACCTCAAATTAACTTTGTTATATAAAGTTTGTGATTATTATAGTCAGACACGAAGATTCTCCTAACTCAGAACCACCTTTTCTTACCTCAAGGCAAATCAAGGAGAGGAAACAGGAATGAAAACACAAGGATAATGAGACTGTGCTCTAGATAAAGATCTTTCCTTAAGAACATTGGTACATTGATAGGATAAGAAAATAGGTTTCAACCAGACTGGAGTTATTTATGAAGAACAGAAGCTCAGAGTAGGCCAGAGTAACATTTTAGACGAGATCGGGCGCGTTCAGGGTGGTATGGCCGTAGACCAGAGTAACATTTTAAAAGAAAAAGAAAAAGGTCTCCTGTGGAAAATAACCTAGCAGTTTCCTTTGATGATTTCTACAATGTCGTTCTTTAAACTTGACTCAGTTTCTGGGCTTATAAAATTTTGAGAGGAATAGGTAAAATAAAATACAAAGAAGTTTTAATAAATGGTGGAAGCCAGTAGATGTAAGCAAAGAATAATTCACTGTCAGAAAGGAAGACTCGAAGTAGAAAGGGTGAAAAATCGATTCGTTCAACAATAGCTGATGTGTAGGCATCTAACTACCCATAGAACAAATCAGGAGTTCTGCTAAGACCTCCCTGAGGGAGGCACCAGACAGAAACCCAGGAAGAGGAAATAAAAGGAGTAAAGGAAGAAGGGAATTTGGGTTTTGTTGACTTTAAATCTGAGCCTGTGTTTGGAAACTTCTGGGGTTGTGAAGACTTGATGTCTCTCCTACTGGCTTTGATATATCAAGTTGAGAAGTAAGAATTTAACACCATTGGGGAGTTCGAGGCACATGTTGGGCTCTGTGCTGACAGCTCAGAGCCTGGAGTCTGCTTCAGATTCTGTGTATCCCTCTCTCTCTGCCCCTCCCCTGCTTGCACTGTGTCTCTCTCTCCTTCTCTCTAAAATAAATAAACATTAAAAAAAATAATAAAAAAAAAGAAGTAAGAATTTAACCAATTCATGCCCATGTAATCGCTGCTATTTGGCAATGCAGGAAGAAGGTAAATTCAGAAGCATGGGTGCCCTGAGTGACTGGCCAGGGCATGTAGCAAACCACGAAATCCCAGGAAAGCCCTGCTCAGAAATGCTCTGTTGTCTGACATGTATTACTTACTGTCACACCCTCTCAGCGAGTTGTATGTTTTTCTTTCACTTACACACCACCCATTTACTTGTATGTATGTGTGTGTGACACACAAATACATGCACATACGTGACTCTATATTCATTCTTGAAAAATATTTATTACATACCTAGCAGCATGCTTAATGCTGGGGGTAGGGGACATGAAGAAACAGTCACAACTTCCAGCCAAGATCAAGTAAGAAAGACCAAACTTACCCTCCTGGCTGTAACAACTACAACACCAATGAAAACATGAAATAATGTAATAATGATTCTCAACTATTTAAATATCAGGCAATGACAGACAGTGATTCCTAAGAGATGGGAAATACAATGAAATCTATTATTGATCCAATTTATTGCCTGGAGAAAATTTTGGGTCACGATGAAAAGAGGGGGAAAAACAACAGAGCAAACTTCAGTTAAGTACTGATCAATACAGGGGCACCTGAATGGCTCTGTCAGTTGAGTGTCTGATTTCAGCTCAGGTCATGATCTCACAGATTGGGAGTTCGAGCCCCGTGTTGGTCTCTGTGCTGACAGCTCAGAGCCTGGAGCCTGCTTCAGATTCCGTGTCTCCCTCTCTCTCTGCCCCTAACAAACTTGCATTCTGTCAATCTCTCTCTCTCTCTCTCTCTCTCTCTCTCTCTCTCTCTCTGCCCCTAACACACTTGCATACTGTCAATCTCTCTCTCTCAAAAATAAACATTAAAAAAATTTTTAAGTACTGATCAATACATAAAATTAAAGGAAAATACTCAATGCTAGAGAAAGAATCACCCAAACAATTAGAGGAAACAATGCCCAGAACTCATGCAAAGTTGAGAAAAGGAAATATTTCTGATAGCCAGAAGGAAAACCTCAAAATTCACAAGGCATGTTTACAGTACTAAGAATGACCTTGCTTCAGTATTGGAGAAAAACTCACCATAGGCTAAATGTAGCTTGAGTCCTGCTATCAAAACTTAAAAGCAAGATCTGAAATGATGAAACTATTTCAAGTAATTTGACCATGTCATAGAACAAGCTGAAGAATGTTTTGGAATATAAAAACATACAAGATCTGGCAAGAAAAAATTCACAATGTATGGCATTGAGTAAAAAATTACCAGGCACACAAAGAAGGAGGAAGATATAACTATAATGAGATGAAAAAAACAATTAAAAAAACCCCCAAACTGACCCAGAAATAACAAATACTGCAGAATTTGTAGAAAAGAAAATTATTACATAGGCATTCCATATGTCAAAAAGCTAGATGAAAGACTGCACATGTTAAGTAAAGACAGGGAAGAGATAAAAAACCAAACTTCTAAAGATAAAATCTACAACATGTGAGATGATAAACGCACTGGATGAGATTAATGACTGATTAGACAGTGAAGAAGAAAAGATGAGTAAACTTGAAGACATAGCAACAGAAATGCTCTGAATTAAAACACGGAGACAAAAGAGAAAAGGAAAAAGATTATCAGTGAATCATGTGACACTCAGTGAATCAAGTGGCCAACTAAATATGTAATTGTAATCTCCAAAGGAGAGGAATGAGGGGGGAGGCAGAATAAAATATGCTTAAAACAAATTTTCCTAATTTGATGAAAATTACAAACTAACATGTAAGAAATTTAATAAACTCTAAGCAGAAAAGCATGGTGAAAGCACACCAAAATACCACATAATCAAATTATTTGAAACGAGAGGTGAGAAATCTTAAAAGCAACACAGATAAAGATAATAATATATATATCGTTTTGTCCAAGATGATACAAGATGGTATGATCATCTTAATAGATGACAAAAAAATATTTGACAAGATTCAACATCCACTCTTAATAACAATTTTCCACAAGCTAGGAATAAAAAAGAACTTCCTGAACCTGATAAAGAATGTTTGTTAAATATCACTCCTCATCAGGGAAATACAAATAAAAACCAAACTGAGATACCACCTCATGCCAGTCAGAGTGGCTAAAATGAACAAATCAGGAGACTATAAATGCTGGAGAGGATGTGGAGAAACAGGAACCCTCTTGCACTGTTGGTGGGAATGCAAACTGGTGCAGCCACTCTGGAAAACCTTTGTGGAGGTTCCTCAAAAAATTAAAAATAGATCTACCCTATGACCCAGCAATAGCACTGCTAGGAATTCACCCAAGGGATATAGGGATACAGGAAATGATGCGTAAGGGCACTTGTACCCCAATGTTTACAGCAGCACTTTCAACAATAGCCAAATTATGGAAAGAGCCTAAATGTCCATCAACTGACAAATGGATAAAGAAGATGTGGTTTATATATCCAATGGAATACTACTTGGCAATGAGAAAGAATGAAATCTGGCCATTTGTAGCAACGTGTGGATGGAACTGGAGAGTGTTAAGTGAAATAAGTCAGGCAGAGAAAGACAGATACCATATGTTTTCACTCATATGTGGATCCTGAGAAACTTAACAGAAGACCAGGGGGGAGGGGATGGGGGGAAAAAAGAAGTTACAGAGAGGGAAGTAGGCAAACCATAAGAGACTCTTAAAAACTGAAAACAAACTGAGGTTTGATGGGGGGTGGGGGAGAGGGGAGAGGGGGAGTTGGGGGTTGAGGAGGGCACCTGTTGGGATGAGCACTGAGTATTGTATGGAAACCAATTTGACAATAAATTACATATAAAAAATAAATAAAAACATTTAAAAAAGAAATAAAAGAATGTCTGTTAAAAAAAAACAAAAAATACAAAAACAAAAACCAAAAAACTTAAGCTAGTGTCATTCATAACGGTAAAAGACTAAATGCTTTCCCCCTAAGATCAAAAACAAGGATGTCCACTCTTGCCACTTTTACTCAATATTTTACTGGAGGTTCTAGTCCATGCAATTGGGTGAAAAAAAAGAAATAAAAGGACTACATGCTGGGTAGGAAAAAGAAAAACTATGTATTCACAAATAACATGATTATTTACATTAAAAAAAACCTATGGAATCTATCAAAAAGCTACTGGAATAAGTTGATTTTAACAAAGTTGCAAGATACAAGATCAAGATACAAAAATCAATTGTATTTTTGTATACTAGCAATAAACAATAGAAATTTTAAACAAAAACTTTAATTTACAATAGCATAAAAATATTAAATAGCTATAAATCTGCCAAAAGATACACAAGACCTGTATGTTGAAAACTACAAAACATTGCTCAGAGAAAGTGAAGACTTAAATAAATGGAGAGCTATACTATGCTTATGGATTAGAAGACTCAAGATTATTAAAATGCCAATTATCTCCAAAATGATCCATAAATTAAACATAATCCCAAATACCCAGCAAGCTTTTTGTGGAAACTGACCAGCAGATTTTAAAATTCACATGGGAATGCAAAGGATCTAGACTAGCCAATCAACTTTTAAAAAGAACAAAGTTGAAGCACTTACATAGCCAGACTATGACTCATTATAAAATTACAGTAATTAACACAATGTGGTATTGGCATCAAAATGGAAGAGTCCTAACCTAATACTTACACATACATGGTCAATTGATTTTCAATAAAGTTCCAAAGGCAATTCTGCAGATAGGATAGTCTTTTTGCAAATGGTACTGAACAGGTGTAAAACTATATAAGAAACTTTGATCTATTTCTGGCACCACATTCAAAAATTAACTAACAACAGATCAGAGACCTAAATATAAAACCTAAAGCTATAACTTCTAGAAATCACAGAAGAAAATTTTTGTGACCAAGAAATAAGCCCAACATTTCTTTGGTCTTCAACAAAATTATGTACTACTGCTCTTCAAAAGAAACTATTAAGTGAACAAAAAGACAAGCCAGGAACTGGAAAAAAATTCTCATAAATCATATATCTGATAAATTCTCTATATATCTAAGCATTTTTCTATATAGAATACACACCTAGTAAAATGTCTAAAATTAAAGATGTGGACATGGAACTTTCATATGCTGATGGTGGCAGTGTCAAATGCTACAACCTGGGAAAATGGATTGGCAGGTTTTTAAAAAGTTAAACACCCACCAGATGATCCAGCCTTTCCATTCTTAGGTATTTAGCCAAGGAAAAAGGAAATGCTGGCCATATAAGGACTTATTAATAGCAGCTTTGTTTGTAATAACCAGACACAACGAAACTGGAAATAACCAAAATGTCAACAAGTGAATGGATAACCTAATTGTGGTATATCCACACAATGGGATATAGGTAATTTAGCAACAGAAAAAGAACGAACTACTGATACAACAGACAAACAACACAGATAAATATAAAAATAGTTAAGTTCCCTGACAAAAACAGAACCCCTCTCTTCAAAAAAGTCTATGCTCTATATTCCATTTATACAAAATTTAAGAAAATGCAAACGAATCTATTGTGACAGGAAGCAGGTAAATGGTTGTCTGGGAATGAAGGGGGTGGGGATACAGGGAAGGGTAGGGAGATAACAAACAGGTGTGAAGAAACTTCTGCGGATGATGGTATGTTCACTGTCCTGATTGTGATGATGGTTTCATGGGTATATACACATGGCGACACTTAATCATACACTTTAAATATCGCATGTCAATTATATTTCAAAAGCAACTTAAACTCTTTCAAAAGAGATATGGCCTCAAGAAGTGAAAATAAGGCATAAAATGAAATTTTGCACTCTTGTTCCGGGTAGACTTTCTAAGAATTTAGTTAATTCAATATTCTCTCTTAAATATAAAATCATCATACATTCCAAAAATGTTATTTAAAACATCAGAGGTAATTAAGTATTCTGACAGTAACAAAGAAAAGGTAACTGAATTTGCTTTTTCAAACTTCAAATTCTCCTTCACTCACTTTGATAGGCTCCAATCCCTTCAAGATTATGGTTTTAATGTTGTTTAGATAAAAACAAACAAACAAACAAACAAACTACTGCCCAATAGGCATTGGAGGATATAATGCAAACAAGGGAGGGAGGGACGAAGGAAGGAAAGAGAAAAATTAATAACAAACACACAAGAATGAATGTTGTTAAACGTAGTCTGAATTTAAGGAAGTTTCATTTTGGCTTTTATTCTAAACTTGAATCAAAAGCTGCAGTCCTTGTTCAGGTAGCCGTTTGTTCATTTTCCTTCACCTGCCTGTCTTTCTCTCACCCTTTATTACTCTGATTATCCATCCTGCCACACTACACTCACAATTTCGGGTGGCTAGCTGGCTTCACCTTGAGTCAGCTAAATTGCGTGAAATGTCAAACAACAAATTCCCTAGTGGAGTTACTGCAGCGAAAGCAGACACCAACCACTATCCATGTTTTCTGGCCTTCTTGCTCCCCTGGCTCAAATTCCCAGACCTTCTGCAAGGCTCTGGTGTGCCCAGAATGAGCAATGCTATTTCAGCAGTAGGACATTCAAAGACGCAAAGGTCTTTTTTGGGGAGGCCACCGCCATTCCTACCTGAACTAACACATGGTGACCACAACAGACTGCAAATATTACATGGAATATTTCAAAGGTTGTGTTTAAAGTGAAAAAAAAAAATAAGGATGTAAAATTGTATATTTTCATAAAAGGATTTCAACCATGAAAAATACTGACGGATTAAAATGAGGACATGTATAAAAAAGAAAATAAAGGAGATGTTAGGGTTCCCCCACCACTCCTGTTTTCACTGTCTTTAATGGTGTTATATTGTCTTATAAGGGGGAAAAACCCAAATAGTTTATTGACAGCTGCTAGCTTGAAGGCTTTTTGATTCTATCCAGCTGAAATGAATCTGAGGCTTCTATTCATCTGGGAAAAAAAAGGAAAAATAACAAGTTTATTTTGCTCCTGTGGTGGGTGGCTGTAGCTGCCATGGATCTGTTTGACTGTCAATTACTGGTAACAGTTATCTGATTGTTACACATTTTATAAAAGCATCTAGCAGTGTTCTGTCTGGAAATGTATACTGTTTAGAAAAAAACAAAACAAAACAAAACCGATCATAACTGTATCTCTTGTTCCATAGGATACAGACATCTGACCCTCGTTAATTTAGCAATATGGCCCATGAGCAATATGGCCCATGAGCAATATGACCTCACTACAAGCACAGTGCTGTTGTAACTCCCAAGAAGGTCTGGTCAGAATACTGTCCCCAGGGAATAATGCTACTGTGGTAAATTATCTAAGACAGGAAACAAACTTTTGTTGGGTTTACTCTGTCTGAAGAGTGGCAGAACATTCCACTACAAAGTATGACACTTTCGTAGAATGACTTTTATGCTGAGCCACTTGAGAATCAGCAAATGCCAGCAGAGGCTCTCTCTGAACTCCCCTCATCTGCATAAAGACAAATCCTCTAAAAGGAAGTTAATTGTCATAAATTCCCTCCTTGAAAGGAAGCTTCATCAGCCATGAAAGACTGACTTTTACCATAGGACAGAAGTAGACACCACACAGAGACCAACTTCATCACAAACTATCATACTTTCCACCTATTCTTTTAAGGGCCATTTATCTTTCCTAAAAATAACTTATTCTCCTCTAAGAGGCCTACATCTCTCCTCTCCTTTCCCTATTAAGGACGTATTTAGGAATGAATTCTAAACCACCCAGGAGAGTTAGGAATTTTTCCCTGGGTATCATCCATATATACATGGGGTATGGATGTTAATAAACTTGTTTCTTTTTGTCTTGTTAGTCTTTCATTACATGGGTTTCAGCCAAGAACTCAGAAGGGTAGAGGGAAAATTATTTCTCCTTCTCTACAATTCTAGCTCAGGAAAACAAATCATGGGCTAAATGATAACACTGACAAGTTCCAACAGGAGCTTCTGGGGAGAATCAGTAATCCTTGCATCAGAGTGGGACAGGAGAGCACATGCATCCTTGTTAAGGGGGAGTATTAAATGGACCAACATTTTTGGAGATGATTTGTCAAAATTTATAAAAAGGTTCAAGATGCACCTAGCAGTCTTCAGGGAATCATTTCTGCAGAGATAACGTATGACTGCATAAAGCTCTGGGTATAAACTAGGATGTTCCTGCAGCAGACTTTCTTCCATGATGGTAGGAACCTGGGGACTACCTAAATTTTCAGGACTAGGTGGGATAAATATGTAACAGCTGGAGAATGGATCACGATGAGGTGGTTAACAGAAAATGGAGCAAGTTGAAAATAATGTTTGCAACATTTTTTTTGGTGAAACACTCATCACTCACAATACATACTATTTGTGTGAATGACTGCATAAGCACAGGAGAAAGAATATGCTTGATATTTTTAACAAAAGTACCAGAGACAGGATTGCAGTGCTTCTGGAGGAAAATTTAACTTCTAAATTTACATAATTCCAACGTATGTGGAATTTAGAGTGCTTTTTAATTTAATAAATCAAAAAAGACAAAAAGATCAAACAAATTTAAAATAAATGGAATGGGACATTGACGCAGAGAACAAATGCTAAGAACAATGGGATGTGATCAAATTAAGAAAACAAATTTGGTACTATAGGTGTTGGTAGTAAGGAATTTCTATCACAAAGAATATATATAACGTTTTTTTCTGGAGAAAAAGAAATGAGCACATGTTAAATGACTTTTCCTTCCCTCCCTCTCCCCATCAACTACCCAGAATCCAAGTTTCTGGATAAATGCAGCTTAGGCAGTAGACACATTGGAATTTTAAAGAACAATTAAAAGAAGGGACCTTTGGGGAAAGGTAGTTTCAACATTAAGTTACACCTTTAAGAGCTAAAGAGAGCTCTGGGGGGAAAAAAAGTTCTAAGCTCCTTTTCAGATTAAAATAGGCATGGTTATGCTAATTCTGAACACTGCCAGCAGGCTAGAGCAGTCTAAGTTCCCAGAGGCCCTGTAGTATAGGGCGCTGCCTGTCTGCGGGGTCCAGCAGTGTCCGCCTACGGGGATGGCTGACACCATCCCGCTTCAGAGTTGCCTGGACCAGCCTATAGCCATCACCGCCTCTAGGGTGGGACGAGGACAAGACTGGGTGTCTTTATGAACCGCTTCAGATCTTAAACCACAGCCACCCACATCACCATCTGTTTAGTGCCATGTGGACCCTAAAAGAAAAATCCGGTTTGGTCCTAAAAATACTATTTGCCTCATAAAGAACCGGCTCCTAGAGCTGTGCCTCACAAGCCTCTGTTTTACATAACATTAATTAGAGATGCTAATTCTGTGTCAGAATGGTACAGCGGCCACACCCTGGAATGTGAAATTGTAAACTGTAAAATTCTGCCAAAATGTGTCATTTTATCCAAGTGCAGCAAACTCAGCTTTAAATCGCTTATGTTCTGAGGCTCTGTGGCCATGAATTCTAACTGTGCTGGAGTTGTACTCTTGCTCTTCCTTTGACTCATAACGTGTAAGATTTTTTTCTCCTTTAATAATAATAACATTTAATAAAATTAGCAGATGTGTTCACAGATGACTTACAAGGAAATAAGATCCCTGAAATCGTTAATAAGTACTCAGGGCAGAAGTGAGGGATGGTTTCCTTTATCAATGTAATGCTACCCAGTTTCAAGTGCCTGCATAGGATACTGGAATATTTCTCCCTTGCCAGCTGGCACAATACTGTTTTGTCAGTAGATGGCGCTGAAGACCCTGGAGGAAGAAGGATCTTAGCTTCATGCAGTGGCACATGACTTCCATCAGTATACCTGCCATGTCACCCAATGGTACTCCCTTCTAGTTTTCCAACGTTAGCCAGAGGTTTCCTAACTGCCCACCAAACCCAAGAGGGTAGTTCCTGCTTGCGATGCCTTGCCCACTAGCCTAGGCCCACAGGCAGCCCAGAGGAAGGTTCCCAACTAGCTAGCCTTGGTCATCAGTTCCATGCACCAGCCCGTCCTTTGGTTGTGGACCAGCTCAGGACTGGGACAACCAATGAGCTTTTCTGCCAACCAGTGGGCTGCAGCCTCACCTTTTCCAATTAGATCTGTACCCCAAATCTGAACCCCAATTAGATTTGAAACCCTTTCCAAGTTTGTTCCTTCCTTCGGTTCTCTACATCAGCTTTAGGATATTCTTTAGAATTCTTTTCTATACTCTCTTAATAGCAAATTTCTTATAAATAGTTAATAATGCTTTATATTAAGCCATCCTTGTTCAAATTAGTGTGATTATTGACTCCAGATTAGATCCTAACAACCAGCCATTGAAGAATGTAGCAACTTTGAGCCTCAAATAGGCTCTTACTGCAGTTCAATAATTTCATTATTCATCTCTCATTGTCAGTCCGGCACATTGCTCACCATGTTATTTCAGACCTTCTCTTGTGTCCTTTAGATTCCAATTCAACTAACTTACCAACAACTTACTACCAGAAGATGACATCAACTGATAGTCTTTAAGGAAGAGTCTTCCTTCAAGTCCATTAAAAAAAAAACAAAAACAAAAGGGGCGCCTGGGTGGCTCAGTCAGTTGAACGTCCGGCTTCGGATCAGGTCATGATCTCACAGTCTGTAAGTTCGAGCCCCGCATCAGGCTCTGTGCTGACAGCTCAGAGCCTGGGGCCTGCTTCGGATTCTGTGTCCCCCTCTCTCTCTCTGCCCCTCCCCCACTCATGCTCTGTCTCCCTCTGTCTCAGAAATAAATAAACATTAAAAAAAAATTTAAAAAAAAACAAAAAAACAAAAAAACTTGTATTGTCCTACTATTGATCTTGCTTATATTCAGCTTAAAAGAAAAAGTAGAAATTGCTCCTTGCCAATACCACCATTCCCTCAGTCTGATACATAACATACTTGTTCTTTATTCTAGATTTCATCAATCAGGACCTTTCTTACAGTTGTTGCCTTATCTTTTCTTTGTCTCAACAGATCTGGAGATCAATTTTGGGAGACTTCACAATAATATTGAGTCTTCTAGTTGATGAACATGGTATATCCCTCAATTTATGTAAATCTTTTAAAATTTCATTCCATAGTATTTTATAATTTGCAGAATACAAATGCTGAACATATTTTATTGGATATATAACTCTAGGTATTTCATTATTTTGATGCTATTTTAAATGGTATTTTAAAACTTCAGATTATTTGTTGCTAGTATGTAAAAATGCAATTGATTTTTGAATACTGTTTTTTCTGGGTATTTTTTGTTGTTGTTGCTTCCTAGGATTTTCTACATAGTTAAGCTTTTTTTTTTTGTGTATCTTTAGGTCTTTTTTTTTTTTTTTTTTTTTGTCTTATTGAACTTGCCTCCAGTAACATGCTGAATGGGAGTAAGGGGAGTGGACGACATACTTGCTTTGTTCTGAAAGTCAGAGTCAAAGCATTCAGAATTTCACCATTACATATAATGTTTTTTTGTAGATATCTCTAGTCCATTCTCTTGTATTCCTAGCTTAATGAGAGTTATGCTAATAAATGGGTATTGAATTTTAGTTAATTATTTTTCTGTGTCTAGTGAGATCATCATATGGATGAACTTATGGACACACCAGCTTGAACTGAGAAAAAAAAAGCCACCTATTTTTCTTTGGGATATGCTATTTTTGCCTCCTTTGGAGTAGCCAAACCAATCTGCTAACTAATAATTTTTGCTACCATTTGCAAGTCAGGGGAATGTTCTTAGATATCTAAGCACATGAATCAGTCAGGAGACTGCATGTATGAGGCTAGAACTCAGCTCTTGATACCCCATGGTATGTTAACTACGCGTTTCCTGTCTTTCTCCCTGGCCAGATTGTGACATTCTTGAAGATAGAGACAATGCTTTATTTATTTGTGCATCCTGGGCTCTAATACAATATCTGTCAGAAAATAGATATTCAATAAATATTGGTTTAATTAGTCCACAAATCCTTAGTTTTACTGAAAGGCAATTCATACGATGAGCTATGAAAAAATTGCTATGGGATTAAAATATTTATCTGTATTACACAGTGACCAAAATAACCAAATAACTAAAGGAAACCAGAAGACAAGGATAAATATTTTAATGAAGGCAATATATTTAAAATATTGAGGCATAAAGGAACCCTATGACATTAGTGTTAAAATATATAGATAATATGCACATAAAATAACTACGTGGAGAAAATTAAAAATTTTGGAGACACCATAAAGATCATCTAGCCCAGTGGTTCTCAAACTATGTTCGTTGGAGTCCTACAATTTCCTGCAGGCATTTATCAAGGCTATTGTGGGAGTGAAGAATAGAAGCTAAGCAGGTGCAATTTGGAGTCTCAGGATTATAGCTGAGATTTCATTTAAAAAAACTATATTACCAAAAAAATGTTTTGAAAGCTATGCATACTTTAACCTCATTCCATAGGTGAAGAAACTGAATCCTACTTAAACATATCCAATTATAAATAAAAATAGGATGAGAAGTTGGGTTTTCCCAAAACCAGTCCGGACATCATGAGATTTCATTCCAGAATTTATCTAAAAAAATCCTTGACATACTTTTATATTTATTACCTATCACTTCTTAGGGTCATAGTTCTATAAAATTATTATGGGTCGTAAAGTGATATACTAGGCTTAAACACAGTGTGATGCAAAGAGAAAGAGATTTGAAGACAACAATTGGGTTTAAGCTCTCTATCTACAGTTATGGGAAAGCTTTATGTGTGAGTTGTTTTAATGGAGGCAGTACAAAGCATTCCGGTCAACTGATTTTGTTCCTCAGACATCACTAGGAGGTGAATACACAAATTCCCACAATGTATCCTAATTTCCCCTTGGGGCATCAGTGGAATTAATTAAATACTACTCAGAAGAAAAGGACAGAGTGATAGGATAAAAAGAAAGCATCTTTTTATATTCACATTTGAAAAAAGTATCGCCTTCCCCAAGAAAGGAAAAAATAAAAAGCAGATCTACCATTGAAGGTACCTTGATGTTATGTTTTCTTATCACTCTATTATTTCTCCAGCAGGTTATGCTGCAACACACTGTGGATAAAATCTCTTCATTTGCGTTCTTCTTTCTTTTCTGAGTGAATTTTTTATCTTATCATCTGAAACGACAGGCTGGTATTATCAAAGCTGTGTATCCTGAGAGTCAGTAGCAGGACTGAATTTCCTTTTTTCATTATTTTTGGTAGAACATACAGACCTTAGGGGTAAGCTATCAGCACCAATATGTCTACAAATTCTTACTGGTCTCCTTAAGGGGAAAAGAAGATAATTAATCTGTCATCCTAGACAGTGTACTACCATTCCTTTACAATATCTAAAAGCCTATTTCATTGGGATAAAGTTATGTCATAAATAGATGAACCAGAACAAAAGAAAAGGAAGCATTTCTAACCAAAAGCTGATGAAGAGCATAAAAGTAAATACTGAGTTTTCAAAAATTCTGAGACTAAAAACTAAAAGCAATAACAAATAAAGAATAACATTTTTGCCTGCTGGTTTCACTTCCCATTTCAACATTTAGTTACATATTTCTGAAAACTGATCTGCCATATGACTCCTGCTCTCATATATTCTATTCCAGTGAAGACCAAAAAATATGAATAAAATGACTTAGAAATGTATTGATTTGAAAATGTGTAATCTTCTTAGTTAATATGTCAAACTCATGGTAGTTTCCTGAAGCACACCGAAGTAATCTGAATCATTCCCTTTATAAGATGCTCTTTTGAAGTTGCCACTAAATGTGAAGACCTCACTTAGATAGAATACTTCCTTTTTTTGAGGGTTTGGGAAAGAGCCTTAAAACGAATTCTTATCTTTGTCTTTTTCTATTTTCTAAAATGCCCTAAATATTGTCACAAGCAGCTATAAAGCATAAACATTTATCAGAGAGCAGCCTGGGGTATGTGGGAGGAACAAAGTCAGAGTACTCTTGTTTGACATTGGAGCGGCACCTTAATGAGTGACTTATACCAATGGGAATCTCAGCATTTTTTTCTGTACCTGCAGGAGTAGCCAAGTCCTTCTAATACTTTCTTGGATCCTATCCCAATGCTATAAACATAAGGCTTGGCTTGTCAGGCCCAGCTGATATGAGTGGAAACAAACTGGAATAAATGTGCACATCAGCGAGAAGTAAAGCACAGCTGTTTTGGGGGCAAGATCACATGAGAAGAGACAGTAAAATATTGAGCAGTGAAATGGAAGTAGCCTGTCGAAGACATGTCTGTAGATCTTTTTATTTTAATAGACGGTTTTGAACACTAAACTCAAATTATAGGCTAGATTCCTGGCATTTGTCAAACTCAGTTCTTGGGTCAGGCCCACCAGTGGATGGTAAGTCAAAAGTCAGGAGGAAATGAGCATTCTGTTGTGTTTCATTCAGCTCTCTAACTTTCTGAGCAAAGAATTAGTAAGCAGTTGGCTTATTTTTTTTTTTAAACCCAGCTTGCTTCTTGTATCATTTTTATGAATAAAATCATTTCTTTGGAAACTAGAAGACAAAGAAATATAAATATTAGTAGAGAAAATGAAAGCATTTCATTGAATACCTCAGTCATTTTTTTTTTCAAATTGGTGTTAAAGAATGCTAAAGTGGTGGCTGAGACAAAATGGTTTACCAGTAAATAATAATTCACTATTTGTAAGTCAGAAAATATTTATGTTTTTAAAAAATAAGCCACTCTCTGTCTTAAAACTTGAAGGTAAAAGATTCATTCTTTTCTAAGTTTATTTATTTTGAGAGAAAGAGAGAGAGAAAGCATGAGCAGGGGAAGGGCAAAAAGAGAGGGAGAGAGAGAGAGAATCCCAAGCAGGCTTCATGCTGTCCATGCAGAGTCCAACATGGGGCTTGAACTCACAAACCATGAGGTCATGACCTGAACCAAAGAGTCATTATTTCCTATAAAAGTCACTGAGCTTTGTGTGATGGATAATATAATATAGCGCCTCTTACTTTTTAGAAATAATGTTGATACAGGTCTGCTCAACTAAATGAATGCTCCCATTTTAGCCAATTCATACCAACTCAAATACACAGGAAGAAAAATGATCATTGGCAATGCTCCACATCCCTCCCCCCTTCTCCCAAAGTACTGATTATGGATAGGTTTTTAATGCCTCACATTGATCTTGTTACTATACCATTAGCTCCTTTGTTTCCGTGGCTGGATTTTATTTATCTTGGTATCTCCTGCCCCATCCAGCACACCTACCATTACATTGCCAAGCAATGAATATTGTTATTGCCCAAGTGTCTATTCCCTTCCACATAGTGGTTCGCTGACAGAAAGAAGATAAAACTCCTGAAAGGGGAATCTTACATTTGACTCAGAAGAGGAGAATGGATTTTTGCAGACAGTATTATGCTTTGATGCATCTAGAGTATTTTTTTTTCTAAGACCTTATTTTATAGAGTAGATTCAAGTTCATAGCAAAACTGAGCAGAAGATACACAGGGTTCCTCTGTAAAAGCATCAATTTTATTGCTTGCAAAAATTGAGCTTAATACAAATAGTACTACATTTGTTTAATTTTTTTTTTGGCTAGAGAGTTATAATTTTATTAAAGCTAACACATTTCCCGTGTCATAGCTAATTTGACATCATGGCATATTAAGAGATCAAAATGATGAGACAAGCCACTCTGTATGTTCATTATTTATGTCTAAAAACAATTTTCACTATAAGGGAGAAAATTAATAAGGAATTGGCAATCAAATTTATTTCCTTTATGATTTTAGCTTCCTGACTTCATCAGTATGGCACAACTAGTTCTGAATAATAAAAAGAAAACTCAACAAAAATTTTGCCAAACTTCTTCAAAATAGAAATTCACTGAAGCCCACTGTCAGGTATCATGGACACTCACAACTGCTGAATGAACTGAATCACATCCCAAGAGTCAATATTACGATCAAAATGTGCACATATCACTATTCCATATGATAGATAAACAGAATTTTATCTTATTGGGAGTAAAATGGGATCTGAGATAGGAACCTAATATTTTTTTCCAAAAAAGATTTGATTAACACCTACCAGCTCTTTACTTTTCACTTGGCTAACAGGAAACATTTTTAATACTGGAAGTTACTTACCACAAACTGATAGTATTTTGTTCTACTGAGCTTCAATAAAAAGGACTCTGCATTCAAATGTTACATGTCATCTGCTGCTAGAGATTTACACATTATTAGAACAAGGAACTGCAAAAGGAAAACCTAAAGGAAAATATGAACGTACATCTATTTTTAAGCAAGTAAAGAAAAGGAGAAAAACTGAGTTTAAATTTCAAAGTGGTTCTTAATGCCATCCCCGTAAAGTTTCCTCAAAAGACACATTTTAAAAAGAAGACAGTGAAGTTTAAGAAATGCAATAATTTATCCACAATAATTCTATCATCATGAGTCAATATCTCTGCAGTGTCAGAGTGCATGTTAATGCTTCATTTGCATAAAGTTCTCCTCTGTTCCCCACCCATCCTTCCAAATACTAAACTGTACTGTGGGAAAATTAGGGGGAGAAGAGCAAAAACAATAGCCAACAAGGTCAGAACTGAAAGGAGACAGCAGAGAGGTTTGTGTAGAGACCAAAAGGTCCAATGGGAGGAAAGAGCATGTGTAATTGGGAAATCAGAGAAGAATTCACTGGGGGAGAGGGGAACATTTCTATTATTTAGAAGGAGGGGTCGTATTTAGACATTAGATGTAAGAGAAGAGGAGCTTCTGGCAGGTGTGAAGGCACTAGAATTCTGTAGCATGGGTTGTGTACCCAAACCAATTCTTGCATCTTTACCAGGGGTTGATTAGCATGAAAGGCCAGAGTGACATTTCATCTTGTCCTGGAGAAGCATATATTCCCAGAGACTCAAGTTTGCTGACAATTTTAATATCTAGAAGTTATTCAAAATGAACAGAAGACTGAGTTACATCAGGCACTATAATAAGAAAAAATTCCTTGAATGGTACATTTAAAATAGATAGTTCTCAATACTTCTCCAGTACAACTAAACTCACAAACAAAGAGATTTTAGGAAGAGCACAAAAATGTCACAGCCTACACATTACACAGAAAACATGACTGTTATTGTCAGAAGAGATGAGTGAGACAGAGGACGAATTCAGCTCCAAGGTCAGATAACCTGTTAACTTGACTTAGTATAAAACTGTTCTCTAGGGGACTTGCTCCAATGACTTGAGTAGATTATTTTATAAGATAAATTTTAATCAAACAGCCATTGCTTTTTATCAAGATATATGGTAATGAGACATGAGATCAATTTAGGATAGAATGTTTTGAGAAGGTTTTAGAAAAATTGTTTTTTCCTTGTAGGGAGTTGGGCAGGAAATGATACAAGGTCAGATTTTAAATGAACCCATGCCTCACAAAAAGATGAACAGCGTGGACAGATTTATCTTTGTGGGTAAAGTCTTGTAAGGCATAAGAAAATGTAAGTTGCAAAATGAGGGAGAGAAACAGCGTATTAATTAAGTGATCCGGCCAGACAGAAGTCATAGTGCCAGGATATGATGATTACAACTCTTTGTTTGCTTGTGTTCATATTCTAATAACAGTCATCTAATATTATTTTTTAAATTTTTTTAATGTTTATTTTTGAGAGAGAGAGAGACAGAATGTGAGCAGGGGAGGTTCAGAGAGAGAGGGAGACACAGAATCAAAGCAGGCTCCAGGCTTTGAGCTGTCAGCACAGAGTCTGACATGGGGATTGAACTCACAAACCACGAGATGATGACGTGAGTTGAAGTTGGATGCTTATACTGACTGAGCTATCCAGGTGACCCAGACATCTAATATTCTTAATACAAAGCCATGTGAAAGACACTCCCAAATATACTTGTTATATGGGCAGGTCTCTTGAGGGTCATATTAAAAGTACCCCTATAAGAAACAGAGGCTCAGTCTGACTGAATAGTGATTTCTACATTCTGGATAGGGTATCTGCACCAACGAGGTTTTTAGATTGTCCTATCAGGCCAGAAAATTTAAAACATCCATAGTGTTTCAAGGCAGGACATGTACCTTAAAAAAAATTTTTTTTTTGATGTTTATTTTATTATATTTTTTTGAGAGAGAGAGAGACAGAGTATGAGTGGGGGAGGGGCAGAGAGAGAGGGAGACACAGCATCTGAAGCAGGCTCCAGGTTCTGAGCTGTCAGCACAGAGCCTGACTCGGGGCTCAAATTCACGGACCTTGAGATCGTGACCTGAGCAGAAGTCGGATGCTTAACCAACTGAGCCTCCAGGCACCCCTGGACATGTACCTTTTAGAATGGATGTTCTTAATCAAGAGGACTCATCAACCAAGGCCTTCTTGTTTGTTAGAATGCATATGGTCCCATCCTTGGAGATTGATTCGGAAGGCCCCGAGTGAGGCCCAAAGAATGAATATACAGGAAATGATTCCCAAGTCACTCTAACACACACTCCTGGTTATGAATCAGAGCAAAAACAACAAAACAACAAATACAAAACAAAAAAGTATTTTTGTGGAAGAGTCATCAGATTTAGAATTTGAGCTCAGTTCTGGTACTTATGAAACATGTCTTCTTAGGGAAGTTCATATAATCTTTGAAGACAGTTCCCTCAACTGTATAACTAGAGTAATAGTATCTCCCCTTTCTTGGTCATGGGACCAAAGGAGATGTAGTAGTTATATATTGCTGTAGAACAAGTCATTCCAAAACTTAGGGGCTTTAAGTAACAAACATTTATTATCTCACAGTTTCTGTTGGTCAGGAACCCAGGCCCACCTTAGCTGGGTACCTCTGGCTCAGGGTCTCTCACAAGGCACCAAGGAAACTATTACCTATGACTGTGTTCTCACATGAAAGCTCAAATGGGGGAGGATCTACTTCCAAGCTCACTCACAGAACTATTGCAAGCTATTACGAACCCTTTGGTCTTCACTGGCTGCCGGCTGGAAACATCAGTTTTGTGACTAGTGGGTTCCTCCACAGAACAACCTATAAGATGTGGACTGGCTCCCCTCAGAGTCAATCAATGATGAGGATGTGGAGAAAGGAGAACACTCTTATACTCTTGGTGAGAATGCAAACTGGTGCAACCACTGTGGAAAACAGGATGGAAGTTCCTCAGAAAGTTAAAAATAGAACTACCCTATAACCCAACAATTGCACTACTATGTATTTACCCAAAGGATACAAAAATACTGATTCGAAGGGGCACATGCACCCCAATGTTTACAGCAGCATTATCAACAATAGCCAAATTATGGAAACAGCCCAAATGTCAATTGACTGATGAATGGATAAAGAAGATACACACACACACACACACACACACACACACACACACACACACACGTATACATGTATATATACATGTATACATGTGTGTGTGTGCGTGTATATATATATATATATATGTCACATTCTCTCTCTCTCTCTCTCTCTATATATATATATATATATATATCACATGTACACACAATAGAATATTATTCCACCATTAAAAAGAATGAAATCTTTCATTTGCAACAACATAGATGGAACTAGAGTGTATTATGTTAAGTAAAATAGAGAAAGACAAACCATATGATTCTACTCATATATGGAATTTAAGAAACAAACAGATGAACATAGGAGAAGGGGAAAAAAAGAGAAGGAAGCAAACCCTAAGAGACTCTTAACTACACAGAACAAATTGAGGGTTAACGGAGGGAGATGGGTGGGGGATGGGCTAAATGGGTGGTAGTAATGTATTAAGGCAGGCACTTGTGATGAGCACTGGGTATTACATGTAAGTGATGAATTACTAAGTTCTACACCTAAAACCAAATTTTCCATATATGTTAACTAACTAGAATTTAAATAAGAACTTGAAAATTAAATAAAAAGACTAGTCAGTCAGTGAGACAGTAAGAGAGCAGAGAAAGTAGTAATCTTTTTGTAACTAATATCACATCAAATATCTCATCACTTTTGCCATAGTCCATAAGAAGCAAATCTCTGGGTCCAGCTGACACTCAAGGGGAAGGGATTACACAAGGGCATAAATACCAGGAGGTGGAGATCACTAGAAACCATCTTAGATGTTGCCTACCACAAGAGGTAACATAGGTGAGACCGTGAAGACTAAAAGACTTACATGCTGAAGCACATTGCAAATGGAAAAAAAATGGCAGAATTTGAGTTATAAAAATCTACTTTGTGGATAACATTCTGTCTGAGGATTTGCTAAGAAGTGTCACCACCTCCTCTTTTGTCCTCAGATATGTCACACTATGGCTTCTTTTTCACCATCTTTTTTAGTCTGACACATCTGTGAACCTGTTAGTCAAGTAAGGAAGAAAAGGAGGGTGAGCAAATGAGGGCCCTCATGACCTACCAAGTAACACCCTGTGACAATTCACGCTTTCACTTATCACAGGAAGCAGTACTGTAATGGCTATAAAGAGTATGGGAGTGGAAAAACAACCAAAAAAAAAAAAAATCTAGGAGCTTGATTAAATTTTTCCCAGATTGTTTTTCCCACAAAGCTGTTTATCAGCCTGACTTGGTGATATGCCCTAATGAAAATTTATGTGACCAGTGTTGCAGTTTTAAACCATGGCTCCAGCATTCTTGACACTCTTCCCATCTAGAACTGGCATCTATGTCCCTTTCCCTTGGCTCCGGGTGGGGGAATGTGACTGCTTTGATGGATAGAGAGAGTCATTGTGTGACTTCTGAGGTTAAGTTAAGAGAAACCACGCAGTTTCAATCTGGTCCTCTTAGGACACCCATTCTTGGAACCCAACTTATACCATGAGGAAGCTCAAACTAGCCCACATGAAGAGAATCCACGTAGGACCTCAAGACTCAATGAAGAGAGATGTTTGTCCAATCCCCAACTGCTCTGGCTCCTGACTGTTTCTGCTCCAGTCACCATCTGTCTGCATCCATCTGAGAGACCCCAAGTCCAGAACTGCCCGGACTCTCCCTTACTGAATTCCTGACCCTGAAACTATGGCAAATAATTAAAAAAAAAGATTGTTGTTGATTTAACCCAAAGTTTTGAAGTGGTTACGTGACAAGAGATAACTGCAGGTCAGTGAGTAGTCCTATACTGACAATAAAGTCACAGATAACAAAAATGTTACACAGGTAACATAAAACAGGGAGATACTATGTTCAAACATTTCTAAGACATTTAAGAGTGTTAGACCACAGATGTGTACCTCCAGAAAAGTCTTTGGTAAAGACTACTATAATTTGGAAATATTTAAAGGTGGATGGATATACTTAAAAGCAATCCTGTGTAAATAGGAAATTGATACAAATCAGAGAAACTAGAAATACAGCATTTTTATTTCTATAATAATGTCTCAAATTGACAACTGATTAACAAATGTTGTCAGCAACTACCTTCTTCTCTTGTTAATGCCAGTTAGAAACCATTTGGCATTACAGCAACATTGCAAATACTATCCATTCCCCTCAACATCTACCCTCCCATATATGCGTGTCACTGTTAGTCACCCCCCCCTTCATTTCCCAATCGTGTAGATCATGATGCCTTTACATTCCTTTTTACTTCTCTACAATATTTACTTAAATCTTCCTTTCTTCTTTCTTATCTTTCAGCAAAACTAACTTTTCACCTATATTGTCAAGGCACCCATCTGCTCTTGCCTATTCCAATACTTTGATCCATCAAATGTGCTTTCTTGTATCTTTGGCGTCCTTTACCTTACAAACATCCTAGTCTTCATTATTTTAAAAATATTTATGACATATTATAAAATTTATAAATCTTGATTTTTAAAATGACCTTAAGTTGACATCTAATCACCTTCCCTCAGCCACTTCTCAAAGAAGTTGTCTATACTCAGTGTTCCCAATTTTCACTCACTCTTTAAGCCCACTGTAATGTGACTTCAAATAGCCAACACCGTTGGCACTATTCCCTTAGAAGTTACCAGCGAGTGGGCTCTTCTCAGTACCATCTTCCAGTGACCTCACTGTAGTATTTGATGCAGTTGATACATCTTTCCTTCTTGAAATTCCTCTACTTTTGCCTTTCCAAAAAAGAAAAAAAAAGTGCTTTCTGGGTCTCTGAATTCTCTATATATTCCTTCTCTTTTCTTTTTTTTTTTTTTTTTTTTAATTTTTTTTTTCAACGTTTATTTATTTTTGGGACAGAGAGAGACAGAGCATGAACAGGGGAGGGGCAGAGAGAGAGGGAGACACAGAATCGGAAACAGGCTCCAGGCTCTGAGCCATCAGCCCAGAGCCCGACGCGGGGCTCGAACTCACGGACCGCGAGATCGTGACCTGGCTGAAGTCGGACGCTTAACTGACTGCGCCACCCAGGCGCCCCAACCCTTCTCTTTTCTTTACGCTATCATCTACTCTCCAAAACAGAACATTTCCCCACTATCTTCTGTCTATATCACTATTTCTGGTGAACTAAATCGGGAAGCTCAAATCCCTAGCTCCAGCATAACTCCAACCTGAAACATACACAGGGATGTACTTCCAACTCACTTTCTTGATTCGTTCAGATGTCTGAATAGTAGCAGATACAGTCCTTCATGCAGTGAGGACTTCTCACAGAAGGAAATGCTTTACATGAAGGAGGTTGAAGTAACAAGAGCATCAGAAATCACATCAATGCACTAGAAACAAGGATACTTAATTCACCAAATTCAGGCTTGAGAACTCTGATTTTGACACTGCTATCATTAAGGAAACACAAATTGATACTCCCTCCACCTGAATGATCCCCAATATCTGCATGTCTTGTGCCTTCACTACCTTCACTGGATGCACAAGTATCACTTTGTAAGAGAGACCTTCCCAGAACACGGTATGTAAAGTAGCATCTCTCCTGCAACACTTATGAGACACATTATGCATTTATTTGCTTATTATTTATCTTCCTTCATAAGAATACAGGTTAAATGAAAACAGGGACTTTGTTTTTTGCACTGCTATCTCCCCAGAATGGGGAAGAGCACGTAGCCCATAGTAACCACACAACAAATATTTGTTGAAAATATTAATAACTTCATGAAAAAGTGAACGATTTAATGAAAATATTCTAATTTTCCACTTATAGAAAGTTTTTAACACTATAATGCAAATGCCAGAATACTCATGGTAAACATACTTTTTCACCAAGTGAGCTAATTCAAATTTCTACAAAACAACCAGCTAATATTCAAATAAAAGTTTCTTTGCAAAATTAATCGGATTAACTATTTTATAGTGATCTGTTCTACTGTCCTTTGTTTCTCTTATGACAAATGACCCTACTGAAGTTTGCTACCAAAATTTCTATTACCTTATTAATTAGTACAGAACTTTTCTTTTTATGAATATCCAGAGAATATCTCCATGTATGAATCACTCAAGTGTTATTTCTCTAACATCTTCATTTTCACCAGATTTCTCTGTATCATTTTTCTTCCAATTGGTCTTTTTTTCCCAGAGAACCTTGACCTGACAGGATCTTGAGATATCATTCGTCCAGAAGTTTTCAACCTTTCTTTCAGCAGTGAGATGTATTTCACACACAAAATCTTAATGACAGCAGAGACGAGAGTGGAGGGGCTCAAACCGTGCTTCCCTTGAGCTCACACCTCACTTTCCCCTGAGACACTGAGGAGAATCATGTCTCCTTTGAACACCATGGACAGTCTAAACTTTTCTAATTAAACCCAGATGTATTTTCTGTGTTGACTCTTCCATTTCTCTGACAGGAAACTCTTCCTGTCTTTGGTCTAAAAGCATTTAATGAGCAAATACAGTGTGCCACATATTATACAGGCAGTGTGAGGAACACGCAGAGGGAACACAGACAGGAAGCACTCCTAACTTCACCCACTAGCTAAACAGACCTGAACTGATCTATAGTTTCCCTGGAGGGAGTGATTCCCTCCCCCCGGCCCAGCCTTTCTTATCCTTCACTTCTTTGCTATTCACCCTTACACTGGCTTTCATGTCACTGCACTGATTCTCTCCTGGCTTATCTCCCTATTTGTCACCCCCATAAACCATGCACGTCTGTAAGGCTTAAGCAGTGCTCACTGCATTTCCCCCTCCACCTTCTCATTATTCAAGAGCTAGTAGCATTTGGGACCCAACACTGATCCCTTGAGTTTCATCCTTCTCCTGATTCTGTTCTGTATGATGTGTGGACATCCCCACCTGGGGTCCCCTGCTGCCATATGAAGTCCAGTAACTTGAGCTGTCTTTTTCTTCTCCTCCACAGGGACTCCTTTTCAATGTCCCCATCTACACTTTGCTTCCCAAGCTTGAAATTCTGAAGTTATTTTTGACTCCTTTCTTTTCTGTGTCATTTATATCCAAGATATATCACAACAGTTTTGTAATGAAATCCTTCTTTTTACTTGTTTCATTATTTTTATTTTTTTAAAATATTTTTTAAAGTTTACTTATTTAAATTCAAGTTAGTTGACATACAGTGTAGTATTGGTTTCAGGAGTAGAATCCGGTGATTCATCACTTACATAACACCCAGTAGTCATACCAACAAGTGCCCTCCTTAATGCCCTTCACCCATTTAGCCCATTCCTCCTCCCCGCCCCGCCAGCAACCCTCAGTTTGTTCTCTGTATTTTAGAGTCTCTTATGGCTTGTCTCCCTGTTTTTATCTTATTTTTCCTTCCCTTCCCCTATGTCCATCTGTTTCTGAAATTCCACAGATGAGTGAAATCATATGATACTTGTCCTTCTGTGACTGACTTATTGTGCTTATTAGCATAATACACTCTAGTTCCATCCACATTGTTGCAAATGGCAATATTTCATGCTTTTTGATGGCCGAGCAGTATTTCATTGTATATGTATACCACATCTTCTTTATCCAATCATTATTCGATGGACATTTGGGCTCTTTCCGTAATTTGGCTATTGTTGATAGAGCTGCTATAACCATTGGGGTGCATGTACCCCCTTGAATCAGCATTTTTGTATCCTTTGGATAAATACCTAGTAGTGTAATTGTTGAGTTGTAGAGTAGTTCTATTTTTAGTTTTTTGAGGAACCTCCATACTGTTACTAGACATGTCTTTGGAGGCAAGGACACAAAAACAAACTGAGCTATTGGGACCTCATCAAATAAGAAGCTTCTGCACAGCAAAGGAAATAGTCAACAAAACTAAAAGGCAACCAATGGAATGGGAGAAGATATTTGCAAATGACATATCAGATAAAGGGTTTGTATCTGAAATCTATGAAGAACTTATCAAACTCAACACCCAAAAACAAATAATCCAATGAAGAAACAGGCAAAAGACATGAATAGACACTTCTCCAAAGAAGACATCCAGATGTCTAACAGACACATGAAAACATGCTCAGTATCACTTTTCCTCAGAAAAATACAAATCCAAATCACAATGAGACACCATCTCACACCTGACAGAGTGGCTAAAATTAACAACACAGGAAACAACAGATGTTGATGAGGATGCGGAGAAAGAGGAACACTTTTGTGCTATTTGTGGGAATGCAACAATATCCTTCCGATGTGACTTTCTGGAAGCTGTTCAAATGTAGCCCATATGACAGTACTTTCGAGGTGAGCAGGGACTGTGTCTTACCACCGCCCATAGGCACAGTGCCTGGCACAGAATAGGTGCCTAATAATCCTTGCTGAAAGAAGAACTGAATGGGATAATAATATGTGATGCTTAGTGTAGCATAAAAAGTGCAAGCAAATTCCTTAGTAACAGGGCAGTGCGTTAGTACATTTGGGCACATTTATAAGATATTGCAGTATAATTAAAATAGTATTTTCAAATACATATTAATGGCTTGGAAACTGCACACTATTTAATGTGAAAATAAAGAGAAGTTGGATACAAAACCCATAAATTTATTATTAACCTAATAGTGAAAACCTAGAAAAGAAAATACAAAAATGCTTAATACTGCTTATCTTTGGATAGTGATTTTTATTTAATTTCATACTGTTTTTTAATTTTTCTAACTGCTTTAGTTTGTATAAACTTAACACTGTGAAAAAGATTGCAGCCATTGATAATGCCTATTGATAAGGCTTGGAAGAAACATGTACAAATTAAAAGAAGCATTTGTTCCAAGGTGGAGGTTTTATAATTTATCTCTTCCACTTTGTTTTTCTAAAATTGACTTTAAAAATTATTATTTAATATTTTCAATATCCTCAGCTCCAACCTATATTGCTTAGTTCTCTACTTCTGTAAGTGTTTATATAGCTTGAGTTTAATCATCATATCATACTGTATTAATTTTCCTAAAATGTCATTTTAACATTATTACTCTGGTTAAAAAAAATTATATTATCTCTTTATTACTTCATAGATAAAATAGGATAAAAGTCCTCAATCTATCAAAGTTCAGCATTGGGCATCCAATTTCACCTTCCACCATACAGGACAGACTCCTACTGTCCCCACTACACTTTTATACAATTACCTGATGTCCCCTGTCTCCCTTATTCCACTTCAAATCTTATCCTCTATTCAATGCTTGACAAAAATTTTCTTAGCAATTTTCTCTTTAAACACCCACAGCCCTTATGCATAATCCTGTAATTCCATGCATTTTTTTGTAATTAAGAAAGGTTAGATCTGTAAGACATTATTGAAATCAGTTAGTTCAACTTCTCCCTTTACAGATGCAGAAACAACACTCCAATTAGAAAAGGTGACTTATTCAGGGATGGAAAACAACAATTAGGATTAGCACCCAATATTTAACATTTCGAGTTCAGTATCTTAACTAGTAGTACAGGATCTGCCCCTGTTACTGGGTCTCCCTTCGGCTGACCAGCTGCTGAGCAATTGTTCATGACTTTATTCTTAAAAATATGTCTTGCCTGCCCACCTTGATTGTCATCAATTTCCCAGGGCAGACACCATGGTGTACAATTCCTTTACATCTCCATTGTGTCTAGTGCTGCAAAGTGAGTGCTGAAGAAGTATGCCAGAAATGACCTCAAGCAAATCCAATAATGGTGCCGATGATACAATCTGTGATCCCAACAGTCCATCTTAACAGTGTGGCTCTTACATCTCTTCGGATGGGAACAGCCATCAAAAGTAATGGCCACCAGTTTTCTCTTACTTTCTATATGGCTGTTCTAGCCAGTCCAGAAGTCACAGGGTTATTGTTCTAGCTAAGATCTTGGAAACAGAGCCAGGATGGGGAAACAAGGACTGGAACTGAATCTAAAGACTTCATTTCTACAGTTAGTCCCCTGCCAAACACAGAGGCTTAAGGAAGATTTTGACTCAAAAGCCAGGCTGGTAAATCATTTTTAAAGTTTCAAGTGGCTCTTTTTACACACACACACACACACACACACACACACACACACACGCACTATTAAATTCTGAATGGCATATATATGAGGAAGAGGAACATTTTAGCAACTGTACCAATCAATTAATGCACAACAGGTTAACAAACAACTGGTGGAAGAAATTTCACTGCAAGCCAGAAGACCTAGAAAATGGGGAAAGGTGACCTCCTCAGGGTTATCAACATTCAAAGGCAGGGAGATCAAGCGCAGGTCTCCACAACAAACTCATGCCAGCTTCTGTCATGGCTGCTGTACATTGGGCCACAAGCCACACAAACCCAGAGGCGTCTGTCAAAGGTCCCAGGCAGCTGTGCAAGCATTCCCTGCCATTTGTTCAGCTGCTGTGAAGTGAGTGAGCCGCATATTCCCAGGGTTCCACCAAGTGGATTTCTTTTTCAATTCAGAACAATGTGATTAGAATACAAATTTTTTTTATTAGTTCTGATTTTGTCACTCTGAATATAGATTTACCAGGATGAATACATCTACTGCTTATTTTTGCAGCTAATGGAGGTGAATAGAATACATCATGCTGCACTAAAAAGTAGGTAATGCTGAGGAAATGAATATAAATCACTCTTTTCACCTAACAGCAGAATTACTGCTTAGAGAAGTAGGTGCCCATTCACCTGGCAATTCAAAATGTCTTGAATACAATTTGTCTAACCTCCATCACTTCCCTTCTTTCTTGCATATGAGCATCACAATTTCAAGGAAAATGATTTAATGGTGAAATCTCAGATTGTAGCATAGCCAGCTCACCTAATATATATCAATATAGTTATTATGTTGCAGAAATAAACTCAATGGACTTGTTAAAAATGTGAACTGCTCCTTTCCACTGAAGGAGGGAAAGAGAAAAACAAGAAAAATAAAACCTTCAGAAGAGAAATATAAGGGCTTTACTGGCTGATCTTTGTTGCCTTTCATATTTGTTATAAAGACTCAGTGTGTGGGAGTTAATTATATTAGTTATCTTGGGTAACAAGCTATTAATTTTGTTCTTCAAAGTTATCAACCACCTTTCTATACACAGTTCACAGGCGAATGAATGGACTTAATCCCTGTATTAAAATACAAAACAAACCAAATAATCCCATGTTTCATGACTTCTCAAAGTTGATTATCTCTTTGGCCATGCTTTACCAGAGGCCAGATATACAACTGCCACTTTAGAAAAGAGTCTCCGGCAATTTATATGAGAAGCCTGTGAAAGTGGATTTAATCGCCCTTTAACAGTAATTCTGATTCAGACCAGACATAAAAGATCACCAAAGAAAAGCATTTTTTCCCAGTGATTCAACCATACTGGGTGAGCAAAATTTCTTCTTCCAATGACTGCACAACTCCCAAGAGAGTCTTCTTGTTTCATGGGACATAGAGCTAACTTTTGCAAATTTAAACAATTTGGTAGAGGAACTAAGTATTTAAGATGGTAACATTTACTGTCACAAGAAGTTTATAGATTCTTTTCTTTTTGGTCATATCTGATTCTTCTGAGTAAAACATAGTATTATTTAATTCTAAAGCAGCAATTGTATATAGATAATGATCTTTATCTCCTAATTACCAAAGGGATGTTTCACTTGTTAAAAACATTACATATGTAAAAAAAAACTGGAGTAAATGAAGAAATTATTAGCATCAATCATGATGTTTATCTGCATTTAAAGGGTCTCTGTGCTCTAACAAAAGCAAATCGTTTATAGTACCAATATTCCTATGGGAAATCTGCAATGATTTATTTCTTTGACTTATTAAAAGCCTAGTCATAGCTCAAAGGTCTCTGAATACCCATAAAATTAGGAAATT
This sequence comes from Leopardus geoffroyi, assembly GCF_018350155.1. Classification (NCBI taxonomy): domain Eukaryota; kingdom Metazoa; phylum Chordata; class Mammalia; order Carnivora; family Felidae; genus Leopardus; species Leopardus geoffroyi. The sequence goes on along the minus strand of NC_059331.1, from coordinate 94,936,100 downwards.
ATTGCCATAAAATTAAAAGAAATAGCAAAATCTGCAAACAGGAAGCAATCCAACAAGATAGTACCTATTAGAAATCACTGCATTATAAAAATAATATATAAAAATGAAAACTTTGACTAAGCTATAGCAATAAACAATGCTCTTATCAAACTCATTGTTTGGTTCTATTGCTATAGCATACATCTCATCTATATAACCATTTCCTTTTCTTTCAAATTCATCCTGAAATAATGTATACACGAAGATATTTCTTTCTATGTGATTCTCTTTTGAAGTTAACAAGGTTATATAAGCATTACTCAATAATTATCAGACAGTGAACAGTTAGGTTGAATGTAAAGTTTAGGAAATTAATCTCAGAATATAATTAAGTGGTATTATTGTTATAGTTGAGCTTCAAATAAATTAAAAGGCTAAATGTTTGAAGATATGTTTTAGCATAAAAATCTATATGATCAAGCCATAACCCATTAATATTCACTCTCCTACTATTTTTCTCAATGATAAAAAATAAACAAATTTATTATATTTTTAAGAAAATAGTTCTGGAAAATTCTTTAAAATACTTGAATGAAAACAAAAGCTTAAGTAGAAAATAGGAAAAGAAAATATTTATAAAAACTGTACCTTTATGCAAAGGACCACAAAATATTAATAAATAAATGCAATTTATTCTTAGATGGGAAAGCTCCATTTTATATATTTTTGTCCTAATCTACAGTGTCAGTACAGCCTAGGTCAACTCAGTAAGAGATATTCTTAGGGACAGAGAGAATGAAGTGTTTCGCGACTTTAGATGAAAGGATCAAAGTTTAAGAATAGTCAATAAATTTATGAAAATTAAATGTTATTGAATTTAAGGACTTTGAATTCTAATAATTATTTTTAACTAAGAGGATCCCTATGCACGGAGGTATCTGGCAGCACCAAGCTACTAATACGGGACTGATTAAGCAAATAATGTCTCATCCACACAATGAAACAGTCCTTTCTTATTAAGAATGATAAATTTCTAGATTCATTTTTCAATGAAAGGTGTTAATTACATATTGTTAAGTGAAAAAATAAAGTTACAAAAAGTATATAAAATATGATTCAATTTTTCTTAATGCGTAGAAATGGAGGTTACATATAAAAACACTGAATGTAGTTTTCTCTGCTTAATAGGACAAAGGGTGATTTTTCATCTTTTATACTTTCTGGTATTGGAAGTTTTCTGTACAAAGATGCATTATTTTTATAATCATAAGACATTACTTAAACATTCTGTGTGGGAATTTATGGATAAAAAATAATTAAGTAAAACTTAAAGGAAAGTGGATAGAGAGAGCTTCTGGGAGAAGAAATCAATATGGCAACACCTAGAAGGTTTCTATATTAGAGACTCTGATATTTGTCCATCTGCTATAATTTACAGGATCACCTGGGATATGGGATACAGCATGGAGGAATCACTTGTGCTTTGATTTCCAAGTTTCCATTGTCCATTGTTTCTATTCATTTTACTGCTGATGTCAAGGTGAACACAGTAGTGATGGAGTCTCAGTTCATATCACTGCACCTTCCTGGGTCCTTATACTTAATATAAAAGCTGAATTTAATGCTGCATTTGCATAACTAAATGAATAAGTACATCTCTTGGTATGGTCCATACTGAAATTTGCCCCAGTGAGTTCATACAGGAGTTTTATTAAAGAAGGGAAAAGTATGATAATGTGATTGACTGCTACAATGCACATAGCTTGCATCCTTCTAGCAGAGCCCTTAATTTGCCTAGTTCTGATGCCATGTTTTAAATAATAGGTTTATATGAATATTAGCTAATGTGGAAGTTCTACTGAATAAAAATATTCAGTATAAAATGATTCAATAAAAATAATAATTTATGGGGTATTAGTTATGCCAGGCATAGCTCTAAAAGCATTTTATGTGTATAAATCCATTATTCCCCAAAACAACCTATGAGGTGAGTGCTATTATTAGCCTTCATTTCTCCCAAGGAAAACTAAGGCTCAGAGAACTACATCCCTTGCCCAAGATGATAAACCCAGAGCAGGTGATAAACTCAGATCATCTGGCACCAGAACACATTTTATTTTCTCTTTATGCAGATTTTTAAAAATTGAAATGCTTTGCATTTGAGAACAGTTTTAGGTTTATAGGAAAGTTGTGAAAAATGGTAGAGAATTCCTGTATACCCCTCACCACTCTCCTATACTGTTACAAACCTTAAATTAAATGGTGCATTTGTCACAACTAAATGTATGCTGATGTTTACTAAACTGCACACTTTACCTGGATTTCACTAGTTTTCCCTACGGTTCTTTCTCTGTTCCAGGATTCCATTCAGGATACCACCTGACATTGAGTTGTCATGTCTCCCTAGCCTCCTCTGGGCTATGACAATTTCTTAGACTTTGTTTTTGATGACCTTGACAGTGTTGAGGAATACCAGTCAGGAATTTTGTAGAATGTCCCTCAATTTGGGTTTGTGTGATGTGTTTTTCGTGATTAGACTGGGGTTACTGTTTTGAGAGGAAGGCCACAGAGCTGAAGTGGCATTCTCAGCACATTATATCAAAGGTATGTGCTACCAGCATGACTAATCTTTGATGACGCTAGCCTTAAAGATCTGGCTAAGGTAATTTGCCAGTTCTCCATTTTAAAGTTACTCCCCTTTTTCCATGCTCCATTTGACAGAAAAAAAGTTACCAATCAAAGCCCACATTTAAGTGGGTAGGGTTGGGATGGAGTTAAGCTCCATCTATACAAATTGGGGGGGCATCTATATAAATTGCTGAAGTTCTTCTGCTAGAGCCCTCAATTTTAACCAACTATTCTATGTTGCTGCTGACTTCCTATTGTTTCCTACCATTCTGGCATATTATTCATGTGCAGTAGTTTAAAAACACAACACTTACCTAATTTCCTGCTTTTTCAAAGCAAATATATATTAGAATCAAATGTGACAACCAATAAACTTGTTTTAAATTATTTTCCACTATCACTGTATAATTTGTCATGAAGGGATGAATTAGAAACCATTTTTTCTCAGAAGCACTCTGTAAAGAACTTACCAGAAATATTCGTTCAAGTTGATCCTGAATGTCTTTCATTCCTGGAAAAGCAGCAACTCCTTGGATCATTTCAACAAAGATGCAGCCAACACCCCTAAAGAGAGAAGAAAGCATTGTACAAAAACTCCAACGTATTCTGGAAAATTAAATCTGGGATTAGAACATCTACTCCAGGAGAAACAATGAATAAATAACATTCTTTTTTTTTTTTAATATAATTTATTGTCAAGTTGGCTACCATGCAGTGTATACAGTGTACTCTTGGTTTTGGGGGTAGATTCCGTGATTCATTGCCTACATACAACACTCAGCGCTCATCCCAACAAGTGCCCTCCTCAGCGCCCATCACCCATTTTCCCGTCTCCCCTGCCCCCCATCAACCCTCAGTTTGTTCTCTGTATTTAAGAGTCTCTTATGGTTTGCCTCCCCCTCTCTCTGTAACTGTTTTATCCCCTTCCCTTCCCTCATGGTCTTCTGTTAAGTTTCTCAAGTTCCACATGCGAATGAAAACATATATCTGTTTGTCTTTCTCTGACTGACTTATTTCACATTGCTGACAATGGCAGGATTTCAAACTTTCTCATTTCAACAAAAGCCAAATTATGGAAAGAGCCTAAATGTCCATCAACCGATGAATGGATAAAGATGTGGTTTATATATACAGTGGAATAACATTCTTTAATGAGTACCAAGGGCTGCACCACATCCATCTAAATCCTACATGTTTCCTTTCCCTCCATGTCTATTGCCCTGAAAGGTCTCAAATCTCTAAACGGATGCAACTACCCTGGGCTCAGACAATCATGGCAACCAGTAAAATATAATGCTTGGTGGCTCCACCTTATTTACAGGAAACCATCAAGAAACTCCTTAGCCTAATATAGAAAGCTGCCAGTCTTTTTCGAATATCCTTTTCCAACCCCATTTCATGAATTCATAATATATTGTCCTCTCTAGCTGTCCAAGGGTTCTCAAACCTCTTTTTGCATCAAAATTATCTGGGGGGAACTTTTAAAAACTGCAAATGATTGAAACACAAACGGCAGAGATCCTGTTTCAATCAGTCTAGGTTGGATCCCAGGTGTTGACTCAGGCTGCTCGGGTGATTCAGGGCAGCTACCGTGAGTTTCCCTGAGCTGGACTGATCTGCCCATGGGCCAAGCATAAACCTATACAGCTTGACCCAAACTGCTTCACTACCCACAACTCCTTCCTTCATTTATTTGTTCTTAACATATAAATCTAATTCAGTGTAACTCTAATATAGACACCAGGGTTTGGTCACAAAGCTTACAATTAAAGCTGTCATAAAATGCAATGTGTTCAAACTCTCATACAGGAATAATTACCAGGTAAGAAAATATATGAAACATCCACCCATGTTCATATATCCTTTAATTCTTTTCAACTCAAAATTTCCAAATTTATGCTGCAGATGTGTGATTTCTCCACCACAAATCAAAATAAGATTTTAAGCAGAATTGAAGATTCTTTGTAACTATGATTATGGAGGGACAACTTTTTTTTAAGTTTATTTATTTCAAGAGAGTGTGTGAGAACATGGGTTGGGGAGGGTAGAGAGGGAGAGGGAGAGAGAGAATCCCAAGCAAGCTCCATCCATGCCGTTAGCGCAGAACCCGGTACAGGGCTCCATCTCATGAACTGTGAGATCATGACCTGAGTCAAAATCAAGAGTTGGATGCTTAACTGACTGAGCCACCCAGGTGCTCCTGGAGGGACAACTTTTTAAGGTTGGAGGTCAAATAATTTGGGAGTTCTTAATTTGAAAAAGAATACAACATTATGAATAAAAAAGTAAGTACAAAAGCAAACTCCAAATGAGAAAATAAATCAAAAGAAATCACAAATTTTTAAAAGCTAACAAATATGACAAACAATGTCAAATTCAGAAAAGTAACATATTTATGAACTGACATGTGTCTCTAATAAATTTCTTTCTCCAATTCTAGCTGCATAATCTTTGATTATGTCTTTTAGGGCAATTCGATAATATCATTTTCTATAAATGGTGACCAAACCCTTGTGTCTTTAACTTATTTCAGATCCCCTAGAAGTTACGGACAAGGGACCTACTTCTCTATAATGGCTGCAGTTATCACAGTTGTATACAAACAATGTACTGAAGTAAAGAATTAATACATTTGCAGAAATCTCTTCTCTATTATAGCACATAATTTCTATCTGAATTAAACACTGACAGTAAATAGAGTTAAAATGACTAAAAACAAATATATTTTTATATATATAAAAAAAATGTTTTTTATATATCATAAAAGTAATTCCATTTAAATAGTAAAGAATTAATTATAAAATCAGTGTTCTACACAGATTGTGTTTAACACAAGTTGTTTTTACTTAAGATTTGAGACACAACATCCATATTGAGAATTGTTTTATTAGCATGTTAAAATGCAATGATATTCTTATAAATATCGGGGCTTCAACGTCTGGTTAGGTCTCAGATTTCAATTTAGTGGTTTTCCAAATGTTTATGCCAATAATTCTTTTCTAAGACTATTGACCTACATTTCTACTGTCTTCTTATTCACATTTACATAAAGTATCTTGGTTCCTAAATAGCTACCAGCACTTTCCTTTTTTTTTTTTTTTTTTAACATTCAGAATATACTCTCTATTCACTACTATTTGGCTTTAGTCTTTCCCAGCATAAGCTGCAACTCTGAGCATGTGGACCCTCAACAGGAGCCACAGCTGCGCCCACTGTGTACCCCGCTAAGCTGGCTGGTGAGGTAACCACTATACACACTTACAGAAATGCCTTTATCACTACTTGTGTTGGTCCATAGCATCTCCATAATATGATACTTAGAACAATTAAGAGATAAATCTAGCTGCAATTTTACTTAGGTGGAATATGATGATATAGCATTTCCATAGGCTCTTATCTGCTTAGCCGGTGGAGGGACATGGACTATCACTTCTAATGGATATTTCTGACGACATCACTTGCCAAAGATGTGTGAGAGCATACTAATAAGCCTGAGAGAATTATACTTAAAGGATTTATAAAAGGAGATAGAATGCACAAGAAAATTAAAAAGTAGAAGTGTCAAACATATCAACATATTAGAGCATAGCAAAATACTTAATTATTGGAGCTGTCTTATTGCCAAACAGCAATAGAAGCCCTTCAGTATAATATGAAGGGATTATTGCCTGATTTACCTCCCCCAACTCCCTTGCTACCCTCCATTACCCTACATGCTCTCTCTTGATGGAGTAAGTTGACTGCCATGAGGTTTACTGAGAAAGAATTTAACCACTTAAGTTCTATACTTATGACATATAATCTTATTTCAGGAGATGTCTCCTTTAACTTGTTGCTTTTTTCAACAATTTGAATAATTATGTAATTATCACCCACACAGTCTAAATTTTTCAAGAATAAGAACTGGGCACAAAGCTTACAATTAAAGCTGTCATAAAATGCAGTGTGTTCAAACTCTCATACAGGATTAGTTACCAGGTAAGATAATATATGAAACACCCACCCATGCTCATATATCCTTTAATTCTTTTCAACTCAAAATTTCCAAAGTTAATTTATGCTGCAGATGTGTGATTTCTTCACCACAAATCAAAATAAGATTTCAAGCAGAATTGAAAATTCTTTGTAATTATGACTAGGAGGGACATTTTTTTTTTTTTTTTTTTTGAGAGAGAATGACAGCATGGGTCAGGGAGGGGCAGACGGAGAGAGGGAGAAGAGAATCCTAAGCAGGCTCCACACTGTTAGCGCAGAGCCGGATGCAGGGCTCAATCTAACGAACTGTGAGATCATGACCTGAGCTAAAATCAAGAGTTGGATGCTTAACCGACTGAGCCACCCAGGTGCTCCTGGAGGGACAACTTTTTAAGGTTGAAGGTCAAACAATTTGGGAGTTCTTAATTTGAAAAAGAATATAATATTATGAATAAAAAATTAAGTACAAAAGTGAACTCTGAATGAGAAAATAAATCAAAAGAAATCACAAATATTTAAAAGCTAACAAATATGACGAATAATGTTAAATTCAGAAAAACATATTAAATGACACACCTCCCTAATAAATTTCTTTCCAATTCTGGCTGCATAATCTTTGATTACTTCTTCTAGGATAATTTGATAACATCATTTTGTATAAAGAAAATACAGAGATAACTTAGTCCTTCCTCTACCATAATGATGACTTTCTTTTCTGACAGTATAGAAAAATTTTCTTTTTTTTCAGCTTAACTTCTAATTGGCAGAGTCATGTAAACTTTTAGGACTGTTGTCAATTTGGGGAAAACTATCAAGTTCCCTTCAAGTATGTCTATATACTATAAACACAAAAATTCTACAACATTCTACATAATTCCCATGATAAATATCAGAGGAGCACAGGAGGATATGCTCAGCCCAATGTGGAGAGCGAGGAAGAACTTGCACTCCTGAAGTCTTATTAGACTAGAAGAGGGGACCCTGGTGGGTTAGGGCTGATGGCACAGTAGTGGGAATGGGGCATTCCAGCAGAGAAAACAGGACCCGATACATGAGGAATCTTCAGGGAGCCAAATGCTGTTCTGATGGCTATGCTTAGAAAATGGAAGAGAAAGTTAAAAGAGAGCAGAATTCTATACACCAGGCTAAGAACTCTGTCTACTATTCTTAGGCTAGGACTCAACTTTTTTCTGCATCTTAGGATTCATGAGGGATGAAGCTCACCAACTGGATATATAAGTAAAAACCCAGATTACAGGCAGATTAGGAGATAAAACAGTCTTGAGGACAGAAGCAACTACAACCATTGGTTGTAAAGCCACCTCATTCTTTTCCACTCCTGGCAGCCAATGAATGAGACTAGCGGTGGTATAAGCCCTCTCTCTACTGGGCAGTGAGGGGTCACATACAATAATGAAGAGGCGCCCACAAACTACAGACCACAAGCCAAATCGTGCTCAGTGCCTGTTTTTATAACAGCCTATAAGCTAAGAATGGCTTCTGCATTTTTAAGTGGTTGAAAAAAAATCAAAAGAAGAATATTTGGTGATATATGAACATTACACAAAATTCAAATTTCAGTGTTCAGAAATAAGGTTTTATTAGAACCCTACCACACACTGATTTATGTGTTGTCTATGCTGCCTTCTCAATCTCACAACAGAGTTGAAAACCTGCTACACATGCCCTGAAAAGCCAGATATGTACTATCTGATCCTTCACAGACAAAGTTTACCAAACCCTGATTTATGTTACACTTCACTTACCTAAAAGCATACTTATAAATAGAAGAAATCACCTTCATCAGTTATGCAGAAAAAAATTAGAGAAATTACATATTATGATAATTTGTGAAAAAGTTAATAAAAAATAAAAGTTAATAAAGAAATAATAGAAAAAGTTAATAATAGAAATAAAAATATAATAATAGAAAGCTCTCGAATATGATCTCGTTTTTCACTATTTTCCTCAGCAGTTTTCCTGTGGTAGATATGCTTTAAATGCTTCCACGCATTTTGCCAAAACCCTGGTAGATTATTAAAACGTAATTGAAGATGGATATTTTAATCTTAAAATATTTTTTCCATCTTACAGTATTTTTAACTGAGAAATAAACTGGGAGCAAATGTGTAGGGTGGTTTTTAATAACAGTGCTTATACAACCAGTTCCACAAAGACTTCTCAAAATAGAAGGTTTGGTGAGTTGATCTGAATAATGGGTAGGGTGGAAGGAGAATTTACTTTTATGAACTTTTTTTAGAAGTTTTTGTTTTGTCCAAATTTTATTGCATGGAAGTACTATCTTTTATTTTTCTAAACATTAGGAAATTTTACCTGATAAATGAAAATAAATATGATACAAATATAAGGTTGCTGTGTTCTGAAATGATTTCAAGCTATTTCCTTTTCATCTTCCCTCTCTCTATCTACATCTAACATCCGTGTCCCTGTGTTGATAAAAGGAGAGGAATTAGATTTTTAAAATCATATCTTGAGGTTTTTCTACCTTACAACTAAGAACGGAGATTTGTGACAGTGAAGTCCCCACATGTTCAACAATTTCACATCACACCTCTATCCATGAGATTTCTCCTGTCCAGTCATGTTTCTCTGCTGTCTGTTCCTGAAACACGCCATCCTCCTCCTCACTTCAGGGTCTGTGTGTGAGCTGTTGTTCCCTCCTCCCAGGATGCATTTCCCCTCACTCTATGCATGGAGAAGTGCTTCTTGTTAGTTAGGGCTCAGCTCAAATGGCTCCTTTCACAGATGTCTTTCGCAGCCACCATATGTAAGGCAGGTTTCCCCTTACTGCCGAGGTCCCATGTTTGTTTCCTTCATAACATTCAAAGGAGGTTAATTTGTCTTTGCACATGGCAAGATTATGGCACAGCATAGCCTATACATTTGAGTATGTGCATAGAGGACAGCAACCCACACAGGTCACACTATCACCTTCAGGGGAGATCTGTTCCTTCTCACACAGACTTCCTAATTGCAAGTCAGGAGGCCTCTACTCTAGATGGAAGACCAAGACTGGGGACAAAGTTGTGTTCACTGTCTTGCTCCCAGAGTAAGAGCAGAATGTCAGCACACAGTAAGGGCTCAAAACTATTTGTTGGCTGAATAAATCAAAAGCAATGCAACCCTTCCTCCTCTCCCCCTACTCCTGAGTAAGAGCTGAACTTAGCAACCTGCTTCCAAAGATAGGGTATGGAAGTGGGGATGGGAGATAGATAATGAATTTGGAGAAAAACGGCCAACAGGGAAGTGGATAATGAATGACAAGGGAGAAAAACAGCAAAGGAGACCTTGACAATGTAATCAAGGTTAACATCATCAGTGGTAAGTCTTGTTGATAGCGAGTACCCTTGATGTGATGTGATGTGATGAGAATATCACTTCACCTCTTTCTTTCTTGCCATTAGATGAACCCAAATTGAGGGTCATTCTACAAAATGCCTGACTGGTACTTCTCAAAACTGTCAAGGTCATGAAAAACAAAGAAAATCTGATAAACTATTATAACATTTGACAACTACATGTAATGTGGTAACCAGGATGGGATCCTAAAATACAAAAAACAGGGTGCCTGGCTGGCTCAGTCGGAAGAGCATGTGATTCTCGACCTCCGGGTTGTGAGTTCAAGCTCCGTGTTGGGTACAGAGGTTACTTAAATGAATAAACTTAAAAAAAAAAAACTCACTAAATACAAAAAAGAAATTAAGGAAAAACTAGTGAAGTCAAAACAAAGGTCTTTAGTTAATAGCAATGTAACATCGTGGGTTAGCCAGTTGAGACAAATGTACTATATGTACATTTAGTAATAATGCATATAGTACATATAGTAATAATGTTAAGACTTTAACAATAGGGGAAACCAGGTGAGGAGTATATAGGGATTCTCTTGTTTTCTATAAATCTAAAATTATTCTAAATTAAAAGTTTATTTTTTGAAAAAAGGCAAAATGAAGAAGGACTGCATCTCCTTGGGGCACTTTATAGAATTAGTCACTTTAAATAGAAGAGCCTTAACATTTTGAGTTTTCACCATATGAGAAAAAAAGAACCTCTATACATTTTGATGAACTCTTCCTTGGAAGCAGCATGAGCCATCTAGAACTGCAGGCTAGACTGTGAAACGTCAGTTAAGTTTCAACCTGAAATAACTTGGGCAGCAAACTAATCAGAGATTAATTTTGATATAAAGGCATTTGAAAACTGATATACATACTCTTTGGCAAAGGAATTCAAGAAGAAAAATTTATCTGTATTACTAAGTTTGCAGCATTAGCAGCAAGTGTGAATGCAGAGAAAAAATGGGATTCCCAGAGAAGGGGCAAAATACTTTTTCTCCATCACATTAGGGAACAGTAAATCTTGCTGCCACTTCTCTGGGGAGGCTTCCTGATCTCTCAGACTGGGTTAGGTCCCCTAACTCCATGCTTCTTGTGTTAGTTCCTACAACTGTAATATATATACTTATAAATGGATTAGCCACTGTCATGGTTCTTAGAACCAGAAGTTGGTCTCCTACTTTTAAAGATACAGTTCAAATGAGTCAAAGTGGTTATGGCAATAGAGCAGTCCTCCTAGACCTGAATAAAATAGAGTTGGGCACTACAGTCACCAGTCAAGATTCACTGTAATGTACCTATTCATTAAAGTCCTGTTGGATAACTTTATATCTTTCAACTAAAATAAGCATTAATTAGATCCATCAGCTCTTATACTCAAATAATATCTGCATTTGACACATGGCATTTCAAGGGGAGTATACTCAATTTTCTCATGAAGACATTAATATTATGAGATGTTAATTAACTGAATAAATGATTATCTCACCTGAAGAAGTATAAAATAGGACCTAGAGGTTATTATTTTTCTGCTTGGCATTAATCTTATTCTGGTCAGCAATCAATAGTTTGGTTCAGTCCCAGTACACAATGCAGAAAGACTTTAATATTTTAAAATACAGTGCAATTAAAATCTCAAAAAAAAAAAAAAACCAAAAACAACTCTGCCGGATTTTAGCTAATCTTATCCATTTATTAGCAAAGGCTTGAGATTCCTTAGGATAGAGAGCTGTAAGCAGAAGGTGACAGTTTCATTCTCAAGTAGCAAAGCTTAAACACAGGGCTTGGGAAGGATCATGGCACAGTGTAGCCTGTGCATTTGAGTATGTGCACAGAGGACAGCGACCCACCAAGCTCACACTATCACCTTGAAGGGAGATCTGTTCCTTCTCGTACAGACTTCCCTAATTGAAAGTTAGGAGGCCTCCAGTTCAGAGAATCATTGAGAACCATTCAGAATGATCTGCATATCAAAGATTTGAATAGAAGGCTGTAGATAAAGACAGTGCCCAGCTGCTTCTGGCAGGAAGAAAGCAGATGAGCAGGACCATAACTCACTGCAAGTTAGGTCTTTTGTCTTTGTCTTACAACATTAGGCTGGTACCAGAAATCTCCTCAAAGCCTATGTGTCCATCAATAAAAAAGCATCTGAAGCTTTGCTTCTCACCCTTTACTGTGTATGCCAATCACGTGGGGATCTTAGTAGAACGAAGATGCTGACTGACTAGGTCTGGGCTGAGGCCTGAGATCTTGCATTTCTTTTTTTTTTTTTTTTTTTTCTTTTTCAACGTTTTTTTTATATTTATTTTTGGGACAGAGAGAGACAGAGCATGAACGGGGGAGGGGCAGAGAGAGAGGGAGACACAGAATCGGAAACAGGCTCCAGGCTCTGAGCCATCAGCCCATAGCCTGACGCGGGGCTCGAACTCACGGACCCCGAGATCGTGACCTGGCTGAAGTCGGACGCTTAACCGACTGCGCCACCCAGGCGCCCCAGATCTTGCATTTCTAACAAGCCTCTGAGGCAATGAAGATGCTACAGGTCACAGGACCAGAAACTGAGGAACATGAATCTAAAGGAACCTAGGTTGAAAGAAATTTTATAATTCAGGTTAATTCTTGGAATGTGTATTCAGGTTCCAGCCAAAGGGACAACAAAGAAACAGCAGACTGGTGAGATAAATTAGATTGAATGCTGGATACAATCTGAATTTTACACACAGGAATGCAATACTAACTCAGACAGGTTCCACATTAATTAACCTAGTAGGTAATTTTATTTAGCCATGGTTCATTGAAATATTCCATTATGCAATTAGAGCTAGTACGATTTGATGCACCAAGGTGGCCATTTATTTATGTCACTTTTCTCTGCTGGAATGTATGTTTTTATAAAATGGACCAAAGAGTTTTGTTCCCTAGGAGGCTAGCTTCTAAAAGATGAAAATTAAAAAAAAAAAATTTTTTTTGCTTTAACTTGTAAGAAAACTTATTACATGTAACAGATGTGATCTTTTCACGTTGGCATTTGCAGTGTTTGAAAAGTGAAAGATTAAAAAATTACATTCCACATGCCCTTGGTGACTATTGAAGGAACTGAATTGATTAAACTGTCACTCATCATTTACTATGTGGTTAGTGGTTCATTAGGCACAGATAGGCACAATATATCTTAGTCAAATACTTCTGTGGAGTACTTGGCTCTCAAGAAATGAAAACAAAACCAAGCCAAACCCCAGATTGTGTGTAAAAGCCCATCTTGGAAAACATTCAATTCAAAACAATAGACCTTTTATACAAGGGGAAACTCTTAAGATCTATTTTTCAAGCTATGAAACGACTTAAAAAGTTATACTTACAAATTAACCATATCAGAACAAAAATTAAACAAAAGCAAAGAATGAAGTACAGGAAGTTAATATAGTTCAGTAACGTCAAGGCCCAGGGTGACCTGCTGCTGACTTGGGAGGAGAAGCCAGGCAGATGAATGGAAGCCACCTTCCCAGCATCCATACCTAAAATAAGACTTAGGAAGAAGATCAGGAAGCCCACCCATCTTAAAGTACCAATGGCATTAATGTTCCTTATGTTACAATAATTTAATATCTATCTATCTATCTATCTATCTATCTATCTATCATCTATCTATGTATCTAAGTATATACATTCCATTATACATATATTCTAGTGTGTGTGTATTTTTAATCATATCACTTTTGCTTTCTGGTCCAGTTACCTGATGTAGAAATTCAGGAATCATCTGAAACCCTTGCCTTTCCCATATTACTCTCATTCAATCATCAAGCTGTCATATCCTAACTATTCCTAAATATTTCTCCATTCAGGTCTCCAACCACTTTCTCCCTCCCTCCATTCCCTCCTTTTTCTCAACTGCTTCTTAAACTCTGTCCTTCTTCCTTACCCACAAATATCTGCTGTTTCACCCCACGGTGGGATACTTTTGTCCATGGCATGGTCTAAGTGTTCCTCAGCCCAAAGTTTTGTCAACTTTGAGAGATGGGTTTGACATGTCAGCCCAAGTAATTACTTCTTGGTGACCCTTCTTTGACCTCCCCCCTCTCCTCAAGTAACCACCAAGGATAGTTTTATCACCTTTGCCTCTGAGCTGCCACTGTACTAACTGCATACCTGTGTTATAGCTTGCCACACTGCCTTTCCCCCTGACTTTGATGGAATGGATGGATCTTTTCTATCTTTGTAAGTCTGAGGACCTGATCCAGTGTCTGGTACAAAATTGCTGTTCAAGGTAGGCCTGCCTGGCTCAGTCGGTAAACCATCTGACTCTTTATGTCAGGGTTGTGAGTTCAAGCACCAGGTTGGGTGTGGAGCTTCCTTAAAAGAAGAAAAGTGTCCAATAAAATCCTTAAATTGAATGAATGAATGAATTGCATAAGCTGTCTGAGAAGTGTACCTAAACTGCAGTAGAAACGAACTTGATTTAGAACTAATATTATTATATTAAATGCAACAACAACAAAAAAATCAGTTCAGCAAAATATCTAAACCAAATTTCACCGAAATATCTAAACCCTAACTTCATTTGTAAGTCACTCTGAAGGAATTCCAGCGATCTCCATGGAAACCTCTGGTTCAGTGGTACAATTTACTTGAATGCTAAAATCTAAAGCTGGAGGAACTTTATTTTTATTAAAAAAAATTTTTTTTAACATTTATTTATTTTTGAGACAGAGCATGAACAGGGGAGGGTCAGAGAGAGGGAGACACAGAATCTGAAGCAGGCTCCAGGCTCTTAGCTGTCAGCACAGAGCCCGACGCAGGGTTAGAACTCACGGACCGCCAGATCATGACCTGAGCCGAAGTCGGCTGCTCAACCGACTGAGCCACCCAGGCGCCCCATGCTGGAGGAACTTTAGATGATGCCTAAGACAATGTCTTGATTTTTACATGTAAGGAAACTGTACTACATGTTTAAATGTCTTCATTTCAGTCCCAGAACCTGAAACTGTGACTGAATCCTGGGCCAATGATCCCTCCATGATGTCAGACTGCCTCCCCAGTTAGAACAACATTTCTACTTGGTTGGGCAGGTCAGATTAGAAAAAGAAGGAATAAAGATGGCAAACTGGTTCTTATTACTGGTGACACAAATGCTAACAAGAATAAAAATAAAACCCAAAATCAAAGCTTCAAAATTAAGGTGCAAGCAGAGAAAACAATTAAACTATCCTTAAAAACTAAAGTCTATCACCATTGTCCACATACTGTAAATAAGACTGTTGTCAACATTTAAAAATGTTTGAAAATTCAAATCAGACTCCCATAGATAATGAAGATCAGAGATAAAAATCTTAACAGCTATGGTTATATAGATAAATGGGAATATTTGGACTAGGAACATTGAGAAACTAGTCACAATTAATACGAAAATGGAAACAGGAAACACCCTTACTGAGGACTACTATAAGGAAAAAAAATGTAAGACTCAAATATTGCATGATAGCAAAAACATTTTATTTCTTATACTATGGAACAATACAGGAAGAGAGAAGTCCCATTTGATTGGTCATTTAAAATGCTACCAGTGAAAGCACTTTTTGAAGGAATAACTGTAGACCAGGCAGGACAAGAGAAAACAAATTAATAAGCCTTGCACATCTTTAATTTATTTATATGACAGCTGATGCAGAACAAGAAAATTGTAAGATTTCTCCTTGCAATTGTATTAATCCTCCTGCAATAATGTGAAATGAGGAAGCAGGAAAAAAATGTTCATAGGTATTCTCTTAAAGATCAAAGCAAATGACATATTCAAATCTTTTTAGAGAAACCACCATATCTGCATATCACGAAGAGAAATCATTGCGGAAACCTTCGTGTAAATTACTCTATTATTCTATGAGGAGAATTCTGAACTTCAATTTAGAGTGGTGAGCTGCTATAGTTAGTTCCAGTCATCACATGGCACAGTTGAACTTTCATGGACCATGGGTAAGAATGTTGGAATAGGCACTATGAAGATATATTACTGGATGGATGATATCTGACAGTAAAATATTTGACAACAATCTGATATCTTCAATAAAAGGAAGACCTGAAGGCAAAAACATCCATTTTTGGGTGAAGTCTGTGGGTTTTGTGGAATATTTTCAAAGATGTGCCCTGGAATGTGGCTGTGCAGATTAGACAATTGGTAGCACCAGTGGGTGCTGCTTGAGGTCAAGGACCAGGCCTTCTTCACTCTTGAAACTCTGGACATTCTGTAAGGTTTTGTTGAATGAATAAATGAATGAACAAAGAGACCCCATCCTGTGCAAGGGAGATCTTTGTGGGAAGGATGCTGCCCTAGGACCCCAGAGGCTTTTTTTGTTTTTGTTGTTTTTTCCCTGTGCCACCACCAACCACCTAATGTGGGCAACATAACCAAGGACCCTCAGATTTGGGGGAGAGGGCACAAGGAGTTAAAATGGCCATAAAATAACAACACAACAAAATTATGAATTGATTTTACTGAGTTGCTAAATCTCTGAAACAGTTTCTAAATTAAACATGTTAGGATTAAACGACAAATAGATGAAAATTTATAGAGTTAACATAATAAAGTTTTAAAATTTGTTGAGTTTATTATGTTAGGCTCTGAATATACACTGTTTTCAGAAGCAAACATGGTAAAAGCTAGTAATCAAGGAAAAAAAAAACACTGAATTATCAATGAGAAAGAATAGAAAAGCCTTGCCAAGCTCTACAGAAAATGCAATTATGCAAACATCCCATTCTTAGAATCTACTGTCTATGGAAATACAGAGAAACATAAAATGTCATAGCAAAGGATGAACAACTCACATGTGTATAAGAAAATAGGGAGCTACTCAGATTCTGGTTTTTGTTTTAAATGTTTTTATTATTTTAATTTTTGAGAGAGAGACAGAGCATGAGCAGGGGAGGGGCAGAGAGACAGGGAGACACAGAATCCGAAGCAGGCGCCAGGCTCTGAGCTGTCAGCACTGAGCCCAACATGGTGCTTGAACCCATGAACCACAAGATCATGCCCTGAGCAGAAGTCAGATGCTCAACCAACTGAGCCACCCAGGCGCCCCTCAGATTCTGTTTTTAGTAACATCATGCTTCAGCTATGGGCCTATCTGAAGGTACGTGCAGCAACCTCTCCAGCCCAAGACCTCACGCATCTCATGTTGGGGGGAAGGGACTATTCACCACCTCCCGGCCTCCTGTCTGTGTCTCCAGGCCCTGATGCACAGCCTGCCAGACCCCCAGTCCAGTCCTCTCCCTTCTATTCCTACTTTGGTTAGAGCCAGAAGGAATGAAGCCGGGGCACCTAGAGACTAGAGCAGGGAAGCGGATAGGAGAGGCACCTAGAAGTGTTCTGTATAGGCTGAGCTTTTAGCAGGGATGGAGGGCCCGTAAGACACCCGAGGGAAACCTGAAAAGAAGGGGAGGGAGTAGGAGGAGAGAACTTGAGATCTAGCTGCTCTCCTTTCGGCCTCAGAAGGGTGACAGAAATGGGGAGCAGAGGACAGGACTACCAGATGTATGGCCTCAGCCCTTCATGTCTTAATACTAAGTCTACCTCCCTGCCCCCCATCCCAGCATTGGGCCATGGTTGCTGGACCCAAGGCTTGTTGTTTTTCAGTATTATAAGCATGCCAACAACACCATAAAGCATTTGGAGTATGAAAAAAAAAAATGAAGTGCCTGTCACAGACGATGATTAAGTTTTGTTTATTTTTTAAATGGAATTTGGCAGGCTGTTTTTGGCCACTCATAGTTAAGTTTGACTTTAATTCTTTTCCAATTATTGTATTATTTCTTTCTATCCATGAATGACATCTTTTACCAATACGAATCTAAGGACACTACATTTGAAGACCAAAACTGAAGAAAAAAAATTACAAACATCAAGATTTCTCAATTATACAATATAGTATCTAAAATCAAGAAAGCCACTGGTACAATTAAGTTGTATTAATTCATATGGCAATATACCAGTAAATTAAAGAACACTCCAGATAGTGTAGTATCCTGAGGAATTAATTCACAAATGTCATAACAGTATAGAAGTCTCTACTTCCATCCCTCAATGAACAGTATCAAGTAGACATTCAAATCCCTTTACTAACCACAGTCACACAATGATATTTATACAAGCTCCTAGTTTTCCTCCAATTAGATTTCCATTCAATCATGTCCTTCCTGTACACATAAGTTAACAGTCTACCCTTTCACCTTCATTGGATTAGAAACTTTATACTGAATGAAACATTTGTTGGAAGAGTTTCGCTAATTGCTTTTGCTTGTTTTAATAGCAAGTTTATGTTGGATTCACACAGACCATTGATCCAAAGGACTGCTTTCTGCACTCAATTCTTTAAATTCATGTAAAATTTTCATCTTGTTAACAACTATCACTTCACGTTCTATTCCCTTTCATCACTAGCTCATCAAAAGCCGTAGGGATTTCTTTTTAAGTTTGTTTTCATAAATAAAGCTGTCATGATTCACTAACAGTTAGATGGTAAAGGTGACAAATTTCCACTGCCACACTAAGATACCGGCAGTCAAGAGGCTGCTGCCTGCACTATGCTGTTTGATTGGCTGCTACCCATTAGCACCTACAACTCAAATCTGTGTCCAAGCAAAATCACAAAATTCTACAGAGCAAGGACCTTAGGAGTCAACTGTCCATAGTTAAAGCCACAAATATTAAATTATCAACAACAGTAGAACATGTGGTAAAATGTGCACAGACCTTCTTCACCAAAGTGACCAAAGTGTCAGTTAAGGAACACATTTTAAAGAAGGATAAAATAAATAGATGAGGAAGCACAAGTGGATGAGAAAAAACTTTTTTTTTAGAAGATGTGGATGAAGATGTGGCAAATCTAAGTTGACCATAGGCAGTTACTACTTCAAGTTATAGGCAGACTATTTACTCAGGACAACTCGGGACTTGGAGATACAGGTTCTAGAAAGTGTGAAATGAGTCTACAACTGGAAGTAGAGTGGAGAACTGGAAGTTTATGCAAAGAAATTGACCCACAGGTCTTCTCTGACCATCTGGGTGTTTATTCTCTGGAGAAATTAAATCCAGAAGGCCTCAAATTGAGAATAAAATAGATTAGGGTGAGGTACAGAGCTGAAAAAAAGGGAAACTAAGTGAAAAACATGTATACTGGTCTCTGTAACCATCAGCTCCCCTCTCCTGTCTTGCCTTGAGGATGCCAGATGCCAGGAATCAGCATCTGAGGAAGAACAAAGGCTAGGATTTCAGAATTGACATTTGGGGATCTCCCAATGAAAAGTTTAGCTTTTTGAGTCAACGATATGTAATAAACTGATCGGTCAGCTGGTGCCCCCTAGGTATACAGATTTGTAGTACCTCATTTATGAAAGTAAATGGACAGGCCAGGATTCCCTCCTCCCCCAATGCTGTATTTGAGGAGAGCTTCTAATAGAAAACAGAGAAAAAGGAAGTGGGTACTTACATATATGGTAACTGAAATTTTTCAGAAAAAAACAGAAGGTTTAGAAGATAAAAAGTTGTAAAGCAAGGGGCACCTGAGTGACTCAGTCTGTTGAGCATCTGACTTCAGCTCAGGTCATGATCTTGAAGTTTGTGAGTTCAAGCCCCAAATCAGGTTCACTGCTGTCAGCTTGTCAGTGAGGAGCCAGCTTTGGACCCACTGTCCCTCTCTCTGTGCCTCCCCACCGCCCACTGACTTGTGCTCTCCCAACAATAAATAAATATTTTTTAAAAGTTATAAAATAAAAAATATTTTTAAAAATTTTGGATTAAGCTAGGAGCTTCAATGCCAAACTATGATAAATTTTCCAAAAAGTGAAGACCGAGAATATGGAAGGAAATAAATTTTAAAAAATTAAGAGATTTTCTAAAAACTAATATATGTATTTCTTTATATTGAAGAAATCTACCCAGCTCCAGTTGAAAAAAACAACCAAAGCACAATATCATGAAATTTCAGTATATCAGGAGTAGAGAGAAAAGTCTAATATTTTCTAGAGAAAAAGTATGAGGGGGCATACAAATGACTGTGAGAAAGAATAGAATCAGATTCTCAGTAACAATAGTAGAAGTGCTAAAGAAATTAAGCAATGCTTTCAAAATTCTGAGGGTGGAAAAAACTAATTATATATCCAGCCAAAGTTTAAAATTAATCATATGTGAGAGTGGAATAAAGACATTTTCAGAAAACTTAGAATTTGAAAATTGTATGTCTAATGCATTCTTTCTGAGTACTAAAGAAGGAAGACATGGAGTCCAGGAAATATGGGATCTGGAACCAGTAAAGGTCCAGAAGGAAAATGAATCTAACCCAGACCAGACCTTAATGAGGTGATTACTTACAGAGGTGTAAGGGAACCAATAAGACATAGTGAAACACTAAGAGGCTAGCAACAGCAGGAAGCCATTACCTGCTTTAGAGCTAACAGCCATTATTCTCCCTAGAATTAAGAAGGCCAAGTATTAGTGGAAGCTATTAACAACTAGAATCATGGAAGAAGGGCATACCCACAGAAGTTATAGTCAGTCATTTCCAGAAATATGGACTAAAGAAAAGAATTAAGGAAGAATATTCACTCTACTTCTCCCTGTCCATTACCTGAACCAAGCTGGAAACCAGTAGCCAAGGCAGCTTGGAGGATAAGTTAGGGGTTAGCTGTCCAGGACATAGAGCCTGACACAAATGGACAGAGCACAGATTTGGAGAGAAACAAATGACTATCTTGGGACCTATAATAATAGTAGAGGATCATATGGAAGTCACAATGTGACAGATATTCAGCTCTGCTAAAGCAAGGAATCAGAGAGCTGAGAGGAATGTTTTAATGAAGCTGAGGGAGGGAGGTGTCAAGAAAATTAAATGAGATTAATCGATTTGATGATGTGATTGAGCATTTTGAAAATTTTTTTCATATGTAATTGACAAATATTTTACACCTATAAATAATGAATAATAATAACAAAGACAACTAAGTTTGTAGAAATCACAGACAATTATAAAGTCCAAGAAAAACAAAAGGTTACACAAGAAGAATACATCATCATGAATACTACTTGACTTACCATGAATAATATTTACATATTAATATGTCAAAATATGATACAGATTCTTTATTGGGAGCATAACGTGAAGCTGGAGAGGGATAATGGTGATGAAAGAAAATTAAATCCTCATCTACCATAACACCTACTTAGTAGTTAATATCTAAAATAATAAATCAATAAATAGCAATATAAATATAAAACTGAAATATTTTTAAAGACATATGGAGGTAGATATGAAAAGAGTTGAAAGCACTTGCCTCTGGGAAATAAGAGGGTTAAGTATGGGTAAGGCAGAAGATTACTGTTTTTACTATTATTACTGTTGTGGTGCTTATTAGTTATACCTGAAATAGTTTTTTGATTTGGAAACTGAAGGATAGTTAAGGGATTTAGTCAACAAAAATCACATGTAAGGAGTGGCAGAGACAGAACCTAATTTAGGCTTTTTAATGTGTTTTCTACTACAACTTTGCCTCTCCTTAACACAGCAAACCACTGCTAGTTACATGATTACAGAAATGATTTCTGATTTCTACATGAATAAAAACACAAATCAAAACATAAAAGGTGCTAGTGTATAGCCAATTTTCTCTAAATTTGGAGGACTTAATTTATATATTTCCAAATTAAACACACACACACACACACGAAAGTAAGATGAGAACATCATAGGTCAAAATTTCTTTCTAATTCTCTAGGCACAGACAGTATGTTAATCTCCCTAAAACCAAATATAGAATCCTCCATTTCTCCAATATATCCTGTAGCCGTTGAATGCTATACTTCAATAGAAATGCAATATATTTGGGTTAGCTGATTAACATACTAAGAGCTGACAAGGAAACTATTCTCAGCATTTGTGGAGTCTTATATTTCCTAAAGAATTTCACATTCAATCACCTCTTGCAATTCTCAAAAACTAATGAGGCAGTTGAATATATGCAGGGCTTTCTTAATATTGTGAAATGTAGTCATTGTGACTGGCTATTCAAAACTCATCCAAAAATCAGTTTGTAGGTAGCCATTTACTGTGCCAACTTTGATAGAAACAGAGAAATTTTAATGTTTTAAAAATATTTAGTAGTGAAGACTACATATAATGCCTCATTTTATATGTTAGTATTTAGCTAAATTATCACTAATAAATGACCAAACATATCCATTAAAAACACACATACACTGTTTCTCTCACAAACACACATTGATGAACAATATGGGATGTAAAAATCATAACCATGCTAAGCTTTCGATAGAAAAAAATAGAACGGACTCCTTCTGCACTCCAAAACCATAGCTAAATTTAGCACTTTGGTAACCACTCTATAATACCATAATAATCTAAGAGAATTGTACTTTTGGAGATGATTCATTATTAAGCAATGTAACAGAAGTTTTCTGCTAGGCATCTTGAGTTTGTAGCCAGTAGTCCTTGGGTCTGAATTAAGCACTCAAATGCATTAAGGCTCTTCTGACAACTAGTATTTGGCCAATTATTGCTCTAGTGCTTTATGAGAAAGATGGCCAGATGTCCCAGTTAAATCTCTGTTTTATACCCACTGCCCTAGCAGAATAACTATTAACTTTCAAAGATATCCTGGTAAGGATGATATTCTACATGGTCTTTCTAATTTTAGGGGACTTCAGTAGTAGAAATGGGTCCCATGGCTGTCCCATAAGTTCAGCTTTCAACCACCCAGATTCCTGATGATACCCTGTTCTTTTGTTATGTTCTATTGCATTGTCAGAGGCTACGCCAACAAGTCACTTGGATCATGTATTATTTCAACAGTTCTCAAGAGCTCTTAAAGAGTTGTTACTTTTGACAGTGATTAATTTGAATCCTCCTTGGTCTTATGAACTGATTAATAAGAAAGTGTGTAAATAATGTTGACAGATAGATGACTTTATGTAACTCCTGAAGTGCAATTCTCATTCTTACTACCATTCTTTTTGAAATGGAGTCATTCATTTTAGCAGAAGTGGTAAATGAGTAACGGTTAAGAGTTGGGAAAATACATGCCAGCACAGATATTGGTCTCATGAAAATGTATTCAATCCAATGAATCACGTTGTAAGTTTATTTCAAAGAAATTCCTCCTTGAATAAAACGGCATAATACAGAACACTGACATGAGGGGAGAAAGGCAGTCCACAAGCCTGCTGAGTGCGAGTGAAAGCCACCTACTTTATTTGAAGCATGTAAAGGATCCAAAATGACTCAGAGCATAACCTAAATTATAAAAATGGAAGTGAATGTATTGAGTTTTAGAATCACTTTACTAGTGAAATAAAAACCAATTTCTTATAAATCACCTTAAGAGATAATGCAATATGTTGTAAAAAGAAAAGGCTTTGCAGTGAGTTAGCCCTAAGTTTGCATGTTGTCTCTACTTACTAATTAAAAGACCTCTACTATCTTATTTAGTCCGTCTGTGTTTTGTTGCCTTCTACTGTGTCATGCTGCAGTAGATTAGTAATCAAAATGCATAAGAGAAACTTAGAAAACAGTTTGTGTCCAATAAAAGTATTTATTATTTGTACTATTATTATTACTATTAAGACTCAATTATTATTACTACTATCACTCAGTTACTCAAGGCAGGACCTCATATAGAACAAATTTATTTTCAGGGTGGGGGTGATAGTAGAATTCATTTATGATTCTCTCTCATAAAACACTGGTAAACAAACCTGAGTCCCAGGAAATCTTATTTTATAACATAAATTTCTTTGGTTCAAGAGTGATCGTTAAGAATGACAGAACTCTGTACGTTGCCAATATGTATGGTGATTAGACTTATTTAATAAAAAGCAAAGCTAAATGGCCTTATAATATTCAATAAATAGGCAATTTCTTTTCAGATATATGCAAAATCAATTTGGAAGCAGACATTTTTCTATATATCAAGACTGGTATGGGAGTTTTTTCCTAACCACCCAGCTGCTACATTGTTAAATAAATTAATTTTAATCTTAAATCAGAGATGTAATAGAGAAAAGGGTGATTTAATATGCAATCTCATTACATTTGACAGGCTTATTTATAAATGATTTGCCCCACATTTTGACAAGCATAGTTAATATGTTAATTAGCTTTTAAAAAGATGATGACGGGAAGAGAATGGCAGGCTCTCCTTCTTCACACATCATGTTGGGGAGGGCTGTCACTGATTCCACAAGGTAGGGCCACTACATATTGTGGCCCCAGAAGCACTGTGATGTGGCTGAGATACTATTACTTCTTAGCTACATTAGTCACCTTCTGTTAAAAATTAATCCCTTGTAAGTAATCCCAAGTGACCTTCCACTTTAGAAAACAAAGGCCGCTCTAAACATATTTATGAGCTTCTCTAAAGAAACAGAAAGCTTATGCAGAGCAATGACCTCCTCGGCTAGAGCAGAACTCCCTGACAGGGGAGGAACTACGCAGATAAGCTGCTTTTCACATCTGCACTTCTCATAATGTGGTTCTCAGTACTCTGTAAGCCTTTTGGTTTAGAAGCTTAAAGATGAATTCCTATGCCTTGACTTTCAAAGAGTGACAAAATCCAAGAATTAAGAGAAGTTATACACGAGACAATGTCCAATTTGATTCCTCTGCCTAAATCCTCTTTCATGGAGGGAGACAAAGGTATCAAAACCTGTGTCTCCTGCTGTGTTCTGGAATCGCACAGTATGTTTATACCTTGCCACGGTGCTGGAGACCCAGCGCAGTAAATCATAACACGGTGAGCTCTGATTTTCCGTCACTTGCTGCCAATGTTAATGTGTATGTGTCTTCATTAATATTTTTACT
This sequence comes from Leopardus geoffroyi, assembly GCF_018350155.1. Taxonomy (NCBI): domain Eukaryota; kingdom Metazoa; phylum Chordata; class Mammalia; order Carnivora; family Felidae; genus Leopardus; species Leopardus geoffroyi. The sequence continues at coordinate 94,911,304 of NC_059331.1, read as the reverse complement.
GCCTGCGGCTATTTAAACAGAAAACTGGAAAATGTAACACTGTGTAGGGATCGTTAGTTTTTAGTTACTACCCTACTGCCCCAGGATGGTAAATGAACTGTAAAAATCGCCTGAACCCACTACCACCTGCCTCCCCACTATTGTTCATGCATTCATATTTGCACTTCTCCTTGGTGCAGCTGAGCCATGACTCAATTACAGTCCCATTTCCAGTTCTGTGAATACACGGCATCGATGTCATTGATTATGCAAAAATCAGTGCCCTGTGAACTTCTCTCTAACTGGAAAAATATATACACTTTATTGGACGTAGAGGATAATAACAAAATGGCTTTTAGAAAACGGCTTGGAATGAAATCAGAGTGAGAATGACAGGCATAGCATAGACATAACTCAGATTTTAGGGCTTGAAAATGAAAAGCCATTAAGCATGAGAACTGCTCAAATACAACACATTTACTATTTGGTTTTGGCAATGAATAATCTTGGCATGTAGACAAAAGGGCATTTGGGGTCTTCTACTTTGTATCAGTTTTCCTCCCTTCCACTTAAATAACAGTCTTCCTCTTATGCTTCATTATGTCTCTGTGTAAAGCAAATTAATAGAAAGCACCCAAGCCTTCTTCAAGAGGATGAACACACGCACACACAGACAGATGTGAAAGAAAAAAAAAGGTGGGTGCCCCAGGTTGGGGCACAGGCTGGAAATCAAATACTACATATCAGAAACAGAAATAACAGCAAGTCATAATCCATGTGGTTCTTTGTACGTTAAAGAGCACTTTTAAAGGTTTGGAAAAAATTAGCCACTAGTGTATAAAAAACAGCTTCTTCCGATTATGAGGGTAGAGTCTTAACTGAACTGCCAAGCACTAAGACAAGACTGGCCCCAAGCCACAAATATTTCCAAACTATGTTCTATTAGTAGAGTCCTTAACTGACCTCACTGAAAGACAACCTAGAATTTTCATACTTGAAAAAGAGAAAAATAGTCCGTAACTCGAGAATATTAACTAATGCTTATTTATATATCCAACTCCCAACGGTGAGGCAAGAAGGAGGAAGGGAATGAGAAAGTTAGTAACTGATATCCTGATGTAGTAACTGACCTTTATTTCCAACCTTTTCCTCCATTACCACTAATGATCAAAATATGTATTTTGCCCAAGCCCCTGACTAGCCTTGGGGGAGAAAAGTAATTGTGTAAACAAACAAACAAAGAAAACTGTGATGAAAAAATGAATTAGCTCAGCTCCTTAATAATAGATGGTCACCTTTGTTCTCTGGGTTTTGGAATATGCATTACGATGGTATTAGATTTATTATAAGGCATCACAAAATTTATGACAATAGATTTTAGGCTGTTTGATGATCCAGATTCTTTTATAACTCTATTGAAAGCTACAGATCTACACCCCATAAAAATAAATATATTCATGTGTACGCAAAATGTTGCATATATTTTCAGTGGTTTCACAGATCCTGAAATCCTATTCTTGGGCAGGGGGGTGGTGGTTGCTGGAACCTAAATTAAGAAAATCTACATTGTGCCCTACATCACAAGGAACTTGATTGTTTTCTCACTGTAAAATGTTTGGATCAAAAACATCAGGAAAGAAGCCAGGCCCCTCATTACAGCCTAATTTACTGAAAGCCAAGATTACTGAGGGAAGAACAATGAAGTAAGTACATGGCAGGAAGATAAATAACACATGGGGAAGTTTTATCGAGGTCATAAACATTATAAGGACATGTAGCTGAATTCTGCATATGGGGGCATAATCATTCATGGAAGATGATTCCTAGGATAAAATAGCACAAGTGTTATGTGAATTGTTTTACTTTGAACACAATTGTGAGTCTAGAAAAGAGATTTTTCTACTAATAGAGGACATTTTCAAGTCACTAAGAAGCCTTTCCTGAGTACTAAAAATAGGATTATTCCCAGGGTGCCTGGATGGCTCAGTTGGCTAAGCATCCAACTCTTGGTTTCAGCTCAGGTCATGATCTCACAGTTCATGGGATCAAGCCCTGCGCTCTCAAGCACAGAACCTGTTTGGGATTCTCTCTCTCTCTCTCTCTCTCTCTCTCTCTGCCCCTCCCCTGCTCATGCTCTCTCTCAAAATAAATAAATAAACTTAAAAAAAAGAATATTCCCTTATTTGATTATTTGATTTAGATCACACTGGATTGGGAGCTCATTATACTTTATAATTAATCATAATTATGCATTAAAACTTATTAATCTTTGGGCTTCCTAAACAGGTTTTTAAGTTTTGCTAAACCATTGTGTGAAACCGAGACTCTGTTGAAATTAAACTTATTGTGATATTTTCAAAAAGTAATTGTTTTATATCATTTGGGTTATTTGTACCCAGCTTTCTAGAGTGTACTGCACCAAATTTAGTGCCTACACAAAAATTTTCGGACCACTTAATTTGAGCTTTGTTGTTGAACTTAAACATGTTTCCTACTACTTCCAACCCATACTACTGTTTAGAGATATATACCTCCTTGTTATAAAACAGAGCTGCAAATTGAGACCCTTAGAGAGAAAAACCATTGTACTGACAGAAAAATACTTCTGCCCCTTGTCCCTCAAGAACCATTACCAGACACCATCTGCAAGGGAGCCTCTGATTAAGGAATATTCTCAATCATGCTTTAAAAAAAAAATCCAGCAATACTGCCACACACAGGCAAACACTGCTGCACCATTAATCTTCATTCAAACTATTAGAATGTTTGTCTGGGCATGACCCAGACCAGGCATTACAGATAGATTAGCTAGAGTAAATCTTCCATTTCTCACCACATGTCAAGGCAGGTGGAATATTCTGTTGAGCCCAGGAGGACATCTGGAGGTCTGTACCACAAGGTAACCACTTCATTGGAGTATGTGTGGCTAGGGACAGATTTTGCTCTTGCAAGACCTGTGGAATACAGGAAACATAAAGAAGTTGATAGGCATGAATAGAACAAGGGAATTTAAATTTGAATGTTCACAGTTTTAAAAGGTCAAACATGACACTGTAATACAGAATCACAAATGCCATGTCAAGGTTACTAGAAAGGCTGGGGAAAGTATATTGTGTTCTACCTGTTTCAAATAATGCTAATAACTGATAGATCAATTGTTTTCCTACTGAAGCATCATAAATCTGATAAAGTCCTAGAAGAGTAAACAAATAATTCATAAATGATTAGATATTACACAGAAGCTTAGAAATCTCTTTGACTTTCCAAAGAATGTTCTATAGAATTCTAGTTCTGAGAGTTATAAGTAAGTGCTACAGAAAAAGATTCCAAGGTCAAATCACTTTGGGAAAAGATGGTTTAACAAGTTAAAAGTTAAAACAGGTCTTCATACTGTACTACTTCTCAGTGTTCTTAATTATTCTAATGTGTATTGTGAATCTGAAAGAAGAGAATATGATGCTTTTCTCAAAGGGTTTTTCCAAAGCTTCTTTTTCTTTCAGTGTTCTGTTAAATGCTCTGTGGGAAACATTTATTTAGGAAGATCATTTGAAAACCACCTAAATAAATAATTATAAAGGAATACTTAAATATGAAACAATGGGATGACGAGGTCTAGTATAATAAATAAAAATGTTTCCTAAGAATTTAAAAATGGAGAAAATGGTCATAGTAATATGTTGTGCTAGATTATGTGCAGTTTGTCCTCATAACCATAAAGACTTTAGCATTAAAAAAAAAGAATGGCAGAAAATATTTGAATGTCTTCAGTGGCTAGCTCTGGAAAATGGGATCATTCAGTTTTGTTCTTCACTTAATACACTCTTCTCAATTTTTTCCCCAAGTTTCCTACAATAAATATATAATTTCTTTTAAAAATCACAAAATCTATAAATGTTCTTTTTAAAAGAAAAAAAATTCAGCTTTCTATCTGGGTATGTTCATTAATGACAAGTGAAAAGTATTATTTATCACTGTGAGGCTCAAAGCACATGTACCATTTTTACAATAAATGTACCATAACATTTATTTTAATGTTCTGACAATTTAAATTTTTAAGTAGTACTTAGGGACATAATTTTTTTCCTGTTTATTAAATACTTGATAGTCCCTTAACTGTATTATATGAAAATGTTAAAATTAAGAGGACAGCTGATGAGAAATTTCTAATTAATTCAACTATGGTTAGAGTAACTCAATTTTTTCTCTAACACAGGTTTTATAATAAAACAATAGTATATTATAAATTATTTCAAGTTTATAATAACAGATTTCCATAATAACCTCTACTTCTTTTCTCTGCAAAGTTTGATCCTATCTCAATTCAGGTAAAACTGAACAACAGATAGGACAATCAGAATGGTAAAGTGTTTCCAAAATTTAATAATCCCATCAGAAGATTTAATTCCTCAAATTAGCATGTTTCTATACACAGACCAAAGAAGTACAAGTCCTGAAATAGGTTCTGACTTGTTCCATATGCTCTTGTCAAGTGAAATGGGATACCAAAAACATTCAGGCTGGATTCCCTTGGTTTTTCTGAGGCCCTGTTGACAGAAAGCTAGGCTAGAGGGATAGGAGAATGAAAAAAATCTGAGATTTTCTTTGACAGCTCAAAAGACCAGGCTGGTTATAAAAAATTGTGGTATTTCCCATTTCAAAGAGAGAATAAAAACCTCAAAATAAGCTAGAAATAGTATAAATCTAAATAATTATGCGATTTTAGGTCCATTATGTTCACTCTGAATGTAAGTTTGTAAAACTGGTTAAATACATCTGAAAAATATAAAAAGAAAAAAATTCTTTGTTTCCATTATTGTCCTCCTTCCCATATGTTTATTAGGTCAAGGACTACGCAAACACCATTCATATGGGTCATATAACTTCTCAAATCAAGAGTGAAAATGAATTTGCAGTATCTAGCTTTTTAATGTATTAAGATAGTTTCTTAAAATGGTTTGCATGTTAATGTGTCATACTGAAGAATGTTAGTATATTTTTAAGAAACACTCTTCTGTATCGCTTGAGAAAAACTTTTCTATCCTCTTACTTTGATATAGTCAATTAAGACATTTTCTTGTGGAAATGGTCCTGTATATTGATAAACAAAAGGCTTTAACCCTGAAAATATGTCTGTTCAGTTAAAAAGATTAGTAAATCCCGAAGTTTTTCAGGGAGGGAGCAAATTATTAAAACAATGAATAAAAAAAAAAAGTATACCTTGAAATAGGAATATATAACTACATTGTTAATCCATATTTTTGGTAAAGATATTGCTATGTATTTACAGTCATGCATCAAAACACGCTTACTCATGCAGAATTTATTAAACCGCATCCTCCAGTTGAAGGAAAACTGTAGGACAGGATTAATTAGCACAGCATGTGTGAAAGCTTTCTTTCTCTGTTCCTTGTCAGTTGCTATGGCTACACTACAGGAAGAGAGCTACACTACCTTTTAAAAAGGATGAAGTTCATGGGTTATTATCAAAACTTCTTATATTAATGTTTAGTTTGAATTAAAGAGTCAAAAAGCAAAGTGAAATGCTAAACAGATGGGCACAGGTTATTTGCACACTGCCACTTTGATGGATCATGTGCATAAGAAAGGGGACATCTAAAATGGCTTACATAACAATTCATCATATCCCACTTTAAGAGGTTACCATTTCTAACTAAAGAAAAACCCTAGGACAGAGCAAAAAAAAAAAAAAAAAAAATCCTGATATTTAAGTCCTATTGCCAATTACCCAAAGTTGGGCAACCTTGATACTACCTAGCACAGAAGCATCTGAGATTTCCAGAAGAGTGAAGCTTTACAGTTAATGTCTTACCCAATGAAAGAATTCCTCTACATATCTCTATGGCTATCCAACATCTGCTGCCACCTTGAACCTGGTTCTCTCCTCTGGGACGGACACAGAATAAATCATGTGACAATGCTTCCAACATCTGTGCCGAACAGACCAGTTGTTCAGCATCAATCAATAGACACTCATCAGGCCTTATCTGCAGTGGACACTGTTGGCCACCTCTCTTTTAAATGTACTCATTTGACTTTTTGGATAGAGAAAAGTTAACAGGAGTGTCTTGGTCTCCATCTAGGATCTTTCCCTACATGCCCTTAACTGCTGGTTTTGGCTAGGGTTATAGAGTCAAACCAGTCCTTTCTCAAGTGTATGGAGGTAACTGTGGCTAGTGCCATGTTTTAACATCATCCAGAGGCGATTTCTCACAAGATTTTACCTCCAGTTCACATTTGTCCCCAGGTTTCAGATCTGGGGCTATGCAATTCCTTACTAGGCATAGGTATAAAGATATTGTACAGGCACTCAACATGACCCAACTACAAGTCCCTACAGTCATGTGCAGGGAATATGCCATGAATCCAAGAATAAATGCATTTCACTGCTTCAGGTTCCAAAAATGATTTAAAAAAATTCTTTTAGCTGTACACAGATATACATTAGATTTCATGTTCCATGTACAAATTCCAGTGAGTCCCTTGTGCAGACAGTTTAATTGGGCAGGGATTGAGTAACCTCTAATTCTATGAATAAAATTGCTAAACCTACCATAGGGGTACAAGGATGGTAATTCCCATGTCTCTGCTCAACTCTTTGACCAAGGAATTGAGAAATAACTGGCAACAATGACTTGTTTCTTTCTAATTATTTAGAATGGCAAAAGCTAGATGGACTTGCAAAAACCAACTGAAACACGATATAAAAGCATAGCTTCCACCATTTCCCAGAGGACATGCCACTGTTCTGTGCTTGTCAGTAGTTTTGTTTTTATATCAGAGCAACTCCTATACCCCTCCCTCAACATATCTTATTTCCCAAACAAAATAATCAGAAAGAGTGTCTTGCTCTTAATCACAAAATCAGTATTTCTAGGACAGCAGCTCTTTTCTTCACAATTTGATTCCAAACAGACATGAAATCCTTGGGTACTATTTTACCATCTGGCAGTTAGTCTGGAAAGGGAAAGACTTCTCTATTCCATGTGCCAGTCCATAGAGTAAGGGCAGAGAAAGGCTTTTATGTATTTTTTTCCATTCCACAGTCCTGGGAACTGATCAGAAACTTCTTTTCTCATATAAGTTTTTAATGGAGTCCCCTCCCTCCTAGAGGATTTATATTAATACCTTATGATGTGCTAAAGCAGTTTGAAAGTTCTTTACTGCTGCTCTTAGAATGTACCAATAAACAACCATCATACAAAACAAAACAAAAAGTATTTTCTTCTGGTGTTCTCCAGAGTTCTGGCTTTAACCTCTTCCCTCTGCACCTGGTAAGTTTTCCTGGGTGATCTGAGTTATTCTCATGGCTTCAGTTACTGTCTATATGCTAATGATCCCAAATAAATATCTCTAGCATCAATATTCCCCTAAAATTTTATATTTTTATATTAAAAAGCCCACCTAGATCTTACATAGGTATCATAAATATTTTTCCTGTCTCCAATTCTCCCACCAAAGTTATCTTCTCCAATGTTCTAGAATTTACCATCAAACATCACCATCCATTATTCAACAAAGCCAGAAGGCTTGTTTCATTGTAGGCTCCTTCCATTTACAAAATTACAGAACTTTTTTACTTTATAATTCCCTTTTACTTTATAATTTCCCTTTTCTTCTTCCTTCTTCTTAGGTCCCCCTCATCTTTTGCTGGATTGTTACAGTAACCGAAAGTCTGTCCATGGCAAACAATTATCAATTTCAAAATACTCTCTAAACAATAAAAAAATCTACATTTGTTGAAATTAATTAATAGAAAGTTATAATTTGTTTGGAATACTCTTCAGTGTGAAACTTAATAAAAGATTTCAATGTCCAATCTTTCCCCATAAGCACTATGAAAGTCGGACATTCTCCAATCCCCTTGCCCATTTTTGCCATCATAGGAAGCACGAAATGTGGGTATTTGAGGTTATTTTCATACATTTAATATCACCTGGTATTACTTAAAGTGGAAAAAAAGTTTTGGGATACAATTATAATATCCTTTTCTTTCCTTTGATGAAACATCTTTGTTTTCTTTTTTGTCCAGATTTCTATTTTAACAGAAGCTAGTCTTTGCAGGATTCCAAAAATCCGTTAAGAATGTTTTGATTGGCATTTGTTAGAGTTTTTCAACTGAATAGGAGTAATCTTTGAAAATAAATTCTAATAAAATAAAGTCCAGAAGCCATTTTAACAAGTTAATGCAATATTTTATTTTACTCTGATTTTATTTAATTATCTTTGATTTTTTAAAGCTAATAAATTATGCCTAATTACTACTTATCCTAAAGGGCATAGATTTTTTATCTTTCCTTTTATTTTTTTATTTTTATTTAAATTTAAGTTAGTTAACATATAACGTAGCCTTGGTTTCAGGAGTAGAACCCAGTGATTCATCTCTTACATATGACATCTAGTGCTAATCCCTAAGAGTGCCCTCTTTAATGCCCATCACCCATTTAACCCATCTCCCTACCCATCTCCCCTCCAGCAACCTCAGTTTATTCTCTGTATTTAAGAGTGTCTTATGGTTTGCTTTCCTCTCTGTTTTTATCTCATTTTTCCTTCGCTTTCCCTAAGTTCATCTGTTGTGTTTCTTAAATTCCACATATGAGTGAAATCGTATGTCTTTCTCCGACTGATTTCGCTTAGCATAATACACTAGTTCCACCCACATTGTTGAAAATAGCAAGATTTCACTCTTTTGGTCACCCAGTAGTATTCCATTGCATATATATACCACATCTTCTTTATCCATTCATCAGTCGATGGACATTTGAGCTCTTTCCATAATTTGGCTATTGTTGATAGTGCTACCATAAACACTGGGGTGTATGTGCCCCTTCAAAATAGCATTTTTGTATCTTTTGGGTAAATACCTACTAGGGCAATTGCTGGGTCATAGGGTAGTTTTATTTTTAATTTTTTGAAGAACCTCCATACCGTTTTTCAGAGTGGCTATATCAGTTTTCATTCCCACCAACAGTGCAACCTTTTGCAATCTCGACAATCTCTGCAATCTCGACAACATCTGTTGTTGCCGAAGTTGTTAATTTTAGCCATTCTGACAGGCGTGAGGTGGTATCTCATGGTGGTTTTTATTTGTATTTCCTTGATGATGAGTGATGTTGACCATCTTTTCATACGTCTGTTAGCCATCTGGATGTCTTCTTTGAAAAAGTGTCTATTTAGGGGCGCCTGGGTGGCTCAGTTGGTTAAGCGTCCAACTTCGGCTCAGGTCATGATCTCACAGTGTGAGTTCGAGCCCCCCCATGGGGCTCTGTACTGTCAGTTCAGAGCCCGGAGACTGCTTCAGATTCTGTGTCTCTCTCTCTCTCTGCCCCTCCCCTGCTCGTACTCTGTCTCTCTCTGTCTCTCAATAATAAATAAATGTTAAAAAAAAAAAAAAGAAAAGAAAAAGTGTCTATATCTTTAGCCCATTTCTTCATTGAATTTGGTAAGTTCTTTACAGATTTCGGGTACTAATCTTTTATCAGATATGTCATTTGCAAATACCTGTTCTCATTTAGTTTTGTTGTTTCCTTCACTATGCAGAAGCTTTTTATCTTGATGAGGTCCCAATAGTTCACTTTTGCTTTTGTTTTTCTTGCCTCCAGAGACATGTTTAGTAAGAAGTTTCTGTGACCGAGGTCACAGGTTGCTGCCTGTTTTCTCCTGTAGAATTTTGGTGGTTTCCTATCTCACATTTGGCGCTTTCATCCATTTTGAATTTGTTTTTATGTATGGTGTAAGAAAGTGGTCCAGGTTCATTCTTCTGCATGTCACTGTCCAGTTTTCCCAGCACCATTTGCTACAGAAACTGTCTTTTTTTCCATTGGTTACTCTTTACTGTTTGTTGAAGATTAGTTGGCCATATACTTGTGGATCCATTTCTGGGTTCTCTATTCTATTCCATTGATTTATGTATCTGTTTTTGTGCCAGTACCATACTGTCTTAATGATTACAACTTTGTAATAATAGCTTGAAGTCTGGAATTATGATGCCTCCAGTTTTGGTTTCCTTTTCAATAATACTTCAGCTATTTGGGATCTTTTCTGGTTCCATATAAATTTTAGGATTGTTTATTCTACCTCTGTGAAGAATGCTGGTGTTATTTTGATAGGGATTACATGGAATGTGTAGATTGCTTTGGGTAGTATCTATATGCTGAAAACTATAGAAAGCTTATGAACGGACTTGAAGTAGACACAAATAAATGGAAAAACATTCCATGCTCATGGATTGGAAGAACAAATGTTGTTAAAATGGAGATACTATCCAAAGCTACCTTTCATTTTAAATAACAGAAATGATCATAACATTTTAATACAGACATTCTAAACAAGAAAAATTATTCAAATAATTAAATTTCATATATAGGAGAATTTTGTTTTCTATTTTATATAGAAGATAAAAACAATATACCTCTCTGGGCAATTCTGCTTTATATGAAACCAATAGATGTGATAATGGTAAGACCAATTAATCAGAATCCTTTGGCTGACTACCATATGAGAAATATGCTATTGTTGTCTGAGCATTAGCCTGCATACTGGAAGACTTGCAAAATGAAAAAACGAAGTGCCTTACAGTGGTCCTGACACTAACTAATTAGTTGTGTCTCACTGATTAAGTGACTTAAGCTTTCTTGCTATGTTATGTGTAAAATAAGGGGGCTGAGATCAGATTTCTCAAGCACCCGTGAGTCGGTCACCTGTCTTTGTAAATAAATTTTGCCGGAACACAGGTATACCCATTCATTCAATGTTATCTGTTGCTGTTTTTGTGCTCAACACCATAGCTGAGTATTTGGCAGAGATTATGACCCATAGGCTATATTTGGTATCTGGTACTTTAAGAAAGTTTGTTGACCCATGGGTGAGGGCAAAGCAACTTTGAGTCCATTCAAGTACTAAAACTCAGTGATCCTAAGGAAATATTACTAAAAACCTTGTTCATTAAATGTGTGAAGATCATATAAGTTCAAGTTCTTAAAAAGGCTTTCAAGTAAATAATTCCACCTCAGTGATCCTCTTCCATCACATCTGCATTAACAGAGAATGCAAAGTCATTTTCCGTACAGTGGATCATCACTCTCACAGCTCAGTGCCTTACATTCCATGTTCTAGTTTCTGCTTCTCTTAGTGAGACTCATAGTTATTTCAATGCTAGATGACAACACAATATAGAAAATGAATTTCATAATCGGACTAATTTGGCAATTTACATGAATTTCTGTATCCATGCTGATTTTCTTTCCCAATAAATTAGGAAAAACATACTAAGTTCATCATAAGAATATCAGTTTTAAATCAAGACATAGTACTCAGAATTTTTAGGCCATGTGGTTATAAATATGTATTAATATATACCCCAAATATTATATGAGTATGCAGTGGTATGTGTTAAAGAAAGATTGTTAAATAATCACAACTATAACGAGGTCAAATTAGGTAAAAAATAATTATGACTTTATGCCAGACGTATCCTTTGTGCTTAAACAGAAAGAAGGCAATATATAAAGATGACATTATCATACATACATAGCATTTGAAATGACAACATAAGCTCTCATTAATTTTTAGCTTTTAAGGGGAATAAGATTTAGAGTGAGTGTTCCTCTGGAAGGCCTATGAGAAAATCAATCCCATTTCTTTCCTAAAACACCTAAAATTTTTTTAAAAGTCAGGGGTGGGGTAATGCAGTATTTTTACCTGATTTTACTAAGGATAATACTAAAATACGAAAAAAAAATCAGTGATCAGTGCATATGCTGGTGCTTATAATATAGAGGCAAACCTGATGAGAATTTAATGAGAAGTTACAATCTGTTCGGTTTTTAGATATACGATCTCATTTACGCATTGCAACAACTTAGAAGGAAGCATGATTATTAATATCCTAATTTAACAGAAAGGAAACCAATTTACCCCAGGTCACACAGTAATAAGTGGCCATGCTAGGATGTGAATACAGGCAGTGCCACTGCATCCTCAGGAAGACTGGGGACCTGGGAACAAATGTTCTCAGATGTTCCTGGGATACATCTAGATGGAGTGGCATAGACTGAGTGACTCCCAAGTCCAGAGTGGTGGAAGGTCAGCCTGCTGGGAGAGGAACAGCAACAGGGTGAGGACAGGAAAGAGAAGTGAGGAGAAAATACAAGCTGGTTTTACTGGGAGGAGGTTCCAAAAATATGAGTAAATGAGAGAAAATGACCAGTGTTGTGTAGGGAGCCTCAGACAACAATCACACCATGGGCCCTCCAGGAAAAGAGACCTTTGAAAAGGAAGTACTTTGGAGAAATGCTCAGAAACCTTCAGTTAGGTTCTGATTGCTGGAATTTTTATTCTAACTGCTGGAATGAGAGCAGCTCTCACCTGCTGCTTTGTTTGTCTGCTTTAAAGTGGAAAGTGGCAGAAAGCAGTAGCCCCAGAAATGGAGCAGTTAGCCAGAGACTGTGATAACTTAGAGAGGAATAGCTAAAATTTTCTTTAAAAGGTGGATGTGAGCGGGGCTATTTATCTTGCAGGGCTCTAAGGGTCCCCCATTTTCCCCCAGAAATCTCAAACGTGGATGTTGTTAAAGCTAATCTGTAGGATATGTAATGAAACAAGAAAAAGCTCTTCTGAAGTATCCTTACTGATGTGGATTTTTTTAACTGAGAGGTTTTTATGTGTTTACAACAATAAAGTGTCCAAATGAATCAGTTCAAATTAATGAGGCAATTATTGAGCCAAATGAAGGGAAAAAAGGTTTGGGTCATACTGAATATATATTTTTTATTTTATGGTTGCTACCCAATTTTTGTGAACTATTTTCTCCTGTGCTTTTAGTTTTTTTTCTTTTCTCTTTATATTATTTGAGCAGAGGTCGAGTTATACTTTGGGGTCTCCATACTATACTCAATACAGGATTCCAGACATAATTAGAAGAAAACGTCTACTAAAAGACATGCACACTTTGATTTTATTTTGATGATTTTAAAACATGTTTTGTGATACCTGGTGACATTCTTAGTTGCCATGTAATTGGAGTTGGGTGTCACTAATACAGTAAATAAATAAACTTCAAATCTCTATAGGAAGGTATATGGAGCATTTGGGGAATATTTTCAAAGATACATTAATTCCATGAAATAAATATGTTTCACAATCACTGCAGAGATGAGTCATGGAGCTTTCGTGCTGGAAAGGATCTAAGACAGTCTGTACCTTCTATAATATTATCTTTTTTTTTTTTTTTGAGAGAGAGAGAGAGAGAGAGAGAGAGAGAGAGAGAGAGAGAGAGAAAGCAGGGGAAGGGCAGAGGTAGAGGGATAAGGAAGAGAGAGAATCTTAAGCTGGGTGTGGAGCCTGACACAGGGTTCAACCTCACTTGGTGAGATCATGACCTGAGTCAAAATCAAGAGTCAGATGCTTAACGATTGAGCCACTCAGGTGGCCCATTGTTATCACTTTTTATGAGAAGGACATGGAGGTCCACAGTTCTGTCCATTTGACCTCCACTGCATCAAATCCATCCTCTTCTTTCTGTCCTCACTGACACTGACTGCCACTTTAGTTCCTTAAACTTGCCCTTCTGGGCCTTGAATCTATGAAAGAGCTCCTAACGGGTCATGCAGCCAGCACGTTTTCCCTTCCTATTCCTTTTCCCTAGTCTGAGGAAGAGACATTTCCTTGCAGTGTGTAAGAGCTTCCTCTGTGCAGTCAGGTGGGATCACCATGTACAAGCTAACTGATTTGGGGTAAGTGGCTTAGCCTAGCTGAGTTCCACCTGTTTCCTCTGTGAAATCCATGTAGTAACTCTGCTGGATATCCTCCATTTAACTCTCCTGATGCTTTCTCCCCCACCTCCACCTTCTATGCTTCCCAGAGGCTGATCTTAATGGGCCTGGAATTACAGAATCCTTGGCCCCCTGACCTCAAATTGGGTTTGACCAGTGGGAAGCCCACTGACCAAAGATCAGAGGACCAGAGGGAAGGAAAACAGCAAGACTGGTGTGTCTATCTGTACTCCCCCTTACCACCCCCTGCTCCCTGGTTCCTTCCCAGCTTGACAGGTAAATGGCAATGGCTAAGTTCTCCCTTGAAAAGCTGCTGCTCTTGCTTATTGGGTTCCAGAATCATTTTCTCTCTTAATCCCTCAGGGGAGTAGTGGTAAAGGCTCCACACTATTGCTAGCCTACAGGGGTTTTGCATCTTTAACCCTGCCCACAGTTTCATAAATAGTGCCTGCATCAGACTCTCCTCCATCACCCCAATTGAGCTGCCCTTTGTTCCCCTCTAGGATCCCTGATATAATGACCCTACCTGATTCAGGGTGTTTGTGTGAATTAAATGAGAAACGCATGGAAAATGCTTCATAGTGCACTTGGTCCATAGTAACACTCAAAACATACTGGCCGTCACCATTAACTAAAACACCAGCTGATCCATCACTTCTCTGCTAAAGAGCTTAATGGATTCTCTGGGCTTTGTCCTGTATGTCCAAAATCCAAAGAATCCCCTTGCTATTACTCCAGCCTTGCTTCTTCCCATTGCTTCCTTTTTATGTTCTAGCCAAATTACCTGTAATTATCTGCTTTCACATCAGTTTTTTTGAACCACATGATCTGCTATCTTGGAATACCAAACTCAGCTAATGAACTCCTACACATCCTTCAAAACTATACTCTGGCCAAGTCCTCCAGCAGCTTCCCTGACTTGCCCTCCCCTCCCTGGTCCAGGTAATGGTAATGAGCCTTCCTCTTCTCTGACTGACTGAAGCCCTGAGCTTGCATGGACTTCCCAAGTCATTCATTTCCATGTCACACCCCATCTGCCCCACATCAGGCTGCAGTTTTCTTGAAGGTAGGACCATGGGTCATTTACCTTTCTGTCATCAGCTCCTGGCATAGTGTCTGGCCCACAGTGAGTCTATTGTTGGACTGACATGTATGGTGGGAACAGACACCTATCCACAAACCCCTGAGACAGTGTTCCTATAGCAGGTGGCATGTGTATATCATCCTGACCAACAGGGAGAAAGAACCAACCCATCTGATCCAGAGTACCTCTTATTTTACCTGTTTTATACCTTGAGACTTTTTGTCAGATCTCAATAGAAAACCTGTCCCTAGATTTTAAAATGTTTAAAAACATAATGTGAGTGGGGGTGAGTGGGTGGCTCAGTCAGTGACGCGTCCTGCTCTTGGTTTCAGCTCAGGTCATGATCTCACATTTCAGGAGTTCAAGCCCCATGTCAGACTCTGAGCTGAGGGTGTGGAGCCTGCTTGAGATTTTCTCACTGCCTCTCTCTCTCTGCCCCTCCCCCACTCACATGCATGCATTCTCTCTCACTCTCTCTCTCTCAAAAATAAACATTTAAAAAGATAAAAAATAAAACGATAATGTAACAGTGAATCACATAAAAGTTCATGATCCTGTTTTTGGTTGTTATTAAGAAGTAAACCCAAAACATACATAAGATTCTTTAATTCCTTAAAAATGCTCAAGTCTGTATTAAATACAAATACAAAGAGATATCATACCATAAAGCTATTGAAATACAACCTACTGGTTCGTAATAAGTGATGGATATACTTCTCTAACAAACTGTATGATTTCTCAAACTTTAATATATTTAAAATTTAGATAAATAAAACCTCACAAATTAATCAATCTATCCTCTAAATTTTTATAGGATATGTTGTTCTCCATTCATCTCACTTGGCAGTAAGTATATAAAACTATTTTATTCAACTTTTTATCTCTCTGTTTATGTCTCCATCTATAAGTTCTCTATGAGTGAGATTCATTTCTTACAATTGCCCCTTTCCTTAACACCACTCTGCACCCCTTCTGCATGCTGACATAACCCCAAGGCTTCTGTAAAATGCAGTAATTAAACAAAACTCGGTCTGTCTAAAGCACATGTGGACAGGGAATCAATTTGCCTTTGCTTACTAGGATCCCAGACCACGAACTAGAGGACTCAGATGTATTAAACCAGCTTAGAGCCCAACTACAACACCAGGTTTCTCTGATTCTGGATGGCACCCTCTCTGCCTCTCAAAGACTTAATTTAAGCAGAGAAAGAGGTGTGCCCAGACCTGAGAGTTTCTTTAAAAAAAAAAAAAAACCTTGATGAGCAGAAGTACAAAAACACTCATTTCAAAGCTTCCAGCTGTTCAGTTTTTCTAAAAGAAGAGAACTGAATTTATCTTTGAGGCTGAGTGTGTCTTTATTCTAAGAAAACCAACCTAATGGCAATTTCTGTTATATAAAGGTAAAGCAAGTCCCTACCTACTATTCTGGGGTAAGCTGTGAAATTAACCTGCATCTTGATGTTTCAAACAGAGCAAAGGGTTTAATGTAAACTGGATGCATGTTTTGGAAAAGCTAATGGGTTTCTCAGGCTCTGTGGTTTCTCTGAGGAAGATGTTTGCTGCCTTGGGGAACACAAAGATAACACAACAATGACCCCCTAGTTCTTGATTAGCAGTTTTCAGGAACCCAGAGGACTGAAGAAAGGGGATGTGGTGAGATGTGGTAACATTTAAGTCTAAATGCCACCATGGGTACTGATATTGGAGTGTTGGTTATGTTTTGGTATAAATATTAAGTGCTCTGATTATTTATTGGGGCTGCAGGCTCAGTACCAATCCTGTGGCTAGGGGGTGGAAGGTGGACCCCAAGATCTGAAATTAGATCTACCAGAGGCCTCAGATTCTCACGAGTTGGGAGCTTCCTCTTTCTGGAGGTTAGGGACCTGATTTTCCAGGTAGCATCCCTGGGTACACTCACTTTGGGGAAGGAGAAGCCAGCCTTAGGCAGATGGAAATGAGGAAGAGATAAACAGGGAGGGGATCCTTTGCCCCTACACTGAGGAGGGTCCTCTAGGTTCTGAATGGAGAACTTTAAATAGAAGCAAGTGGTACCCCTTCCCTACCCAGGCCCGGCCCTGCCCATCCCCTGATGCTCAACTTTCATAAAGCCTTGTTGGAAATGTTAGCCTGATGTTGGCTGTACTAAAGTAGCCTATGGGAAGGGTCTGCATAACTTAAAGGAGGCCAGAACGGTCATCGTTGTGCAAAATGCCAGGAAGGAGTCAGCCATGGCACGAGGCCATCATTAGAGGCACTTTTATGGTGGCATCAAGAGGAAGAGCAGAGTGAAGGAAAATGAAGCACCTGTTTCAGAACAATAGGATACCCACAGCACTCGGGCAAATAACCAGGGCCCATGCCGAGGAGCTCCAATGTGCCGTGGTCATCACTATAAAGGTACCAAGTCATAAAGAAATCTAGGGGGAAGGGTGCCTGGGTGACTCAGTTGGTTAAGTGTCTGACTTTGGTTAAGGTCATGACCTTATGGTTCATGGGTTTGAGCCCCACATCAGGCTCTGTGCTGACAGTGCAGAGCCTGCTTGGAATTCTCTCTCTCCCTCTCTCAAAAATAAATAAACATTAAGAAAGAAAGAAAGAAAGAAAGAAAGAAAGAAAGAAAGAAAGAAAGAAAGAAAGAAGGAAAGAAAGAAGGAAAGAAAGAAAGAAAGAAATGCTAGGCAGAGGGCATGAAAAGTTCAAGTGCCCTGTGGCAGGAGCAGGCCTGGCACGTCACAGGTGTGGTAAGGAAGCCCACGAAGTGGGGGGCAAAGCACTAGCATGCACTTGCTGCACCCTTATTTCCTGCATGACCTTCACTGCTACTTCCCACCTCTAATTCTAATTCCGACCCACCTCCAAACTCTTCCCTGAACCCCAAGGTCAGAAGGTATTCCTCCTTGCCATGAACCTCCACAAGATGCAGCTGTACCTCTGATTTGTCACCTTGTACTTTACCTTTGAGTATCAATGTCACTAACTTATTTAAGGCAGAGGCCATGTCTGATTCTTGGAGTTCCCTAAGACGAGCACGGGACCTAGAATGTGAAAGGTGTTTACTGAATTGATTGATTGAACTAAACTTGGAAGTCACTCAGGGTGTCTCACAAGTTTCAGAGAGTGATCAATGGCACCTTTTATTCTGGGTGTTTATCCTATATTTATCCACCCAAAGACTTGTGTGACACTGTTTCTAGCAAAAGACTAAAAATAACCTCAAATTCCGGAAGGAAAGCAGGTAAATAAATTATGGCACAGCTTACAAAATGCAGCCAATGAAGCCAATAAATCTATATGGAGCCAACGATAATAAATTGTTAAGAGAAAAAGGCAAAATAAAGAACAGTGGGTATGCCACACAATATTTGCATTAAAAAATATGTGCTTACACAGGTGTATTCTATCTTGGAAAAGAAACCCAAGAAATAGGTAAAGGCAACTGCCTATGGGGAGAGAAATAAGAAAATAGGAGGGAGAAGAAAACTTAATTTTCACTCTACCCCCCTTTTGTTCTCTAAAATGTGTATTACTGGGGTGCCTGGGTGGCTCAGTCGGTTATTAAGCGTCCGACTTCGGCTCAGGTCATGATCTCACAGTTCATGGGTTTGAGCCCCGCGTCGGGCTCTGTGCTGACAGCTGGGAGCCTGGACCCTGCTTTGGATTCTGTGACTCCCTCTCTATCTGCTCCTCCCCCACTCACGCTCTCTCTCTCTCCCTCAAAAATAAATAAACATTAAAAAAAAATTTAATGTGTATTACTGTGTGCATGTTACTTACAAACAAACAAACAAACTTGCTTTTAGAAGAGAGAAAGAAAAAGGTCAAATGAGGCCTCACCCAGCTATGTGTATTCATAGCACCCCCTTCCTGCCTCCACCCTCAGATTCTAGTGTATTTCTTTATACTTTATAATGTGAGTCCTAAAATAGTGATCCGATGTAAATGACAGGCTTTCCTGGTATGGCAGGGAAACTCATGGCTGGCAGCAATGAGCTAATGACTGGGTAGAACAAGTTGAAATAAACTATTATTTAAATATTCTCACCACTCCAAACCAAGTTGTCTTCTAAAGCACAGGCTTGTCTGCCTAATAGCCAGTTTAGCTACGAAGACCTAGGATAAACTTGCATGAGCAATTTGAATAATCAAGCAACTCTGAAGTTTAAAAAAAAAAATCTTCCTTGAAGGGAAATTTACTCGCAAGTATAATACTTAAAGTAGATTTCCTTAGGATGAAAGTGTCAAAACTGCCCAAAGCAGCTAGTATTAATTTTTTTTTTTATAATTCATACAATGGAGTTTTCATTTCTACACCTAATTTAACCACAGGAAGGCATGCTGCTCGAAATAACCAGAAATAATGGATATAAGAATATAGTTTGGTAGATTTTAAGAAGTTCGAACTCAGAATTAGCAACCTGACAATATATTTATCTTCATTTGTCAGCAAACATCGCACATGCTAAGTTTGAGAGGACCAAGAATGTTCCCAGAAGCCTGCCACAGTTTTAAAAGAGCTGTCAGCAATACAACATAAACTCATCTTATCCTTCAAGAATTACAGACAGAAACCTAACATTTGAAGCACATGTCCTTGTCAGAATCTGTTATATATACTTTAAATATTCCCCTCTTGTCAGTCCAAATAGCTTGTTCTTCCAGGCACTTATCTTCATCAATAAAGCTTTACTTGGAATCTTTAACTGTAGCTTTAAATTTAGAGACTACCTTTTTTATTTAAAAATATTTTTCATGTTTATTTATTTTTGAGAGAGAGAGAGAGAGAGCGCAAGTGGGGGAGGGGCAGAGAGAGAAGGAGACAGAATCCAAAGCAGGCACCAGGCTCTGAGCTGTCAGCACAGAGCCCAACATGGGGCTCGATTCCATGAACCAGGAGATCATGACCTGAGCCAAAGTTGGACGTTTAACTGAGTCACCCTGGTGCCCCTAAATTTAGAAACTATCTTCAAACTAAATGTGAGTTCCAGAATAAGGTGCTCTTCAGTTTGCTTTTTTTTTTTTAAATTTTTTCTTTAATGTTTATATATTTTTGAGAGAGACAGAAACAGAGCTTGAGCAGGAGAAGGTCAGAGAGAGAGGGAGACACAGAATCCTAAGCAGGCTCCAGGCTGGCTTGAACCCATGGACAGTGAGATCATGACCTGAGCCGAAGTTGGAAGCCCAACTGACTGAGCCACCCAGGCGCCCCGCTATCTTTCTTTTTAATTGATCTCATTGTTTCTTTCATTAAATATTTCATTAACTGTGTTATTAAATTAAACTGTGTTATTTCATTAAATACGTTCATCAACTGGGACAACTGATAAACTAATGATGGCTTGATGAGAAAATTCACCAAGTCAATAAAATCATATGGCCCTAAAAAGCAATGTATGTACTGTTAAAAACTATAGTATGTTTTTTTTAAAGAAAAATGTCATTATGTAAATATACATTGAAAGCTGTGAGATATGTAAACAAGTACTATATTAGCAAAGAAGGATAATCAGTAATGTTTATTTTACTCTAAAGCTGTCTATGACACCTATTTTAAAAGGAAGAACATATCATTTATAACTATAAAGGTTAACATATAAAAATACAAAAAATCATGCTATGTTAGTGGTAAAAACAGAATTCATGTTAACAATGATATAATTGGTACCGTATGAAAATATGTATTCATGTAGTTGAGGAACTGAAGGTATTTAGAAAATTTTAAAATAGCTACTGTGATTAAGGTCACAAAACCATCAGTAAATGTTTTTAGTTTTTTTTTTTTATTTGGCATTGTTACTCTCAATGTTTAGAAAAACATATAGACAGAGTAATAGGGAAAGGATTGTGCATTTTCTTCTTGTGTAATGTAAAGATATTTGTCAAGATCTGCCATGGATTTATTGACCTCATAAGTGGGGTTTTATTTCTGGACTCTGTTCTGTTCCATTGATCTATATGTCTATTTTTGTGCCAGTACCATACTGTTTTGGTTACTAGAGCTTTGTAGTAGACCTTGAAATCTGGGATTGTGACATCTCCAGCTTTCTTTTTCTTTTTCAAGATTGCTTTGGCTATTCAGGGTCTTTTGTGGTTCTATACAATATTAGGATTATATGTCCTAGTTCTGTGAAAAATGTTATTGGTATTTTGCATTAAATCTGTAGATTGTTTTGGGAATCATATCCATGAGCATGGAATACCTTCCCATTTGTTTGTGTCATCTTCAATTTCTTTCATCAATGTTTTACAGTTTTTGGAGTACAGATCTTTTACCTCCTTGGTTATTTCTAAGTATTGTATTATTTTTGGTGCAATTGTAAATGGAGTTGTTTTCTTAATTTCTCGTTCTGCTACTTCATTATTAGTATATAGAAATGCAGCAGATTTCTGTATATTAATTTTGTATCCTACAACTTTATGGAAATCATTTATTAGTTCTAACAGTTTTTTTGGTGGAGTCTTTAGGGTTGTCTACATATAGTATGTCATCTGAAAATAGTTAAAGTTTTACTTCTTCTTTGTCAATCTGAATGCTTTTTCTTTTTCTTGTCTTATTGCTGTGGCTAGGAATGCAGTACTATGTTGAATAAAAGTTATGAAAGAGAAATCCCTGTCTTGTTCCTGATCTTAAAGGAAAAACTCTTATCTTTTTATCATTGAGTATGGTGTTGGCTGTGGGTTTTCCATATATGACCTTTATTTCATTGAGGTATGTTCTTCTAATCTTATTTTGCTGAGTGTTTTTTGCTGAGTGTTTTTACTATGAATGGATACTGTATGTTGTCAAATGCTTTTCTGCGTCTATTGAGATAATCATATGGTTTTTAGCCTTTCTCTTGTTAATGTGACATATCATGTTGATTGATTCATGAATACTGAATCACCCTTGTATTCCAGGAATAAATACTACTTGATTGTGGTGAATGATTTTTTAAAAGTATTGTTGGATTTGGTTTGCTAATACTTGTTGAGGATTTTATGTCTATGTTCATCAGAAATATTGGCTTGTTTTCTTTTTTGGTAGCATCTTTCTCTGGTTTTGGTAGCAGAGTCATGCTGCCTGAATTGAATGAATTTGGAAGTTTTCCTGCCTCTTCTTTTTTTGGAATAGTTTGAGAAGGATAGGTATTTTTCTAAAGAAGATATACAGATGGACAACAGACACATGAAAAAATGCTCAACATTATCCATCATTAGGAAAATGCAAATTAAATCCACAATGAGGTATCACTTCACCTGTCAGAGTTGGGAAAATAAAAAACACAAGAAATAACAAATGTTGGAGAGGATGTGGAGAAAAAGAAACCTTGTGCACTGTTGATAGGAATGCAAATTAGTACAGCCACAGCGCTAAACAGTTTGGAAGTTCTTCAAAAAATTAAAAATAAAGGCACCTGCATGGCTCAGTGGAGTACCTGGGTGGCTCAATCAGTTAAGCGCCCCACCTTCAGCTCAGGTCATGATCTCATGGTTTGTGGGTTCAAGCCCCACATTAGGCTTTGTGTGGACAGCTCACAGAAGGAGCCTGCTTCGGATTCTGTGTCTCCCTCTCTCTCTGCCCCTTCCCCACTCATTCTGTGTCTCTCTCTCAAAACTAAATAAACATTAAAAAAATTTGTAATTAAAAATAGAATTAACAGATGATCTAGTAATTCCACTGCTGGGTATTTACCCAAAGAAAATAAAAACACTAATTTAAAAAGATATATACACCCCTATTTAACTGCAGCTTATTTACATTAGCCAATATATGGAAGCAACCCAAGTGTCCATTTATAGATGAATGGATAAAGAACTGGAATATATAAACAATGGAATATTAGTCAGTCATGAAAAATGAAATCTTGCCACTTGTAACAATATGAATGGACCTGGAAGGTATAATGCTAAGTGAAATAAGTCAGTCAGAAAAAGATAAATACCATATGACTTCACTCATATGTAGAATTTAAGAAACAAGGCAAAAAAACAAGCAAAGAAAAAAAGAGACAAACAAAAAGCTCAGACTCTTAAATACAGAGAAGAAACTGGTGGTTATCAAAGGAGATGTGGGGTAGAAATATGAAATAGATAAAGGGGATTAGAACACATTATCTTGATAAGCACAGAGAAATGTACAGGATTGCAAAAAATATATATATTAGACTTTCTGAAAGCATTAAAATTTTTCACCATTCGTCTTCCTTACTATCTAGTCGCAGTTCTTGGGATGCTTACAATAAGAAAGGTAATAAATCTTCATTCCAGATAAGGCTGACAGTCATAATAGTTCTGTATTTGTTGGGTTTTTTAAATTTTTTCATGGTCAAAGCAGAAGTTTACTTTGCAATTAGCAGAAGTATTTTTAAAGAAATGGCCACCAACTGTATAAACATATGGTAAGAATACAGTAGACTTAATTAGGAGAATAGTTTTTAAGGTACATTTAAAAATATTGAAATATGGAATTTAGAGCTTAAAGGCCATTAAATCTTGTCTTATTTTTTTAATTTACAGAAAATAAAACTGACATTTAAATCTTTAGTCCAAGGTCCAATAGCTAATTAGTGAAAATCTTAGCACGTGATCTTCTCCTATCCATTCTTTTTATTAAAGAGCCAGCCTTTTTGCTGCCATCTCTGCCCAAGGAAAGGGCTTCCAGAGAAGACGTGTTTCCTGGCTTCTCACCCCTGGACTTTGCTGCGAACCTTGGCTTCTGCCACTGTTCTAGCCTAGAGGATTGGGAAAGTGGACCAGGACTTACTCTCACAGCTTTGGCCTCCCCAGATCTGTCAATAGGCTCTGGATGACAAACTGTATGTTTCAGACACCTGGCTCAGTACCCTGTCCCCATCCCAGGGGCCTATCTGTGCAGGGACTGGGCCTGGCCCAGGTTGTGCCCAAATGGCAGCAGGTTCTAGCTGGTAGGAGGCCAGCAAAATGAGTGCTGAAACTCTTGTCCTGCAGCCCGAGGCCTGCCAGGCACTGGCACCAAGTGCCTTCCCAGATGCATGTGTCTAAAGGTGGAACTCAGAGACTGAAACTGGAGGACAAGCAAGTGTTAGATGGAAACAACTCTGCCTAGGATAGCCTGCGGGCTAAATAAGAATAAAGCAAGTGGACCATCAGATCAGCAGCTGCTTCAAGGCCATTTTGGAAAGAGGCTGGGGATAAATAAATAATAAAAAAATATAACCAAACAGTTGCCATCTGCTACTGTTGCCACTACCTAATTGACATTTAACCAACTCTCTGGTTTGCTGCCCACATGTCCACCAATATATTTGACCCTGGCTAAACAGTACAAGCTCTATTCTTTGTCATGTTATTGTAGAGGGATTGTAACTAATTACCATTATAGAAACTAACCTACCTTTACTTAAATGGGACCCTATTCCTATCCTTGTCTCAGAAACCTCATGAAATCCTACTCTTCCTTTGAAAAGACTTCTTTAGGCTGACTCCTCTAAGTCTCCCAAGCAAAACAGTGTGGCACCCTTTTGTGGGCTTCCAATTATGCACAGAGAAGTCATCCATTGGAAAATAGTATAATTAGTGGCATAACTTGTCTAATTTCTCAGTGAGCCACTTGAAAACAACTTACAGACTCACTTAACTTCTCAACCTTCCATTTTGTTATCTGGAAAAGAAGGCTTATGCAAAGATTATATATGTAAGATTATGTAAGGCAGAGTGCTCACCCAGCATCTGACTCAAGTACCAGTCAATAAGGCTGACTTCTCATCACTATTTGTCATCAGCAGCATCATTACCAATATCCTTTAGACATCTCTACACCCTCCCATAAGGCTTTACATACTTGGTTAACTGCTATGTCTTAAGAAATGTCATATCACACAGTGTAATTACCATGAGATAACTGGATAGTAGTTTTTATACCAACAGTAGCTGGCAGATTCTAATGTAGTTCCTGACACCCCCGCCTCCTAATACCCATGGTTTTGTGGAATCCCTTCCCCCTCTGTGTTGAGTGTGGATAGGACCTGTTACTTGTTTCTAAAAAACAGAATATGGCAGAGGCTGTAAGTTCTGTCTTGCTGCAGACTCACTTTATTGCGTTCTTGGTTTGCATACTCTGATGCAGCAAGTGGCCATGTTGGAGAGGTCCACGTGGCAAGGAACTGAGGGTGGCCTCGGGCCAACGGCCCTGAGTCCAACAGACTGCAAGGAACTGAATTCTGCCAACAACCATGTAAACTTGGAAGAGATCCTTTCCCAGTAGAACCTTTAGATGACACCTTGATTGCAGCCAGGTGAGAGACCTGGAGGCAGAGTCATCCAGCTGAGCCACGCCCACATTCCTAACCCACAGAAACTAGGAGATCATAAACATGGGTTGTTTTAAGCAGCTTAGTTTGTGGCAATTTGTTAAACACTAATATATAATTAATTTACCAACATTTTCCCAACTTATATTCCAGAGAGTCAAAAATGTGTCCTTAATCAAAAATATCTGAGAGATGTGACACCAGATTTTATTTTAACTGTAGGAAGGTCAAGGGCCTTTAATCACTAGGTTAATATACACTGCAAATTCACTGGGTCTGGGGAGGAGGGAAAGACATATATGAAGCTTACCCTAAACTGATTTGACCAAGGAAAATTAATTAATTCTACAAATGATCTTTCATTAATATATGGACCACAGTTTCAGTAATGCCTTTTTGGATTTATAGTAGCAGTAAAAGAAAGAACAACCAAAAGCTGGCTCTGAATGCCTCTGTTAAGAGGGCAGGACAAGTGTGTAAAGGGGACAATAGGCATCCACCTAACAGGGATGGGGGAACTAACAGGCTCCTCCTAAAAATAACAGAGATGAAAAAGTTTCACTTCCAACACTTCCATAGTCATTAAGCCTGTAAATATACAAAGCATGATGCTTGTATGAGCAAAACAAATTACCTACTTGGGTTTCTCGACAAAACAATTTATGACTGCGAAGAAGACAAAACAATAGTTGTCATTCATTCTTCCCTCTTCCTTCCCCCATCAGACCAGTGATGCACATCACCTGTCACCAGCATCGACAGTGACTGCCCTTGGGCCAGAGGTGGGAAGGGGCAGCTTGGAGAATGAAAGGTTAAGTGGGAAAATAAAGTCTATTTGATATATATCAAATATATTTGATATATATATATATATATATATATATATATATATATATATATGAAAAAGGGTTTTGAGCTCTGTTTTTTAATATCTTCCTGATTTCCAGAGATTTTATCTATGGCAATGAAAGGGCAAGTTGGCATGTATTAGAATGTTTTGCTACCTTCAATGTCTAAGCTTTCAATGAACAGATAGTGCCTTAGAGCTGGATGGTACAAGTACTGTTTATTTTGGCATTCACTTAGTGATTCAAAGACAATTTCAAATTTGCATCCAAATTTCTCTATGTTTTGGAGGGAGATCAAAAAGCTCATTTATAGCTATTCCCATTGATAAAGTGCTGGACAGCAAAACACATTTACCTGTAATTTTCATTAAAAATTTTTAAAAATGTTTTTTCATTTATTTTGATTGGGGAGGGGAGAGGGGGAGAGAAAGGAGGAGAGAGAGGGAAAGAGAGAATGTGAGAGAGAAAGAGAGCACATGTGGAGCAGGGGCAGAGACAGAGAGAGAAAGAGAATCCCAAGCAGGCTCTGCATTGTCAGCTCAGAGCCCGATGCAAGACTTGATCTCATCAACTATGAGATCATGACCTGAGCCAAAATCCAGGGCTGGATGCTTAACTGACTGAGCCACCCAGGCACCCCTATAATTTTCATATTTAAAAGATCACTGGTCATAGTAAAAAAATCAGAACTACTTGAACATTCTTCATGTTGTTATTTAAAAGACATGAAAGAAGTCAGGATCTTCCAAGATGACTTCAGGATGAACTGTTTTCAAGCCTACAGACTGAACAGAAATGCCAAAGTTAAAATATCAGTCAATCGAATACCCACACTGAGCTAATATTAGAAGCACAAATCAATGTTCTCACATTAAAAAGGGGGTAATGAGACCTGTAGTGCCCACTTCACAGGGTAATAAGGGTAACATAAAATAAGATCTACAAAATCACTTCATGAACTTATAAAGGGCTGCTATTATTATTATTAGAAATGATAGAGTTTGAATCAATGTCATTTCCTAAAAGCAATCTAATGTCAAGTGCTTCTGATACAATGTTTCAATGATTCAAGGACTACAGTGTTCCCAATGTTGAATTCAATATTCAAAAATGAAAATGCTTCCTGCCACTGGAGTCTAGAACGACTTCTACATCGTGTACCTGGCAAAATACTCATCTTTTGCATCAACACTGTACAACAAACAGCACAGACACCCAGATCCAGAGAAGGTCACAGACCTGTCACTTACAAAAAAAGATGGTAAAACAAGCAATTCTAAAATTTAAGAAGTGACTAAGTTTGCTGTCATAGCCAATGCTGACAAAATGCAGTGTACTGGTATTTTTACTGGAATGGATACATGCTACCAAGACCTTGATTTATGAATTTGCTAAGGCATCTACCATAACCTTAAATCATTTGTTTTGGCAACCTATGCACAACTTTTCTTGGAGACTACAAGTGTGTCCCTTAATTTATGCATTTTTCTAGCTGTATGTTTTTCCTCTTGAGATTTTACAGACTGGTCAAATGAACTTTGACATCAAATCTAATAAAAAAAAAAAAAAGAAAAAGAGAAAGAAAAAACGGCCACAAGTCTTAGAACACAAGGTATAATGGTCCTCCACTGTTTTCTTATAAACTCTGTTTTACAAAGCACTGAACCTCTGAAGACTCTTAAAAATCAATATGCCACTTTTCATTGAGATTTCTGCATTACCTGACCATGTAAAAGTAAGTCCTGCAGCAAGATCTACCCCTGAGAGACTTCGGACACTGACACTGCACACGAGTAGTGTTCTCATAGTATTCAAGGATGTAGTCATTTCTTTATTAAGTGTGTAGTAAGGGATAATTATACTTTTCATTGGGGCTGATTTTTCTTGTGGTTCACAAAATTTTCTTATCTCACAGGTCTTTCCTGCTGAAACATTTGGCAGAAGCACTCAGGTTTTGTTTATGAGGAGAAAATGTATCATACCAGCAGATTCTTGGTTAATTAACAAAGTGTCTGCCTCATAAAAGAACTTACATGATGTATAATCTTATTCTCAAAGAATGACACTAATGGTACAAATCTATCATAAAAATTTTTGTCACAAGAATTAGTCCCTCTTATTCAATTATCTTGGTCCCTTTACCAAGGAAGCTAAACTGAGTCACAATGTGATAGATATACTTTAAAATCTGAACTACAAACCACAGAAAGTTTTTAATAGTGATTTGTAGAGAATTACTTTGAACATTCTACCTTGGCCAGTAATTATACTTTAATATAGACAAATGACAATTTCCATAAAATATACAAGACAATGATGTAAAAATCAGATCATCTAAAAAAGTTAGCCCTTGGGGCATCTCCACATAATACAGTAACTAATATTCAAAATGGTAACTGCAAGATGGTAAAGAAAGCTGAGAGCAGGGTTGCAGGAACCATGTGGCCATGACTCTCCACTGTAAACCAGCCATGAGCAGTGTGGGGTACATGAGAGGCACTCAGGAAAAATCTGTTGAATGAATTGTTGAATAATATCCCATATTATATCCTATGCTACACATTAAAAACAAATAACATTTTGAACACGTAACCCCTAAACCCTGAAAGGGTAACAACAGACATCTATACGGATTGTCTCATAAGCCAGGCACTGTCCTTCAGTGATTTGTAAGCATTAATTTATTCAAGTCTTCTAACAATTTTGTGAGGTACCCAGTATAACTATCATCACCCTTATTTTCAAACAGGTAAACTAAGGCACAGAGAATTTAAGTAATTCATCCAAGGACACATGATTTGTAAACCGCAGAGGCAAGATTCAAACTCAGGCATGTGGCTCCAGAATCTGCACCCTAACCATTCCGGAACATTTTATTTCATCTTATCTTTTCACTTGGATATATTTACTTCCATGTAAAACATTTTCTATTTCAGATCTAAATGGTTTTACATAGTACTTCTGTTATGGCTCCACCTGGCCTGGAGTTGTGCATTATTTATTCCCAACCTGTGGAAAAGGCAAGATTTGAACAGATGATTTCTCCCACTGGGAGGCATCAGGGGCATTTTTCAACTACTGCCCAGCATGGCTGAGTCATAAGGGGAACACTGTTAAAGCCAACTCAGCCTTCTTCTGTCCACAGGGCTTCTCAATGCTTTAATTTCTCCCAGGAATATAATTAAAGAGAGTGGTTCCTTCTAATTCATAAATTAACAAGGCTCCATTCCAACTTGTATTTCCAATGAGGTTTCCTGCAGGTCTACTGTGAGAATCGTTCTTTATATTGTTTTTAGCAGTTCCCCCAAGATGTGCATGCTAATTCTAATGTTAGGACTGATGGATTCCTGACAAGGATCACACTGTTCATCTGACACAGATTCTTAGAACAGGAGAGGCTCTTTTGAACAAGACATCTGGTTAGCTTTCTTATAAGTTTGGGGGAAAAACATGTGTATGTGTTAAGTAAGTTAACAAAAGTTTATTGGGTACCACACTAGGGCTCTAGAGACACAAGCAACAATAATAATAATTTAACACATCACTTACTAAGTAACGGGCACAATGTTAATTTATTTTCCATTGCCGGGTCAAAGTGTACACATTTTTATTTTTTTATTTTTTATTTTTTCCAACGTTTATTTATTTTTGGGACAGAGACAGAGCATGAATGGGGGAGGGGCAGAGAGAGAGGGAGACGCAGAATCGGAAACAGGCTCCAGGCTCTGAGCCATCAGCCCAGAGCCCGACGCGGGGCTCGAACTCACGTTCCGCGAGATCGTGACCTGGCTGAAGTCGGACGCTTAACCGACTGTGCCACCCAGGTGCCCCTAAAGTGTACACATTTTTAAAAAATGTTTACTTCTTTATTTTGATAGAGTGTGCACAAGCAGGGAAGGGGCAGAGAAACAGGGAGAGAGAGAATCAGAGGCAGGCTGCATGCTGTCAGCACAGAGCCTGACGCAGGGCTCAATCTCATGAACTGTGAAATTATGATCTGAGCCAAGATCAAGAGTCAGATACTTAACTGACTGAGACATCCAAGTGCCCCAAGTGTATACATCAATTTGGACAAGACAATCTCTGAGTTTCCTTCAAAATCCAGAGAAAATCTGAAATTAAAAATTCTGGAAATGTGAATGTAGTGGATTTTCTTACACAATTATAACAGATTTATGTCAACTTTCCTCTCATAGATTTGCTGCTTTTATCAAAAAACAAAAATAACAAAACTTTCCCAGTGATATGACTCTATCAACAATTGGATAAAGACTTTGAAAACATACATTCTGCTTTCAACTCTTTGAGCGAAAAGCTGCCACATCATATATTTATTTTTTATCGTTCTTTTAGCATCAATAGTAGTGATTCTTATTAAATGCTCCCAATTTATTTCAAATAGGTTGAGAGCTTACCAGCAACTTTTCAGAAACCATCACAGCCTTATAATCTTGCAATCTTTGATTTTTCTTATGCCTCTCTTTATACCTTTCTTGTCCCATTCTCGTGTGGAGAGCACTCAATTTAGCCAACTCATTGACCCCTTTCACCCACTGCTCCTGGGCTGGTTCTGAGCGCAATTTTCACAGCTAACGTTAGCTGGTTGTTGTTTCACACAATAGATTTCTTAGCTGGCAGTTCCAACTCCAAAACTGGAAAGAAAACCCAAACACTCCAAACTGCATTTTACACCAATATCCTTCCAGATTAAAAATCAGAACGTCAAATAACTTGACAGACATTTAACTGAGAGACGTTCCATTTTTAAGGTTTTAATTTTAGCAAAAAGTCATATTATTTTAGAAATACAAACTTGATTATACACATCAAGGTTATTTTTATAGTATATGGTAAAATAGACTTTTTTCAGACATGTATCTAAAATTCCTAAGCAACACAGATCACTAGCTCTTATTTTTTTAATTCTTTAATTTTCTAGTACTTTCTCTTAATTTTTTAATTCATTTTTTAATGTTTATTTATTTTGAGAGAGAGAGTGTGTGCACAAGCAGGGAGGGGCAGAGACAGAGAGGGAGAGCAAGAATTACAAGTAGGCTCCATGCTGTCAGCGCAGAGCCCGACATGGGGCTGGAACTCACAAACTGTGAGATCATGACCTAAGCTGAAATCAAGAGTTGGATGCTTAACCAACTGAGCCACCCAGGTGCCCTATAGTACTTTCCTTTATTAAAATGAAAAAAGAGAAGTCCTAGCTTCTTATGTTTACCTATTACAACAGAAGATATTATTCAAGGTAAGAAGAAAATTTTTAATATTAATATAAATATGCACTATTCCAAAAGTAAGTAAACAAACACATATGGCATTTTAGAAACCTTAGAAAACAAAAGAGGGAAAGCAACTAATACTGAAATGATAGTATTAAAGTGAGTAAAAAAAAATCAAGATGACAAATTTTTTTAAGTATGTCTAACTTTCAGAATTTACAATATATCTCAGATCTTCCATAGTAGCCAGTTTTTCTAGCTGCCAGTAAAAATTTTTGAAAACACATGCTTTAGACTACAATGAAACACTATCATCCAAGATTCTATTATAAATCAGGTCTATTGACATTGTATCAGTGGAGTTTGGTGTTGGCTTCATTTTAAAATGTGGCTTCTTAGACAGTAAAGCGCAGGAGACATGGGAAGATCCATAATTAAGGGACATTAGTGAATTGTTAAACTCTAAGCAACTTTTATACTTACCTATAGGTTAACAAACCTCATGTTCAAGTGCAATCATTGTCCTGAATAGCGTGTGAGTGTTACATGATTCTAAGGTTTGTTTCCCTGCCCCACTTGCTAACATCACCTACAATTCTTCCACTCTTGTCATCACCACCATCACTCAGTGTCCAGCCCCCTCCCCCCACATGCGGGTTTTTTTCTAAGAACACACTGGTATATTTCAACTCAGATCCTTCATCACTTATCCGATTTACTGCCAACAATTCTGCCCTCATATTGTATAGTAAAAATATATAATAGTTTTGCATATTGAAATCCCTGTGCCCAGAAGGTTTCCATCCATGGTGGAGAACGAGATGATCAGCCCAATTTGGAGCAGTCTGTTCTGCATTTTAAGATGTCTCATTACCTCACATGCATGATTTGGCTAAGAATGAACTAGCACTCTTTTGAATTTCCTCATTTCCATGGAGTTGGAAGCTGCCATTCTTAGCAATCAACCCCCATCCACACTGCTTCAATCTGCTTTATGGTGACTGAACAGAGAAGTGTCTCATAGACACTCATAGTGTCTCATAGAGCAGAATATGCATATGAGTTAGAATTCGTATATTTCCTCTTCTTCCCATTTACAGCTTGTAAAAACCCCATATAGATGAGATTTTTAGAGGATTTTTAGGGCAGTGAAACTCTTTTGTATGATACTATAATGGCAAATACATCATTATAATTTGTCAAAACCCAAAGAATGTATGACACCAAGAGTAACCCTAATGTAAACTATAGACTCTGGGTGATACTGACATATCTGCATAGGTTCATCAAGGGTCACAAATGTACCAGTCTGGTGGGGGATGTTGATAACTATATGCCTCTGTGGGGATGGGGAGTACATGTGAATTCTGTATACATTCTGCTCAATTTTACTGTGCATCTAAAACCACTCTAAAAGATATAGACTATTTAAAAGGAGAAAAAATTGTCTCAAATATGTAGCATGTTAGCATACCTGTGATAGGGAGAAGTTACATTGTGATAGGACAAAACAGAAAAACAATATAATTAAATGTTATCCTCATTGTCATTATTCCCCAGAAAACTTTTCAAAGGGATGAGTGGGATATTAAATAAGATTTAAATAATGAAGCTGAATGAGAATTTTATGATCAGAGAGAAGGCAATTTTTAAATCAACATTTCTTTTTCAAAAGGGTAACCACATCCTTAAAAGAGTGAGTCGGGGAAAATAACTGTCTCGTTCACATGTCAATCAAAATTATTTCTAACATGCAATCTTGATCATCTCTTTGATAGATTTTAGATGTGCACATTCTCATTTCGAGTTTTAATGAAGTCTAGAAAAATTATGGAAAAGCTGATCTTCCTTTGGTTCATACTGCAGCATCAGTTGCTCTAAAAATAGTCTCCGGTTTTCAGATGTATATGAAAACAAGCATCTGAACTTTGCATTAAAACCACTCATGCGTTAAACTGCTGAGAAAGCCTTTTAAAAGCACAGTGACACCTCACTGGAAAATATGGTTAATTCTGCTAATAGAAAATATATTCTGAAACAAAGATACAGTAAAATGGAAGCCTACAGGCCATAACAAATGGGCTAAGTTATACCTAACCTTGAATTTGTAACTATGGCTTCCACGGTGAATTTTATATGCTAATGATAAAAAAATAGGTAAAGGTCTATACTTTTGGGACTAACAGGCATTTATTCAGAGGCTTTCTATTTATCAAACTGACAGACTCTACTCTGCATCTGAAAGCAGCTGATTTCCTCCTGTTTTCAACTATTCCCTACGTGAATTCTGAGAGGCACATTACAAACAAACTCTGCACTGACCATGGCCTCTGCAGAGTTATATCTCTGGTGTGTTCCGCAGATTAATCTAAAATGTGATTTACAATAATTTCCTTTCTTAAATCGAGACAAGGAACAGCCTGGAGGGGGAAACTACCAACACTAGGAAGGTAGTATTTTAGACCTCTGGTGGGAAAGAGACCTGCCCAATTTTACTTGATTAAAACCACAGAGCTGTTTAACATGGTTCCTGGGTTGGGAAAGCCAGTAAAAAAACATAAGTGAAAGCTTACGTGCTTATATTACAGAGTTCTCACTGTTTCTTTTTTACAGGGGCAAATTCAGCCCAGCTGTCTTTCCATGTAGTTAGGCATGACCCTTTATAACAGTGGGAGACTAGCCAGAAAATGTGGATGACACCATCATGGCCTTGAAGGGACTGCAGGAAACCACAATTCTACAGACTCATCTATTTTGTTTTAATCTCATTTACATGGAAATACACCCTTAAGTTTCATACTATTATACTGCAAATGAACATCAATTTCTCGGTGAATTTATTTATGCATTTACTTGTCATACTTCAATAATTTTCTTTTAATGTGATCTCAGTGCATATTATAAAAGTGTGGCTCTCATCTATTGGAATTTCCAGAAGATAGAATAAAAATATTAGATTCAAGGGAGGATGGTGTAGCACTGATTCCAGATTCAATGGACTGATTTTTAATCACGAGCAAATATCTGGTTATTAGAAAATAAATTAATAATTTCAGAAATGAACAACATAAAAAAAAAAACAGCACAGGAAAGGATCTTGGAAAGTACCTGTTCAATGCTCTTATTTTTCAGTTGAGGAGCCTAAGGACCAGAAGGAATAAATGACTTCTTGAAAGTCACAGGCTAGTTATAGACAGAGCCAGCTCCCCTAATTCAATATTCAGTACATTTTGCCCTCAACAACAGTGTAACTAGACGACCACTTTAGGCCTACAGAGTAGGAACTTCAAATCTTACACACCTTTTTGTGTATGTTTTACACTCACTCAATGACTTATTTCTGCAGTCCAAGGTTACAAACATAGTAAACGCAAGTGGGTATGTAGGGCCTATGTGTAAGAGCTTCAAAGCAATCCTGAGGCTCCAATACTATCAAACTCATTTAACTTTTGACTATGCCCAGCCAAGAAAGCACTGATGAAGAGAAAATTAGTTCGTAAACTGCTGGTTTACCAAAGCAAATCTTCACACTAATACTCTATTTAGTCACGCGTATTTTTAATTATGCAACCAATAATTACTGAGGGCCTACTATGTGTTAAGTGTGGTTATAGACATAACACAGACAAGAGTGAGAAAGACAAGCTGAGTCCATGACCTTACAGAACTTAAATCAAGTAGTGGATAAAAAAAATGAAACAGATACACAAATAAAATAATTTCAGTGCACTATAAGTGCTATTGAAGAAGTTAAACTGGATGATAGTAATGGGAAAGGTTCTATTTTTAGAAAGGTGGCCTCTTTATAAATAGGTGATATATGATCTATGATCTGTTTGATTAGAAAGAGATAGCCACGTGGCAAACAGGAAGAAGAGTATTCCATGCAAAGGGAAAGAATGGAGTCAAAGAGGCTCTCTGATGTGTGAATGGGTTTGCGGTTTGGTTGTACCACCAGAGGCGCAGAGCACAAGGTGGTGAAGACACAGGTTGAATGACAGATTTGAAATATTTTTTTCATACAGGTAATGGAAAGATGAACTTTTTTTTAGAAATTTAGAAATCTATACAATTTTATTATTTTATTTATATGGGCAGGACAAACTTCTGCATTAGGAAAGCCATAGTGATTCTAAATCATGTATAATTTACTCATTCAAAATGCATATAGAAAACAAGGCCCAGATAAACACTTAAATACAACTTTGCTAACAAGAAAAAGTAGACACAGCATTTTTTGTGTGTAGCTGGACTTCAGAATTACAATCCACTTAAATCTGAATGGGTCTACAAATACATGATTGTCTGGTTTACTTTGTCCAGCAAGTAAAATCTCTTCAATACTATTGCTGACCTCACTTATTACTACTGAATTCATCAAATGACAAAGTGTTCTTTAAACCATGTAATGTGCTTTCTTTTTAATATCAGTGCAATCTATTTCTATTACAGCATGGGTGTCATATTTGTTGTATAGAGAAAATATATATAATGGTTTGCTAGAATTATTGATCTATGTACATACACCGATCAATAATTTACTAGAAAAATAGGCAGCTCTTTAAGGTAAAGCATCTATATGTATAAATACAAAGAAGACCTTGGGGCTACCTGAGACTGAAGGCTATGAATCAAGCTTCTGAATCCCAGTTTTGCAATCAGTTACCTCTCTGTTCAGGTCTCTCTCAAAAATATGTTACTATACCATACTAGGTTGAAGAGAATAAAACAAGAATTTCTAAGTGTCTAGTGCACAGAATAAATTCAATAAATTTCAGTGCCCCCCCCCACCTATGCCAAGTATTTCTTCTAATAAAAATAGTATTTACAATATAGGACCTATATTCAGATTTCATTTGTCTCGTTTAATCAATTTTCACATAGGAAAAAAAAGTTAGGACAAAGGAACTGCTTCTAAAGCTCTTTATACATCAAAGTCTGAATGAAGGCCTAGTGTTTCTAATTGTTCTGCGCCTAGAAGCATCCCATTTTGACTGTCTAGCTTCTCCACAGTTTTTACTGTGCTTCCTTCATCTCAGACATAAACACGTGCCCAAGTGCAGTAAATCACAGTTAATTGTACGTCTTAAGTTAAAAGACAAAAATAATGCACAATTAATTGGGGGGAAATTGTCAGTTGGTGGCTGAGTCTCGCTCATTACACTTTGCACACAGGATG
This sequence comes from Leopardus geoffroyi, assembly GCF_018350155.1. Classification (NCBI taxonomy): domain Eukaryota; kingdom Metazoa; phylum Chordata; class Mammalia; order Carnivora; family Felidae; genus Leopardus; species Leopardus geoffroyi. The sequence continues at coordinate 94,874,932 of NC_059331.1, read as the reverse complement.
CACGCCAAGTGTGTGTTCCTGGCAAGGAGACTGAATCCGTGACACCGAGGTGAGGTGCTGCACGGCACAACCTTTCTGCAGAGCAGTCTGGTACAAAGATTCAAGTGCTTTAGAATACTCAACACTGCAACTGCACCGCACGTGGCTTCCTACAAGCCTATGAACACGTTCAGCACAGGACTGCACCCAACAGTGAAATGTAGCAAGCACTATAATGTTCAATGATAAGGGACTGAAGAAAGAGACTAGGTTTTGGCCATTAAAGGAAAAATCTAAGACCTAAGCTGTTATAAATGAGTTTTTCACATTTAATAACATGAGAAATTGTTCACGACATATTTCATAGGTGAAAATTGTTTACAAAACAATATGTTTTGAGAAAGAAAAGTGCAGAGGATGAGGGGAAAGGTACTTGGAAAAGAGAAAATGAAAATATTAATGCTTGCTTTGAGCATCCCTAAATTTCCTACTTTTCTAAGTCACTTTCTAAATTGTTCAAAATTGCATTTCAATTTATTTCTGAATCTGATATTATAAAATGTCCATTTTAAAGATCCATAAGAATCTTTTAAGATGAACTTACCTGACAGTTATAATAAAAACGTTGTCATAAAATTCAAAAATAATACCCAGTAAGCACTTACATATAATCATTATACCCTTAATTATACAGACAAAATCAACTTTGTAAAATATGTTTTATAAATATACAGGAAAACTATGTTCAATAGACTTAAATGTTCAATGCAATTTCATACTCCAACATATACCTTATAGTATATTAATACACCAGAAGAAAATCACTATAAATCCTTATTAATTCACTGACATTGATAAACTACAAAATATGTTTACAGCAAATTCAATAACTCTAAATTTGAGGAACTACAAATCTCTCCTCCACCCACCAACTCTCCCATTGTTTTCTACTCCATAATAGAAAGCCTTTACATCTGGCCACTTTATATCTGGAGTATGAAACTGCATTGAACATTTATTATTTTGATGCTAAAATTTGGCAATAAACCACACACACACACGCGCGCGCGCGCGCGGAGTTTTATCATTTCTACCAACTAGATGAAGATAAATGACAGTTGTGCAATATATCACTCGTTAAATACTAACTTTTGTTCTATTTCAATTTTAGAAGGAAAGGATATATAAAACCCAACAGAGTAGATTCGTTCCAAAGGTACTGAATGGTCTACTAACCTTGAAATAAGAAATAAACATTTTTTGCTCTTTTATTTATCGAAAGGTGGGGTGGGAAAAGATAATCATTTTTCAGCAAAAGCGTATATTTCAACCTCAGGCATGTTTATGTCCCGAGGGTAATATTTCCATTCCACTCTTAATGGAACAAATTTCTAATCAGAATATGTATTCAAAAATAATTGAGGCAATGCACTGTCAACATATCATGCTGCCATCAGCATCCCCTGGTGCCGGGAATCAACTCAGCACCCTCTCTGCTGTGACAGAGCCAGGGTAACGCAGGAATGTCACCCTTGATGAAGGGAGGCAGTATGTATGACACAAAGGTTCTGCTCCCTTTTGTGTGCTCAACACAGAGTTTGGAGAAAGCTTCTAAGCTGCAAGAGACCAAGCTTAAAACTTTAAGGAAGGGATGACTTATAATGACTTAAAACCACAGCTTTTAAATCAGAATCTGTGTCTACTTTTACAAAATTATTGAGAAATCTTGAAACAGTCATTTCTGGAAAGCTTAACACTGGCCCTAGATTTTTAAATTATTAAAACTGTAGGGCAACATATACTACTGAATATATTTTGGAATGCCCCCCGCCAAAGTCCAGAGGCTTAAATTAAGGTTTCTTCAGGTCTGACAATATATTGATAATTTTGAAGCTGGGTGATGGGTAATGAGGGGTCCTTATACTATCCTTCTACTTTTGAATGTGTTTGACATTTTTATAAGAAAAAGTGAAAAAAAATAGATTTCTTTTAATATAGTTTATGCTCAAAATTTTACTGCCTTCTCCTTTGGAAATATATGAGATCTGATTTATGTTTATGATTATTCAAGACTCTAAAAAGCAGTGTGAATGTTTTAAAAATCCACTAAGCATGATGTTGATCATAAAAAAAAAAATTCCTTCACTCCTGATAAAATTTTACCATGATCTATCATGATAGAAGAAGCACACCTAAACAAATGGAGTGCCACCATCTGCCTGGCATTCTTACAGTGTGACAAAATAGACTGGTAATTAACTGCTTTCCTACCGAAATCTGCCAGCTTTAACTCCCCCGTGTCACTGATCAGAAGGTTCTGTGGTTTCAGGTCTCTGTGCAAAATATAACGCTGGTGGATGTAAGACAGCCCTCGCAGCAACTGAAATAAAAACAACTGAAAAAACAGGGAGACAAAAGTTAAAATCTGAACACAGATAAATGCCAGTTTCTACACAGTCTGCCAACTACTTGTATTTAGTAAAAATGGGTACCGATCACTAAATTTCCTACCCAAATTATTTAGAGAACATGCATAAAAGTATGGGAATCTCTAATTCGTTAACAAGTAAATCTGAAAATTTCTACCAACTTATGTCAACCCAGAGTGATACCCTCCTCAGCCAGAAATCGAGAATCCAATCGGCACTCTATGAATTAAGCAAAATGTAAAGAATCAATTCTTTGTAACATCTGATTTCCTCAGGCTTATATTGATGCTTGAGACAGAGAAAAAGATCTATCCATAACATTATCAAAAGATGTAGAATTTTTTACCTAGTTTATGTAAATGTGCACATATTTAATTCTACAAAAATGACATAAACATGTTACCCAATGATTCACCCACTGACATGCTTCAAGCAATGGAAAGATAAGATAATTTCAAATAATTAAAGCGAAAGTCACATGGCCCAATTAATACTACATTGTAATTATACTGCTTTTGCACATATGGCCATAGAGATTAGGCTGTTGCCTAAAGACAGACATGCACCTTCACTAATTACAAAGCAGACCTATCCTAAGGAAACAGAAAACAGAGAAACCAAGAATTCAAGAGCAATACTTTTGTAGGAAATAATTTTAAAAACTGACTTATGGCCTTCTCTGGTTTCACACTGGATCACATCAAATGTTTCTACTTTGATAATAACAAAATGTGATTTGTGAGGGTTTCCAAAATCCTATTTATGAAAAAGGAAATATTTTAAAATAACTCACCTAACAAATAATCCTAATAATTTCTAGTTTTTAAAAACTGCTCTTTTAAAACAAAAATAAAAATGGTATTCCAGTCTATATATTTAGCTAGTAACAAAAAGCTGTCTCAGGGAAATTTTAAATGAGTTAGTTGTCAAAGATTGATGATAGAAGGATTCCAGAATATTTAAATGGAAAGGATTGGCAACTCCTTGAGAGCCCCTGGAGGCTAGCATTTCTGGAATATTTTCCACCTAACTGGGGGCTAGAAAAGCCAGGTATATTTTTTATAGGGTGGACACCTTGAAATCACAGTGAGACAAATTCATTTCAATATCTTTGTATTGATGACATATGCTATGGAGCTGTGAAGGTCTACGATCAGTCTTTCCAGAATCTAAGCATCAGAAAGGAAAAGTCTGCTCTGTGTTAGCCTAGATTGAATTAGTGGCTCGAGAACCTCAGGAAGCAAACATCTCTCTAGACTCCTCCTCTCAACCCTTCCTGTGTAGCAGATGGAAAGACTTAACACCATCACCAGCAGCTTCCAGCTTCACTTTTCACTCCTAATAACCCCTGCATCCTGAAGCCTAATGCTTTCAATTTTGAAGAAAATCCATACTCTCAGTTTTACAAGGGAGAAAGTGAGCAAATAAAGTTACTTTGTGTTTTCAAAAGCTTTAAACAAAAAGGCAAAAGCAGGCCACATAACAAATACATTTGATTTCAAAAATAAACTGATTTCAAAAAGGAAGTTTGGCCTTCCGCAAGGTGCTAACTGACCTTAGGGGCCTACTAGACACTTACCAGAATGTGATTGTCCATTTAACTGTGGCAATGAGTTTTAATTTAACAGAGAGCAAGTACCAGGTGCCATTCTATGTATGTATCATAGAATACAACCTCATTTAATCGCTGCAACAATTCTAGTGAAAGAGGTACTACTATTATCTCTGTATTAGTGATGAGGAAACTAAGCACAGTTTCTCAAAGTTGTACAGCAGTAAGTGCTGGGGCCAGGACTCAAACCCAGGCAGTTTGATTCCAAACTCCACAATCTTAACCACTTCACTACAGGAATCTTGGCCAGAAATCAACACAGGTAGGCAAAATGTTGGCATAGAAGCTGCTTCCTCCCACTGACAGAATGAGGTCTGGGTGTGTAATAGCACAGCCTTCAAGGCTGGCTACAGCTGGGTGCCCAGGAGTCATCACTCCATGCTCCTTGACTTCAAGCAATCTTGCCCAACCCCACACTCTGAGCACACTGCTCTTCAAACCTTTACCTTTATTCCTGCCTCTCTTCTGACAAAAAAGCTCCCTTTCCCCTTTGTCTGTTATTCTCCATGCATTTCTTAAGTCTCACCTCAAGAACTGCTCCTCCTTGACCACCTCCCCAGGCCTTCACTCCCTCTACAGGTGCATGTGAGGTGCTCCCCCCTCTGTGTTTCAGGGGCAGCCTTTGCCTGTGTCTACAGTATACAGTATTTTCCTGCCTCCCAGACTGTGTGCTTTAACCATCCTCCTAACCTGGGGACACAGGTGACACTCCTATACCAGTAATGTGAATACAGAACTGAATTTAGAGAGATCTGGATGAAGCATATACAAAAACAACGGACAGGAAACCATGCAACGGGGTTTTCTAGATACTAAGTGTAGAAGTGGGTAAATCAGGCAGTCCCAAAGGGCTCTTCTTTTAATACCTTTACTAATTAGTGAAAATATATAATCCTCATGCTAATATGGAAGCTATTAAAATGGAATATCATATTAAAGGAGATTAAGAAAACTGGTGTCAGGGAAGGATGCAACTACACACTTCAATTACAATTGTGTACATGATAAACTAAGCCCAGACATGACATACTGCCTCAAACACTGTTAGAGCCCCAAACGTATTTTAGCTCTTTGAGCAATGCACAAGTTAAGTCAGAACAAATCTCCGTAGAATAAATTCATTCAGGATTTACTAAGGGCCAACCCTGTGCCACGTCAGGTGCTGTCAAGCAAGAGGTATGCAAAGATGAATAAGGTATTAGATGTAGTCCCTGGACTCCAGAAGTTCACAACCCACTAGGTATGAGAGACACATAAACAGATGGCTACCACTTAAAGTTAAGTCTGCACTGCAACAGTAAAGCAAACTGAGTGTACTGTAGGCACAGAGGAGGGAGGGTCTAGCTAAAATTAAAAAAAAAAAAGTAGAATTAATCCTGCCATAATATGAATAGCAGGCTTCGGAAGGGATAAATCACAGGAAACTTGTCACTCTGAAAAGAGAATTCATCACACATAAAATTTTAATAGGAAATCAAATTGAACAGTCACTAGATGCACAAGGTGAAATGACCAAGCAAGCAGGTCACTAGATAAATTAAGAAGAAAAACCCATATAAATAAAAAGACAATATATGAAACCATAAACAACCTACCAACTCACCATCACAAAAGTAATGGTGGCAATAGGGACCACAGCAGACTTCACTAAAAACATTAGAAAAATATGGGTTAAAAGTCCATAACTTAATGGGCTTAAGAGAGTATGCACTGCCAGCCAGGGGAAGGCTGTGGGTAGCAGTGGCCATGCTCAGTTAAACACAAGGCTATGCTCTTTGGAAATGTCTTGAGAATTCACATGTTAGGGAATCTCTTCCGTTAGGCAAGCAGGCAAATACCTAACTTCACCACATAAATTTTTGAGAAAGCCACTTGACTTGATTGTATAAATCATTGCACAATAAACTACACTTGATCATTTTGAAAACCAGAGGACACTGTGAGAAGAAGGAGGACCACCAAAGAGTAAAAGTCATTGTGGGTATTTGCTAATAAAACTTGGTAAATGTGGATGGAATCTCAGATACCAAAAAGAAGGGGCCTAATAATAATTGAGGGCAAATTCTAGTTTAAAAGCTGTTTCAAGCACTCTTGCATATAACATTTAATCCTTTTCATCAATAATCCTGTATTTTTTCTTTTCTCTTAAATAAGAAAGCTGTAGCTCTAAATGCACAAGAAACTTACTCAAAATCATCCAAACCATCACACAGCGCCTGTGAACTTTCCATTACACCTCCTCATCTTAAATGAGGTTGATGCTTGGTAAATGCATGGATGAATACAGACATATGCCCAATATAATGAAAGTGCTTTAATAAGTGAACCCAAGTTTGTAGAAGTCTCAATTAGCATATTATGTAATAAGCGTATGATTCCTAGATTTGTTTCTGCTATTTAAAATCCTCTCAGCAATTAATAACATAACTTTAGGTACTGAAGTTGATAAGTATTACCAACAGATGTGAAACTCTCTTCCCATCTTTCTATGTAGTAGCCATAAGGCCTTCCTAAGAATACTTTGTCACCTCAGGATATTCTCTTCAACTTTATAAAAGGAGATTCCTCCAAATTCTTCAATATGATCACTGAGGATTTATACTCTAGTTTGAATATGTTCACTTTCTGCAGTACAAACCCCAATGGGAAAATGCCTTAAATAGCAATGATCTGATGAACAGGGACACTTCTGCCAGCAGCAGATCTATCTATAGCTCAGTTGTCTTGTCATCCCCAGCAGGAAACAGCTCATATTCTCAGTGCCATGGTATATACTTCTCAGGAATACTTCGAATACTTCATCCATTCCCTTATGGAACTCTTTAGGGTTTAAGCAGGTAAAAAAACAAAAACAAAAACAAAAAACAAACAAGACAGGCCTTTTATCAAAACTTTTTAAGTCAGGAAAAAGCACACATTATTGGACTCGATATGTTTTATTACTCAGAAGAATTCCTGGCGCTGGCACTGAGCAACAAGATTTATACTCCCCACCCCCATCTTTCAAAGTCTAAAGATGTGTGATCAGATGTTCTTTTTTTTTTTTTTGAAATTTATTGTCAAATTGGTTTCCATACAACACCCAGTGCTCATCCTCAATACCCACCACCCACCCTCCGCTCCCTCCCACACCCCATCAACCCTCAGTTTGTTCTCAGTTTTTAAGAGTCTCTTATGCTTTGGCTCTCTCCCACTCTAACCTCTCTTTTTTTTTTTTCCTTTCCCTCCCCCATGGGTTTCTGTTAAGTTTCTCAGGATCCACATAAGAGTGAAACCATATGGTATCTGTCTTTCTCTGTATGGCTTATTTCACTTAGCATCACACTCTCCAGTTCCATCCACGTTGATACAAAGGGCCATATTTCATTCTTTCTCATTGCCACGTAGTAGTCCATTGTGTACATAAACCACAATTTCTTTATCCATTCATCAGTTGATGGACATTTAGGCTCTTTCCATCATTTGGCTATTGTTGAGAGTGCTGCTATAAACATTGGGGTATAAGTGCCCCTATGCATCAGTACTCATATATCCCTTGGGTAAATTCCTAGCAGTGCTACTGCTGGGTCATAGGGTAGGTCTATTTTTAATTTTTGAGGAACCTCCACACTGTTTTCCAGAGTGGCTGCACCACTTTGCATTCCCACCAACAGTGCAAGAGGGTTCCCGTTTCTCCACATCCTCTCCAGCATCTATAGTCTCCTGATTTGTTCATTTTGGCCACTCTGACTGGCATGAGGTGATATCTGAGTGCGGTTTTGATTTGTATTTCCCTGATGAGGAGCGACATTGAGCATCTTTTCATGTGCCTGTTGGTCATCCGGATGTCTTCTTTAGAGAAGTGTCTATTCATGTTTTCTGCCCATTTCTTCACTGGATTATTTGTTTTTCGGGTATGGAGTCTGGTGAGCTCTTTATAGATTTTGGATACTAGCCCTTTATCCAAAATGTCATTTGCAAATATCTTTTCCCATTCCGTTGGTTGCCTTTTAGTTTTGTTGGTTGTTTCCTTTGCTGTGCAGAAGGTTTTTATCTTCGTGAGGTCCCAGTAGTTCATTTTTGCTTTTAATTCCCTTGCCTTTGGGGATGTGTCAAGTAAGAAATTGCTACAGCTGAGGTCAGAGAGGTCTTTTCCTGCTTTCTCCTCTAGGGTTTTGATGGTTTCCTGTCTCACATTCAGGTCTTTATCCATTTTGAGTTTATTTTTGTGAATGGTGTGAGAAAGTGGTCTGGTTTCAACCTTCTGCATTTTGCTGTCCAGTTCTCCCAGCACCATTTGTTAAAGAGACTTTTTTCCATTGGATGTTCTTTCCTGCTTTGTCAAAGATGAGTTGGCCATACGTTTGTGGGTCTAGTTCTGGGGTTTCTATTCTATTCCATTGGTCTATGTGTCTGTTTTTGTGCCAATACCATGCTGTCTTGATGATGACAGCTTTGTAGTAGAGGCTAAAGTCTGGGATTGTGATGCCTCCTGCTTTGGTCTTCTTCTTCAAAATTACTTTGGCTATTCGGGGCCTTTTGTGGTTTCATATGAATTTTAGGATGGCTTGTTCTAGCTTCAAGAAGAATGCTGGTGCAATTTTGATTGGGATTGCATTGAATGTGTAGATAGCTTTGGGTAGTATTGACACTTTGACAATATTTATTCTTCCAATCCATGAGCACGGAATGTCTTTCCATTTCTTTATATCTTCTTCAATTACCTTCATAAGCTTTCTATAGTTTTCAGCATACAGATCTTTTACATCTTTGGTTAGATTTATCCCTAGGTATTTTATGCTTCTTGGTGCAGTTGTGAATGGGATCAGTTTCTTTATTTGTCTTTCTGTTGCTTCATTATTAGTGTATAAGAATCCAACTGATTTCTGTACATTGATTTTGTATCCTGCAACTTTGCTAAATTCATGTATCAGTTCTAGCAGACTTCTGGTGGAGTCTATCGGATTTTCCATGTATAATATCATGTCATCTGCAAAAAGTGAAAGCTTAACTTCATCTTTGCCAATTTTGATGCCTTTGATTTCCTTTTGTTGTCTGGTTGCTGATGCTAGAACTTCCAACACTATGATAAACAATAGCAGTGAAAGTGGGCATCCCTGTCATGTTCCTGATCTCAGGGGAAAAGCTCTCAGTTTTTCCCCATTGAGGATGATGTTAGCTGTGGGCTTTTCATAAATGGCTTTTATGATCTTTAAGTATGTTCTTTCTATCCCGACTTTCTCGAGGGTTTTTATTAAGACACGTTGCTGAATTTTGTCAAAGGCCTTTTCTGCATCGATTGACAGAATCATATGGTTCTTATCTTTTCTTTTATTAATGTGATGTATCACATTGATTGATTTGCGAATGTTGAACCAGCCCTGCATCCCAGGAATGAATCCCACTTGATCATGGTGAATAATTCTTTTTATATGCCGTTGAATTCGATTTGCTAGTATCTTATTGAGAATTTTTGCATCCATATTCATCAGGGATATTGGCCTGTAGTTCTTTTTACTGGGTCTCTGTCTGGTTTAGGAATCAAAGTCACACTGGCTTCATAGAATGAGTCTGGAAGTTTTCCTTCCCTTTCCATTTTTTGGAATAGCTTGAGAAGGATAGGTATTATCTCTGCTTTAAACGTCTGGTAGAACTCTCCTGGGAAGCCATCTGGTCCTGGACTCTTATGTGTTGGGAGATTTTTGATAACTGATTTAATTTCTTTGCTGGTTATGGGTCTGTTCAAGCTTTCTATTTCCTCCTGATTGAGTTTTGGAAGCGTGTGGGTGTTTAGGAATTTGTCCATTTCTTCCAGGTTGTCCAGTTTGTTGGCATATAATTTTTCATAGTATTCCCTGATAATTGCTTGTATCTCTGAAGGATTGGTTGTAATAATTCCATTTTCATTCATGATTTTATCTATTTGGGTCATCTCCCTTTTCTTTTTGAGAAGCCTGGCTAGAGGTTTGTCAATTTTGTTTATTTTTTCAAAAAAACAACTCTTAGTTTCATTGATCTGCTCTACAGTTTTTTTACATTCTATATTGTTTATTTCTGCTCTGATCTTTATTATTTCTCTTCTTCTGCTGGGTTTGGGGTGTCTTTGCTGTTCTGCTTCTATTTCCTTTAGGTGTGCTGTTAGATTTTGTATTTGGGATTTTTCTTGTTTCTTGAGATAGGCCTGGATTGCAATGTATTTTCCTCTCAGGACTGCCTTCGCTGCATCCCAAAGTGTTTGGATTGTTGTATTTTCATTTTCATTTGTTTCCATATATTTTTAAATTTCTTCTCTAATTGCCTGGTTGACCCACTCATTCTATAGTAGGGCGTTCTTTAACCTCCATGCTTTTGGAGGTTTTCCAGACTTTTTCCTGTGGTTGATTGCAAGCTTCATAGCATTGTGGTCTGAAAGTATGCATGGTATGATCTCAATTCTTGTATACTTATGAAGGGCTGTTTTGTGACCCAGTATGTGATCTATCTTGGAGAATGTTCCATGTGCACTCGAGAAGAAAGTATATTCTGTTCCTTTGGGATGCAGAGTTCTAAATATATCTGTCAAGTCCATCTGATCGAATGTATCATTCAGGGCCCTTGTTTCTTTATTGACCATATGTCTAGATGATCTATTCATTGTTGTAAGTGGGGTGTTAAAGTCCCCTACAATTACCACATTCTTACCAATAAGGTTGCTTATGTTTGTGAGTAATTGTTTTATATATTTGGGGGCTCCCGTATTCGGTGCATAGACATTTATAATTGTTAGCTCTTCCTGATGGATAGACCCTGTAATTATTATATAATGCCCTTCTTCATCTCTTGTTAAAGAATTTAATTTAAAGTCTAGTTTGTCTGATATAAGTATGGCTACTCCAGCTCTCTTTTGACTTCCAGTAGCATGATAAATAGTTCTCTATTCCCTCACTTTCAATCTGAAGGTGTCCTCAGGTCTAAAATGAGTCTCTTGTAGACAGCAAATAGATGGGTCTTGTTTTTTATCCATTCTGATACCCTATGTCTTTGGTTGGCGCATTTAGTCCATTTACATTCAGTGTTATTATAGAAAGAAAGGAGTTTAGAGTCATTGTGATGTCTGTAGGTTTCATGCTTGTAGTGATATCTCTGGTACTTTGTCTCACAGGATCCCCCTTAGGATCTCTTGTAGGGCTGGTTTAGTGGTGACGAATTCCTTCAGTTTTTGTTTGCTTGGGAAGACCTTTATCTCTCCTTCTATTCTAAATGACAGATTTGCTGGATAAACGATTCTCAGCTGCCTATTTTTTCTGTTCATCACATTGAAGATTTCCTGCCATTCCTTTCTGGCCTGCCAAGTTTCAGTAGAGAGATCGGTCACGAGTCTTATAGGTCTCCCTTTATATGTTAGAGCACATTTATCCCTAGCTGCTTTCAGAATTTTCTCTTTATCCTTGTATTTTGACAGTTTCACTATGATGTCGTGCAGAAGATCGATTCAAGTTACGTCTGAAAGGAGTTCTCTGTGCCTCTTGGATTTCAATGCCTTTTTCCTTCCCCAGATCAGGGAAGTTCTCAGCTATTATTTCTTAAAGTGCACCTTCAGCACCTTTCCCTCTCTCTTCCTCCTCTGGGATATCAATTATGCATATATTATTTCTCTTTAGTGCATCACTTATTTCTCTAATTTTCCCCTCATACTCCTGGATTTTTTTATCTTTTTCTCAGCTTCCTGTTTTTCCATAATTTTTTCTTCCAGTTCACCTATTCTCTCCTCTGCCTCTTCAGTCTGAGCTGTGGTCGTTTCCATTTTATTTTGCAGTTCATTTATAGCATTTTTTAGCTCCTCCTGACTGTCCCTTAGTCCCTTGATTTCTGTAGCAACAGATTCTCTTGTTGTCCTCTATACTGTTTTCAAGCCCAGCGATTAATTTTATGACTATTATTCTAAATTCACTTTCTGTTATATCGTTTAAATCCTTTTTGATCAGTTCGTTAGCTGTTGTTATTTCCTGGACATTCTTTTGAGGGGAATTCTTCCGTTTTGTCATTTTGGATAGTCCCTGGAGTGGTGTGGAACTGCGGGGCACTTCTCCTGTGCTGTCTTGAATAACGTGCGTTGGTGGGCAGGGCCGCAGTCAGACCTGATGTCTGCCCCCAGCCCACCGCTGGGGCTACAGTCAGACTGGTGTGTACCTTCTCTTCCCCTCTCCTCGGGGTGGGATTCACTGTGGGGTGGCATGGCCCGTTTGGCCTACTTGCACACTGCCAGGCTTGTGGTGCTGGGGATCTGGCGTATTAGCTGGGGTGGACAGGCAAGGTGCACAAGGGTGGGAGGTGCAGGCTCAGCTTGCTTATCCTTCGGTGATCCACTTAGGGAGGGGCCCTGTGGCATGGGGAGGGAGTCAGACCTGCTGCGGAGGGATGGATCGGCAGAAGCACAATGTTGGGTGTTTGGGCGGTGCAAGCAAGTTCCCTGGCAGGAACTGGTTCCCTTTGAGATTTTGGCTGGGGGATGGGCGAGGGAGATGGCGCTGGTGAGAGCCTTTGTTCCCCGCCAACCTGAGCTCTGTCATCCCGGGGCTCAGCAACTCTCCCTCCCGTTGTCCTCCAGCCTTCCTGCTCTCCGAGCAGAGCTGTTAGCTTATAAACTTCTAGATGTCAAGTCCCACTTGCTGTAGGAAACACTCTGTCCAGCCCCTCTGCTTTTGCAAGCCAGACTCGGGGGCTCTGTTTGGCTGGCGGGCCGCCCCTCCGTCCCGGCTCCCTCCCGCCAGTCTGTGCAGAGTGCACTGCCTTGCCGCCCTTCCTACCCTCTTCCGTGGGCCTCTTGTCTGCACTTGGCTCCAGAGACTCCGTTCTGCTAGTCTTCTGGTGGTTTTCTGGGTTATTTAGGCAGGTGTAGGTGGAATCTAAGTGATCAGCAGGACGCAGTGAGCCCAGCGTCCTCCTACGCCACCATCTTCCCCTCCTCCAATCCCAGATGTCCTTTATCTCAATGTTTACAGTCATTAGGTTTTGCAAATGGTCTGAAACGCATGCATTATTTAATATATGTGGTTCCACTTAATGTGAGACTAAGCACAGTGAACATCTTATAGATTGTCATGGGTCAACTTTCTTTGAGGAATGTCTAGAGTCTCTTGGGGCTTACAGAAAGCTTATTAGAACTATTAGCAATGGACCCTATGTCTTATGGTATACAACCAGTTCTTACAAAGACATTTAGTTCACATACTTTTTTTGCCTTCTGGGGACCAAGTTTAACATCTCTGTATCTTAAATCTCTCATCTCTGTAACTTAAATGACTGGTTGAGTCTTAGTTATCTTTAAGTCATTCACATTGCGATACTGTATCATTTCATAATTTTATGAATAACAGAAGAGTATAATAACTGCCACTTATTAAGTGATTACTATGACAGACATTGCACTAAGTGTTTTACACTCATTTAGGTAATTTAATCCTCCCAACACTTCTGCCAGATAGATGCTATTATCCTTATTGCACAGATAAAGAAACAAAGGCTCAGAGAAATTAAATGAATTGGCCAAAGGGACACCTAGCAAGTAAGAGGTAATACTAATATTTGAACCTATTGTTGTCTTGCTCTGACACTCAAAATTAAGAGTACTGCTTATGTACTGTTTGATTTTTTTTTCAGTATGTGTACTATTTGAATAGCTATATATTGTGTGAATCTAAGGCCAGAAAATATGACAATGGCAAATAAACCAAAGTTGTACATGGGCAATAAATACTTCAAATAATATGTTTAACAACTGTATTATTTAAAAACCCATAGGCTATGCAAACATGAAATTATGCAGACATCAAGCTTTCTAGAGATGAAAAATAATTAGAAACTTTGAGTTTATCTGATAAATGTCAAAATATTTTATAATATACATCAGAGAATGGTTTCATTACAAGACTAGGTCTTCTTCAATTTTTAAAGGCCACAGTATGATTCATCATGATTCATTTCACTTAGGTGACGTTCAAATGTGCAAATACCTGATGCAAATACCAAATCCTAATTTCGAATACAATATACAGAACTCGTGCCAAACAGTTTCTATTTTATAAAACATCATCGCAGTTTGATGTGTTAAAGTTTTTAAAAAGAATAATTAGAATGTTACATAGAGATGTAAGGGAGACAGAAATAAATATTATGGTATAATTTGTGTCACTTTAGACACACTTGACGGTGTGAAATGTATTACTGGATGGTGTAAAACACAGATATTCATGCCCAGGCATAAGGTTGTAGGTATGTACTTTTTTGTCATGTACTACAGACAGGTGCAGCTTTTGGAATATCTGAGTTGCAGGGGGAACTTGTCTTGCCACTTTTTGTCCTTTTTGAGATCTTTCATTCAATGGTCTTCTCCTTTGCTCTACTCCTTCAAGGTACTGAGATACACAACATTTTATCATTTCAAGAAAATGTAACAACTATTTAATACACATTGTCTAAAATATTTAAACATTAATATCTTATTCCTAAAGAGGATGTATTTCTGAAGAGGAAGAACTCCAAAAATGAGAACTGCTGGGACTTGGGCAAGCTCTTCGGGGAAAGATTTTACACACTTTCTGTGATCTTTGAGCATACCAGGTAAATTGGCCACCCACTCTGTCTTCTCTTCTAGTCTCAGGGCAATGGTAGATATCAAGCAAGGTGTTGTTCAAGACACAGAGACACCCGCCTTAAGCAGGCAGATTGAAACCTTGGGAACCAGAGCTGGGATATTTAAAAGGAGTCAAAAGGGATTGAAAGACAGATCTTTGTTTTGCCAAGTTCCCTGAAAGAAGTTCTAATACAGTAAGTAGGTTTCCACATTATTAGGGTTTGTGTATATAATGAAGCAAGCTGGTAAGGCTGAGGGTGAGAATTTTCCCTTGAATAAAGTTGGTCAAAACCCTAAAATTAGTACTAGAAATATTCCCCAGATAACTAGAAACAAGATAGTCAAACTTAAGCTGTTGGCTTTAATAGTTATCCAACATAAGTTTCCAAGAAAAAAACTGAAACAGTTGTTTCAAGGAATTTGGATCATATAATCTTCTTAAGACCTGTTGTTATGAGGTTTCTATTTGTCAATACAGTTCAGAGTTATAAAACTGACCTCATTGATATGTACTTTTTAGAACTAAAAGAAATTGCATGAAATACAAGTTTTTCTCAACTACATTTGTGAATGTATGCTTGCTACTCTCCCCTAACTAAAGTGTCTTTCTTTTTTTTACACACAATGAATAGTAATAAATGAAGTTTAAAATGATTTTAATGCCTAAAGTAACAGCCTAGACACTAAGTCAACATGAATTGTCTTAATATCAATTGATAAGATATGAATACAACTTTTTAAAAAAGATAGGGGGATGGCTGAGAAATAAATCTATGCTTATATGGTCAATTAATCTATGACAAAAGAGGCAAGAGTATACAATGAAAAAATGACAGTGTCTTACACTCAGATCAATGGAACAGAATAGAGAACCCAGAAATAGACCCACAAACGTATGGCCAACTCATCTTTGACAAAGCAGAAAATATCCAATGGAATAAAGACAGTCTGTTCAGCAAGTGATGCTGGGAAAACTGGACAGCAACATGCAGAAAAAAGAACCTGGACCACTTTCTTACACCATACCCAAAAATAAACTCAAAATGGATGAAAGACCTAAACATGAGAGAGGAAGCCATCAAAATCCTCGAGGAGAAAGCAGGCAACAGCCTCTTTGATCTTGGCCGCAGCAACTTATTACTCAACATGTCTCCAGAGGCAAGGGAAACAAAAGCAAAAATGAACTATTAGGACCTCTCAAAATAAAAAGCTTATACACAGTGAAGGAAACAATCAGCAAAACTAAAAGTCAACCGACAGAATGGGAGAAGATATTTGCAAATGACATATCAGATAAAGGGTTAGTATCCAAAATTTACAAAGAACTTATCAAACTCAACACCCAAAAAACAAATAATCCAGTGAAGAAATGGTCAAAGACATAAATAGACATTTCTCCAAAGAAGACATCCAGATGGCCAACTGACACATGCAAAAATGCTCAACATCACTCATCATCAGGGAAATACAAATCAGAACCACAATGAGATACCACCTCACGCCTGTCACAATGGCTAACATGAAAAACTCAGGCAACAACAGATGTTGGCGAGGATGCAGAGAAACAGGATCTCTTTTGCACTGCTGGTGGGAATGCAAACTGGTGCAGCCACTCTGGAAAACAGTATGGAAGTTCCTCAAAAAATTAAAAATAGAACTACCCTGTGACCCAGCAACTGCACTACTAGGTATTTATCCAAGGGATACAGGTGTGCTGTTTCGAAAGGACACATGCATCCCAGTGTTTATAACAGCACTATCAACAATAGCCAAAGTATAGAAAGAGCCCAAATGTCCATCGATGGATGAACAGATAAAGAAGATATGAAAAAAAATATAAGAAGATATGGTATATATATACAATGGAGTATTACTCAGCAATCAAAAAGAATGAAATCTTTCCATTAACAACTACATGGATGGAACTAGAGGGTATTATGCTAAGCAAAATTAGTCAGTCAGAGCAAGACAAATATCATATAACTTCACTCATATGAGGACTTTAAGAAACAAAACAGATGAACATAAGGGAAGGGAAGCAAAAATAATATAAAAACAGGGAGGGGGACGAAACATAGGAGACTCTTAAATATAGAGAACAAACAGAAGGTTGCTGGAGCGGTGGTGGGAGGGGGGATGGGCTAACTGGGTAAGGGGCATTAAGGAATCAATCTACTCCTGTAATCATTGTTGCACTATATGCTAACTAACTTGGATGTAAATTAAAAAAAATAAAATTAAAAAAAAATATTTTTTTTAAAAAGACAGTGTCTTAAATAAATGATCCAGGAAAAACTGGCCAACTACATGCAAAAGAACGAAGCTGGACTACTTCCTTACACCATAAACAAAAATAAACTCAAAATGGATTAAAGACCTAAATGTGAGACCTGAAACCATGAAACTCCTAGAAGAGAACACAACAGTAATCTTTGACATTGTTCTACAGAAACATTTTTCTAGACATGTCTCTTCAGGCAAGGGAAACAAAAGCAAAAATAAACTATTTGGACTACACCAAAATAAAAAGCTTCTGCACAGCAAAGGAAACCATCAATGAAACAAAAAGGCAACCTACTGAAATGAAAGATGATATTTGAAAATGATCTGATAAGGGTTTTATATCCAAAATATATGTAGAATTTATATAATACCAAAAAACCCAATTAACCCAGTTAAGAAGTGAGCAGAGGACTTAAACAGACATTTTTCAAAAGAAGACATACAGATGGCCAACAGATACATGAGGTTCGACATCACTCATCATCAGGGAAAGGCAAATCAAAACCACAATGAGATATCAACTTACACCTGTCAGAATGGCTAGAATCAAAAAGACAAGAAATAACAAGTATTGGCAAGAACTGGAGAAAAAGAAACCTTTGTACACTGTTGGTGGGAGTGCTAACCAATGGAACCACTATGGAAAATAGTATGGACGCCCTAAAAAAAAATTGAAAATACAAATATCATGTAATCCAGTAATTCTACTACTGGGTATTTATCTAAAGAAAATGAAAATACTAATTAAAAAAGATATATGGACCCGTATGTTTTATTGCAGCATTATTTACAATAGCCAAGATATGGAAGCAAACCAAGTGTCCATTGACAGATGAATGGATGAAGAAGTATACATACATACATACATACAATGGGATATTACTCAGCCATAAAAAATGAGATCTTGGCATCTGTGACAACATGGATGGACCTAGAGGGTATTATGTTAAGTGAAAGACAAATACCATATGATTCACTTACATATGGAATCTAAAAACAAAACAAATGAGCAAACAAAAAAAGTAGAAATAGACCCATAAACAGGAAATTGGTGGTTGCCCGAGAAGAGGGGAATAGGGAGATGGGCAAAATGGGTGAAGGGGAGTGAGAGGTCCTGACTTTCAGATAAAAACGCAATAAAATTACAAAAAAAAAAAAAAAAAAGTGTGTGTGTGAGAGAGATGCAGACTGAAAAACTGGCAAAGGTGATAAACCTTGAGTCTAAGGGTCTTAGAGAAAGCTTCTATGTATAAGCTGTAGCACTGAGAAAAATAAATTTCAAATGGAATGCAGGAAACACTTTGAATTTGGATACAGTGATCAAAAGACCTCTCTTTACATCCTCTCAGATAGGTCTCAAATAATAGGAATGGATACATTCGACAAAACATTAATGAGATGTACTGGCTAGTCACATGAAGGCTGTACCTGTGCAAAAAAATTACAAATATCTTTGGTAGTGTGTACATAACTCTATTACTCAGCCTGATTTCCCTCCTGGGTCCTCTTGTTTGTCTTGGAAAACATGCAAACAAAGAGGTCAAGTGCAGGATCCATCTTAACCCTTAAAGGGGAGAGAGGCAAGGTGAATGGCTTAAGCTTAAAACCCAGGAAGGTGTATTCCCACTGGGTACTCCCCAAGCTGGGTGATTCCATTTACAATCATCTTCCAGCTCAACAAAATATCATATGGCATACTTCTGATGGTTGTACTTCATAAATCTTTGGGGTGATTCCTTTTAAATCCAGGTTTCAAAGCACTTCTAAGAAAGAGTCTGTTGTTTAATTACCTGCCTTGATTCCTTTGTCTGATCCAAAGTGTTACAAGCAGATAAGCAAGCATATGATGCCAAAGATACAAAAGACATGATCTGAATGGCGGAAAGTGGGCCACACATCTTAACCAGAAATTCACTGCTTAGAGCCCCTGTGAACGTCAAGCACAATATGAATCAACACATGAAGCTTCACTTTCTTTTATTGTTAATCCTTCACTTTCTAGATAGGGAAGATTATTTTGTTATAGCAAAAATAGGATAAAAATGTTCAAAAGAAACCTGGACAGGTGCTGAGACTAAAGCACTCATTAATGCCTTCATGAAATAATCCTATTTCTCAAAATACAGAATGAGAAAAGCCTCTATATAGTCACAGTAATGCATAGTAGGAAATCATTACCAGCTAAATGAGAGCTCTAATGTAGAATATGGAGAAAATCAGGTGCTATCTGATTTTCTATCTGAACATTAGAAAATCTCATTTAGGAATCAATTCTCGGTGCCATCTGTATAAGACAGTCTTAATTTGGCATAACATTATTCTGTCTGTTATACATCTGCTTGTTCCCTGGACTATGAAAGGAAAATAGCAATTTTTCAAACATAATAATCCTAATATCTTTTTAATTAATATAGATATTGAAATTAAAAAAATAAAACTCAGCTATATGCCAGTAGCATGTCAGATATTTCAGAGAATAAGGTACAGTATTCATAACCGCTTGGATTATTTTGGATTATCCAAAACAATTTTGTTGAAAAAATGCAAATGCTTTTTTTGAAAGGAATCTTCTTGCAAAGCCATTAAGATCACATGGAGATGAAGGTACGTTACAGAAAAATACAGGAAGATCCAATGTCATCAATAAGATTCATGCATCTACATTTCTAGATATCACCTGGAGACAGCATCAATTAATCTTTTTTATGAACCTTAATTTTTTTTAGTCTCTCATGATTATCAATTTTTAAAGAACACATGAAACATTGAATGAAGGGTAAAATTTAGGCATTATGGTCATTTTCTTTACCTCAATGATCAACCTGTAAATCACTGAAAATTATAAATTGAAGAGAATGCACAAGTTCTGCATTCGACTCAACGATGATAGCCCAAACCTAATAATATTTATAGTTAATGGCTTAAAAGGGGGAAAAAATAAACTATCCTTCCCCCCAAATTCTAACTAGTTTCTGACATACCAATTATGTTCTAGCAATTGCTTGCTATACCTTTAATCATCATAAATATTTATAACAAGGACAATGTCCTCAGGCTTTTGATTGAGATTTTAAATTGCCCTCTAAGTAATTAACTGCTAAAATTACCCATTTGTCTAAAATTGATATTATGCTAAGAAACAAACCATTAGTTAATAGTGAATATTTATTTCACAATGTCATGTTGAGAACAGATATATTTTGTGGGCAAAATAGCAAATGATTCTAGAAATTTAGTTAACATTGACAATTTTTGTTATGAGTTTATTTTTTGTTGTGAGTTTACTATTATTTTTTTGTTATGAGTTTATTTCAGTATTTACCAAGAATATACATCAAGAAAGATAAACTTTAACAGATGTTTTGCTGAGTATTAGCATAAAATTACTATAGAATTCCATGCTTTATTATGAAATCACAAATTATGTATCATTCCAGTTGTTCTTTTCTCTTTCATATTTCAATGATCTATCATGTTTGTCATGCTTAAAATTCTATCTGATTCACATTAAAGAACAATCTCAATTCTTAGGTACATGACATCCCACAGTATTACTATAAACAAGGATATATGAAATCTAAACAAAAATATTCACATTTTTAGAATCCAAGACAAATGCTTTACATATATTTTTATGCTGCCCAATAATCAAACTAAAAGTCAAAATTGCCAGATTTAGAAACAAAAAGGTCTGATCACTGTACTTTCCTTCTGTTCCCTGTAATGAATATTCAGTATCTACAACACTCCAAACATTTAATGATCTACAAGCTATTTAGGTAAACACAGAGCTTTGGAGTTACTAAAGAATATGCTCTTTTAACATAAAAGTGGATCTCACCTGGTTTTCCCATCTCCTTAAATTTATAAAGAACCATTACAAGGTCTTATTTTAGCTCAACTGTTTTTTTTTTAAATTAACATCTCAGCCTTATGAACAGCTGTTAACTTAGTAAATATTATTCTTATGCTCTTCATTTTGCATTTATAGATTTAAGTGACAATAAATATCACCACGTGAAAAAAATGCATTAATATATCAAACAGAAATACCTGTGGGACATCTGTCACTATGTCACAGTCAGACTACTTTGAGAATAATTTCACCTGCAGTGCAGATCCTAAATGTAACCCTGGAGGAGGGCATTGTGTCTAAGCAGGTGAAGAAAAGCCAGTGCATAATTAGGTGAGTGGCCTCCCATGGAAACCAACATGGTAATTAGGGCTGTCTGCTTCCGTGCATGGCAATCCAGATGCCAAAACACGGGCATTAACAAGCTGCATTCTATTTTTTAACTTCCCACACCCTCAGAGAAGATAAGAGTACTATCTTCAATATGAAAATGATGATAAAACTATGTGACTGAGTGCATATAAAGTTAAATAATAAGCTACTTACAGTAATTTAATGTATTAATCATGTAGTGTAGGGAGAAGAACATTGGACAGAGTCAAAAAACCTTTTCTAGGATACTAATCCTGGAAGGAGCTTGCCTGGCTATAGCAGAATCACTCAGAGGTATTTTTCCTTTTTAATTTTACCAACATTAACATTTAAATTATTATGACTATGTAAATATTATTTAGACCTGAGCCATTTAGTTTACTATGAATACTTTTACCCCCACCCCCACCCCCACACAATAATTTGGTTTTCCTGGTGTTACTGATGATCTAGTTCTTTTGTTTATTGGTTTGTTTTCCTTTGGTTAGTTTTCTTTGCAGTTAGTGCTAATTCAACACCAAACTCTTTTCCCATCTCATAAATCTTCTCAAACACATTAGGTATTTTACCTAACAATTTCCTCTTCTTGGAAATCTCTCCTGGAAACCCCTGACCTGCTCCAACTGGACCAGTGGATTACTCTCCCAGACTAATGCATAACTGTCATCCTGGGATTCTTTTCAGCATTGTCCTGAAAACCTCCTGCATCTCTCTCTGTGGTAGCCTGTTTCTTTGTTTCTTTGTCTTCTCTGCCTTGGTTTATACCCTGAATTCTAGTGGAGTACATCCTCAAGTAGCTTCCTGAGAAAGGATGCACAGTGGGCATTATGTTCAACTTTTTGAACATCTGAAAATAATTACTTTACCTTCACAATTGATTGTATAGAATACTAGGTTGAGAGAATAATTTTATTTATTTATTTTTTTTAAGTAAGCTCTAAACTCAATATAGGGCTTGAAATCATGATCATGAGATCAAGAGTCACATGCTCTACTGACTGAGCCAGCCAGGCTCCCTGAGGGAATAATTTTAAATACAAACTTTCAAGCCACTGTCCCACTGCTGTCTCCCTTCCAGTGTTGCTGCTGAAAAGGCTAAGGCCACTATAATTCTATCACAGTAAAGCCGTTTCCTTTTGTAGGATTTTTCTTCAAAACCAGCGTTCTAAAATTTTGCAATAAGGAATCTTATTGTCAGTCTATTTTCATTAAATATTATGGGCATTTAATGGACCCTCTTACTCTTGAAATTCACATCCTCCACAGCTGGAAAAAGTGTAGTTGAATGACTATTACTTTGATGATTCCTCCTGCATATTTTCTCCAATTATTCAGAGGTTGGATCCCCTGGACTGGACCTCTAAGTTTTTTTTGATACTTTCTTTCTCATTTTTCAGATCTGTGATTTATACTCTATTTTCTGGAAAACTTCTTTACCTTTATCACCCATGTTTTTTTGTTATTTTTTATGTCTTTCATCATATTTGTTTAAGGCTTATTTTTGAGAGGCAGAGAGAGTGCGTGCATGCATGCAAGTGGAGGAGGGGCAGAAACAGAGGGAGACAGGATCCAAAGCTGGTTCTGCACTACCAGCACAGAGTGCAACACAGGGCTCAAACTCATAAACTGTGAGATCATGACTTGAGCCAAAATCAAGAGGCAGACGCTCAGCTGACGGAACCACTCAGGCACCACTCTGTCATCATATTGTTAATTTCTAAAGCAACCTTCTGTTCACTAAGTTCCTTTTTTAAAAAAATAACTTATAATTCTTATTTTATAGATATACTATAGTTCTTCTACATCTTTGAGAGTATTGATAATTTTTTGATGTCTTCTTTACAATCTTTCTCTACTTTAATGCACACAACTTTGCTTCCTCCAAGTTACTTATATCAAAGGAGGTCTTTGCTGTAGAGTTGCCTGGATTCTTTAGGTCTGTTCTCTTGGACTGATCAGATTCTTCACAAAAGACACTTCCAATTTTCAACCTTGAAGCATGGGTCTGACACCTATTTTTTGAAGCACCACAGGCCAGACCCTGTCTCTCATGCTCTTCCCCATCCCCACCTACTGGCCCAGCCCCTGTCCACAGTGATCACCCCACCGGCAGAGTGAAGAGCAGCAGAGGCAGGCTGTAAGTCTGTGAGAGGGTGACAGGCCAGGGTTGTTAGCAAGCACACATGTCCTCCACAGGTAAAGCCATGCAGGGTCACAGGGAGAGCAAGGGGACACTGTGGATCATGGGAGGCAACCTGGTCTCTTAGCACTGGGTCTGAGCAAATGCCCACCTCTTCCTACTTAAAGGAATTTTTAAATATTATTCTGAATTTGGAAGAGAGGAGAGAATATATATACATTTAAAGCTTTGCAGGTGACTCTGCCATGGAGCCACGTTTGAAGACCTTTAAATGACTACTGAGGTTTCCTGTACACGTAAATATTTCGAGAAGTAAGACTGTCCAGTACATTTTGGCAAATCCTCAAGGAGCCGAGATTTCTTTTTTTTTTTTTAATTAATTAATTAATTTATTTATTTATTTATTTTTCAATGTATAAAATTTGTTGTCAAATTGGTTTCCATACAACACCCAGTGCTCATCCCAAAAGGTGCCCTCCTCAATACCCATCACCCACCCTTCCCTCCCTCCCACCCCCCATCAACCCTCAGTTTGTTCTCAGTTTTTAACAGTCTCTTATGCTTTGAAGGAGCTGAGATTTCAATAGCTATGTGTAAAGGGATACTATACATCAATACATTTTGCTGACTTTCAGTTATTCAAAATGGTATAAGAAGAGGTAAATCACATCGCTCTCTTTTAAAGGCAAAAATGTAGTGAGGCATCAATCTGTGATCACATCAAGCAACTTCTGAGTATATATAATTCCTGCTCTATATGACTAATATCCAGACTCACTGTGTATGTTCCGTCCAATTTCTGTGACATTATTTCTATTCTGACTGCACAATGAATTCACCATTAAGTTTCTCACCACAGCCTAGGAAGGCACTAACTATTAAACCATGTTTACTGCCATGGCACAACAAGGGCTGGCAATAGGTAGCAAACACTAGGTATTTGAAGAACAACGAATGACCATGGAATAAAAGAAAAGCTTGCAAAACTTGGATAAGAGTTGTTGAAACATGATTTCAAGTACATACTAGTTGCTGAAAAACGGCAACCTAGAAGTCAAGTTCCTTGAGACCACTAGGAGATAAAGGAAAAATAAAATGTAATGGAAAAAACAGAACTTACAAATGCCACAAAAATTACCAGTGACACTGGCCTGAGTATGGTGAACATGGTGATGCTTTGTGGAATAAGCTTTTTTCTTTGTTTCACCAACAAAAATTTCCACCAATACTTAGCTCATAACTAATGACACACAGAGGGTTGATAAGAAAACCAAGCAAGAATAATAAAAATCCAGTGATGTCATGGTTCTTTTTGAAAAGGTTCAGTCAGCTCTTTAATCTCAATCTTGTCACTGAACTTGGAAGTCAAGAAGTCAAAGTTTGCTCAGAGTAGCTGTTGATTTTCACTGAGATTGGCAGGCTCAGCCCCCTAGAGCTGAGCCCCCTGGGTCCCCTAGAGCTGAAGGTCTCACTAATTGGGTTCTCTACAGATCCCCAGGGTTAAAGTAGGAAACAAGAGTAAGGATGTATTGTACTATTGGTTTTGAACCTAATCAACCCTAAGAAGAGAACATTTAATGTATAAATAAGAGAACTTAAAATGTTTCAATGTTTAGGAAAAAAACCAAAATTATGTTCATGTTATGATATTAATGTTTGGAGTTGGACTTAAACATGGCCAAGACTGACAAAACGAGTCTTTCCATCTGTTAAAATCTCTTCCCCAATTTAAGACTAAATAATTGTTTATGTCAACAGATACTGATTTTGAAGAAAAATGAACAAAGAATTTAAATTATTTATCTATCATAAATATCTAAGATAAATTATTTATCTATCAATAAAACAAAAAACAACAAAAAAAGAGCTATATGAAACAACAGACTATATTGATTCTATTATTGATGCTATTATTTGTCTAAAACCATATTGATTCTATTATTTGTCTAAAACACAATGCTATTTCAGAATTGCTACAAGTTCCTGCATTTTAAAATTATACAACATAGGGGTGCCTGGATGGCTCAGAGATGAGCGTCTACCTTCGGCTCAGGTCATGATCTCACAATCAGAGCTTACGTTGGGCTCTGTGCTGACAGTTCAGAGCCTGGAGCCTCCTTCAGATTCTCCCTCTCTCTCTGCCCCTCCCCCCAGTCACACTCTGTCTCCCACTGTCTCTCAAAAATGAATAAACGTTAAAAAATTTTTTTAATTAAAAAAGTTATACAACATAACTGGCCACCATAAAAATCATCATTAATACCACAAATATTAACAATCACCTACAACGTATTAAAAATAAGAAAATCAACATTAGAAAAATAGGTAATATATAAGAACAGGCAATGTAATTACAAATAGTCAAGATCTTAACATGTGAAAAGATACTTGATGTCACTAGCAGCCAAGAAAACACTAACATAAAAGGTATTCCAATTTTACTTATCAGAATGGCAAAAATTAAAATGATTGGTTATGGTCAATGCTCATGAGAGTAAAGAAAAACAGTCCTCCTATAATTTACAAACTTGTGGGCAAATGTTCCAGTCAAATTCATTAAAACTGAAATCTTGTCTCTTAGTAAAGAAAATCCATTAACTAGATATATAAAAGAAGTAAGAATGTAAAGGTTTCATACTATTATTTACCCTAGAATTCATTACATTAGCAACATTCTAGAAACAAGCCAATATCCATGAATAAGAAACAGTTGAAAATTATGGTTTTTTCATACTATGGACTCATATGCAGTTTTCAGGAAGATTAAACTACAATCATACATTGATTTAAAAGGATATCCATGATACATATTTTAAAAAGACGTACAATAACATGTTATTTTTATAGAGCAAAATAAACACACACAAAATACCATACGTGCATATATATTTTTATAAGCAAAGAGAAAAGTACAAAAGAAACATGCCTGCTGCAAAGAGCGGTGTCAATAGATAATGCCTAGGAAGAAATGGGCAGAATTTTTCTTTACATACATCCATATCACTCAATTGATTCTCAGGATCATGAAAGGTAGTCATTTGAATTACAGAATGTGAGCACATCATTAAACCTTCATATATAACTCTGGTATTTTCTGACGCTCTCACAGATGTCAAGAAAGAATCTCCTATTTGAAGCATGAAATTTTGAAACAATTTCCAAGATGGGTGCTAGGTCAGATGTTAGAAAAACTTAGTTCTTTTGACACACAGCAATCCAATTTGTAATAAAAGAAACGAAGGAGAGCAGTAGGAAACTGTTATCTGTTTGTACATACAAATAAAAAAATATGTACTATGAACCCACCATAATGTTTTGGATCATAGTATTTTGTACTGAAACTTATGATACTTTAGTATGAAGTTCTAAGGGAGAGCTACCTGAAACTCTCTTCTCTTAAAAACAGTGTTAAAACAGCATTCCAGTGGATCTCACTTATTATTAGCATGAAACAAAAATAGAATTAAATCTAAATAATAATATTCCAGTGAAAAGACTTAATGTTTAAACATAGTTTCCAATCACTCAAGAGAGCACTAACCATGGTTTACTTCAATATCACTTCTCTTTACACAACAATTTTTTTAAGTTATGGTAGAGAGATTAGACTTTGATGAAAAAAAAATACACATGAAGAATGCTAACCGCTGGCTTAAAAAGATCTTTTCCTACCTTCACATTATCTGGATGCAGCCCCCCAGGGTGCTTGTCCATGTACTGACATAAATCAGTGTGCTGGAAGAAAAAGGGGAAAATGTATTAACATCCCTCTGGCTATAACATGATGAATCAATATTTTTCTACTTCAAAGCCACTACTGCCTTCTGAACAAAGCAAATATAAGACAAGTGGGTGGATTTTTTCTTTGTATGTAGCCGAATGCTTCTCCGCCCTCTCGTTTTTAACCACAATTGAATCATTACCTTTATCTTTAGGCTCTGTTTTGTATTACACATATCTGTGTATTAGAAGGTATCCATGTCCATAATTTAAGTGCCTAATTTCCTCCTCATTGAAAATATATTTTTTAGCAAAACAAAACAAAACTTAACTGTAAATATGGGTACCATACCTGAAAAAAACTAAACCAAAACACATACACATAACACACACTAAACCAATTACATTGCCAATTATCTTGTATTTTTCAAGTGCAAATGCAGGTTATGATTATTTATTTTGTATGAGATGAGAATACTACAAATATATCATTCTAGCAAAATTAATCACTATTTACTTAAAATTCTCATAACTATATTCATTAAAAAATAATTTTCAGGTTTCCAGAACTCCTGAATGTATCTGCCAAAATATATTTTTAAATGAATAGAAACACTTTCAAAATTATAAAGTAAGACAAATATATCAGGTATAACTTTTTTTAAAGTTTTTATTTAAATTCCACTTAGTTAACACAGAGGGTAGTATTAGTCTCAGGTGTAGAGTTTAGTGATTCAACCTTTACATAAAACAACCATGCTTATCACAGCATGTAACTTAAAAGGAATATCTCTAAGTAACATTTTTTGCTGTTACTCATTTAAAAATATCCCCAGCTCAATTTGCCTACAACTGTATTTATTTTCATCTTAATGCTTCTTATGTTTATACAATGAATTATATAGAAATTTGAAAAAACATGTAGAGTTGCTATTCCAATTTTTCTTCTCTTATTAGAGGGTACTATAAGATTTATAACATTGAAACATTTTACCATTCTGGAAAAGCCACTGAACATGAGTATTTATGCCCTATTATCAAGCTTCAATTATTGAAGAATTTAGAGTTTATGTTATATTCAAGAATCTTGCTACAGTCATGGTAACAGGTCAGACTCCTTTATTGCATGCCAGGTTGGTACTGCTGAGGATACAGAACAAAATTTAGCATGCATTGATTATTCACTGTGCACTTCTTGAGCCTTTCTTGTGTTCCAGGCACTACACTAGTCACTAAAGACACAGAATTAAATTAAACAGTTGCAAAAAGAAAAAGCAAAAACAAAAGCAAAAGCAAAAAAAAAAAAAAAAAACCACACACACAAAAAAAACAAAAAACCAAACAAAAAAACCCAGACATGCCGATAATTATAATAAAGTATGTTATATATTATTTTAAGAACAGTACTGGGTAATGTTTGAGAGCATAGTAAGGGGAATTTATTGTGGTGTAGAGACTTTGGAAAAGTCTCTCAAAGAAGTTACACTTGAATAGAGAATGAAAGAAGCCAACTGAAGGGCAACAGGACAGAAGAAATGCTCTTAGATATGTTCTAAGACAATATTGCCTTTATCTTAGACCACACCAAAGGTGTTTAGCTTCCAAATCAAAGTCAAACTCCATGAGGACAGAAACTATGTTTAATTTGGAAATTATTGCCTCTTTGGCCCAACAAAATGTCAAACACAGAGAAGAGCTTAATACAGGTGGAAATAGTTTTACATATAGTATAGCTTACTTACAAAATACTCTAAAAGATAATTATGAGTTCCATGGAGTTTTTCCTGAGTGACTATATAAAAGTTTGATATCATGCATTTACCAAACTGAGGAATGAATTCTGGTTCCCAAATTGCCATTCTGTAACTCCATATTGTTAATTCCTCTCTCCTTTCGAATATGGCTAACATCTCCCTTAAAGAAGACTTCTGAAGAACAAATAAAATAGTACATGAGATAGGGGCACCTGGGTGGCTCAGCTGGTTTAGCGACTGACTTCAGCTCAGGTCATGATCTCACGGTTTGTGAGTTTGAGCCCCGCGTCGGACTCTGTGCTGACAGCTCAGAGCCTGGAGCCTGCTTCGGATTCTGTGTCTCCCTCTCTCTCTCTGCCCCTCCCCTACTCATGCTCTGTCTCTCCCTGTCTCAGAAATAAATAAACATTAAAAAAAATAGTACATGAGAAAGTACTTTTCACCTATAAAATGATATACAAAAATAAGGTATCATTTAAAATATTGCCCATTATATAACAGAATCCACAGAGGAAGAACTGTATCTAATTTGTTCACTGCTTCACACACAACAAATAAAATGATAAATAGAAAATATATCAATAATTATATATCCATGACATGTTAAAAATTCCTAATAAAACATATAAAATCTCAGGCGCCTGGGTGGCTCAGTCAGTTGGGCATCTGACTTCTGCTCAGCTCATGAATTTGAGCCGACAGCTTGGAGCCTGGAGCCTGCTTTGGATTCTGTCTCCCTCTCTCTCTGCTCCTCCCCGCTCATACTCTGTCTCTCTCTCCTTCAAAAATAAATAAACATTAAACATTTTTTTAAATGTAAAATCTCAGTTTACAAAACAAGAAAATCCAATTCATGTTATTTCCAAGATATAATCTAGAAACCATAAGCAACAAAAACTTTGAAAATAAAAAATGTTGTATTTTATTTTATACTTCATACTTACATATTTAT
This sequence comes from Leopardus geoffroyi, assembly GCF_018350155.1. Taxonomy (NCBI): domain Eukaryota; kingdom Metazoa; phylum Chordata; class Mammalia; order Carnivora; family Felidae; genus Leopardus; species Leopardus geoffroyi. Next base: position 94,845,247 of record NC_059331.1, on the reverse strand, counting down.
ATTGTTATTTATACGGATAATATTAATAAAAAAGAATAATCATATCAATGTAAATATCAGACATAATAGAATTCAAGGAAAATGTATTAAACATTATGTACTTAACAACATGGCATACCAATATATACCAAAAGTTGGTAAAAATAAAAGAAGAAACTGATAATTTCACAAAATCTTCAGGGGCTTAGCTTACTTAGTTCAAGGATCAACAGACAGAATTTACCAGAAAAAAAAAAAAAAGGAAGGTTATAAGGAATATGAATAACACAATTAAATAGCGTGTTTACTTTTGTGCCCAGTAAACTCATGCTACACGTTTTTTAAATAAGAATGGCATACTCAAAAACTTAATGTATTAGACACAGATAAAGACTTAAAAGTTAGAAAGCAGAAGTCATATTCTCTTCCCACAACTAAATAAAATTAACATCAAAATGTACTGTATTTCATCAACCCTACGACCTACAATTCTTTTTGATCTCTGACATTGGAACAATAGCATGAATCTCCTATTTTCCAGGTAGTATTTGGACTACAGTTGTCATTGCCTGTGTTAGAGCAAACGTTTTAGTTTGCTTTATTTGAGGAATTATTTGTAACTCTGATGGCATGGGTCATCAACAAGAAATGTAAGGACCATCTGAGGGTAAAATATGGAAGCATGAGATGTAACTGTTATCCTCGGATGGTCCTTACATTTCTTGTAAACCATTTATTAAAAAATTTCAGGGGGCGCCTGGGCGGCGCAGTCGGTTAAGCGTCCGACTTCAGCCAGGTCACGATCTCGCGGTTCCGGGAGTTCGAGCCCCGCGTCAGGCTCTGGGCTGATGGCTCAGAGCCTGGAGCCTGTTTCCGATTCTGTGTCTCCCTCTCTCTCTGCCCCTACCCCGTTCATGCTCTGTCTCTCTCTGTCCCAAAAATAAAAAATAAACATTGAAAAAAAAATTAAAAAAAAAAAAATTTCAGGTAAGATTTTATGAAAAGTGCCAAAATTAACATCTGTAGGGCTCTTTTAGTGGGCATGAAAAACTCTGATAAGAAAGCACTAAATCACAGTTTAATTGAGCATTTTTATCTTTCTTACTAGTACATCAAGGAATGTTTCTTCTAGTCAATGGGGTCTTAAGTTCCATGACAGCAGGGATAAAATAAAAATGGAGAAAATCAGTTAAAGGGAGAGAATAAGAAAAGGAGGAACAAAGAAAATCTATTTTTCTAGAAATTAAAAAAAAATTTAAAAACCCCAAAATGTTTAAATTATTTAAAAATGAAAGATAGTGAGATACAACATAAATTTCAAAGCAATGGAAAATGGCCAGAGTATTACTGAACAGGGTCAGGGACATTTAAACCTTTGCCCAAAGCAATCTACATATTCAATACAATCCCTATCAAAATAACACCAGCATTCTTCACAGAGCTAAAAGGAACAATCCTAAAATTTATATGGAACCAGAAAAGACCCCGAACAGCCAAAGCAATGCAATCTACATATTCAATGCAATCCCTATCAAAATAACACCAGTATTCTTCACAGAGCTAAAAGGAACAATCCTAAAATTTATATGGAACCAAAAAAGACCCCGAACAGCCAAAGCAATCTTGGAAAAGAAAACCAAAGCTAGAGGCATCACAATCCTAGACTTCAAGCTGTATTACAAAGCTGTAATCATCCAGACAGTATGTACTGGCACAAAAACAGACACTCAGATCAATGGAACAGAATAGAGAATCCAGAAATGGACCCACAAACGTATGGTCAACTCATCTTTGACAAAGCAGAAAAGAATATTCAATGGAATAAAGGCAATCTCTTCAGCAACCGGTGCTGGGAAACCTGGACGACGACATGCAGAAGAATGAACCTGGACCACTTTCTTACACCATATACAAAAATACTCAAAATGGATGAAAGACCTAAACCCAAGACAGGAAAAATCAAAATCCTTGAGGAGAAAGAAGGCAACAATCTCTTCGACCTTGGCCGCAGCAACTTCTTATCCAACACGTCTCCGGAGGCAAGGGAAACAAAAGCAAAAATGAACTATTGGGACCTCATCAAACTAAAAAGCTTCTACACAGCAAAGGAAACAATCAGCAAAACTAAAAGGCAACTGACAGAATGGGAGAAGATATTTGCAAATGACATATCAGATAAAGGGTTAGTATCAAAAATCTATAAAGTACTTATCAAACTCAACACCCCCCCAAAAAAATTATCTAGTGAAGAAATGGACAAAATACATGAATAGACACTTCTCCAAAGAAGACATACAGATGGCCAACAGACACATGAAAAAATGCTCAACATCACTCATCATCCGGGAAATACAACATAAGTAAATCTATTAATGTGAACTTCTAAAATTAACAAAGAAGTGGAATGGTGTAGGGTACAAAATTTTCACAGTATTATATATCTGACATTTAGATTTAATGCTAATTTTGTATAAATAAGATTTATTACATGCTGATTTTGCATAATAAATAAGACAAGGTCTCTGCTCTCATAAAGCTTATATTCTGTGGATTGTACATACTTGTGAATTATTTTAATTTTTTTCCAAAAGACATATTCAAGCTTGTTGCTTAAAATGTTAAAAATTCCACATGAGTGAAATCATACAGTATTTGTTTTTCTCTGACTTATTTTGGTTAGCATAATACTCTCTAGCTCCTTCCATGTAGTTGCAAATGGCCCACTATATCTCACAATAGATACATGTATCTTACAACTTCTTTATCCATTCATCAGTAGATGGAATTTAAGAAACAAAACATGAACATAGTGGGAAACAACAGAGAGAGGCAAATCATAAAACAGACTCTTACCTATGGAGAACGACCTGAGGGTTGCTGAAAGGGAGGTGGGTGGGAAGATGGGTAAAATAGGTGATGGGGATCAAGGATGAGCACTGGGTGTAATAAGTACATGATGAATAACTAAAATCTATACCTGAAACTAATATACTGTATGTTAACCAATGGGAATTTAAATAAAAACTTGGAATAAAAATAAATAAATAAAGCTAAAAAACAAACAAACAAACAAACAAACCTATGAGGAAGGAAGTGGGGGGAAAATATTCCTGATCCCAACATACACAGATATCCTTCTAAGTATATAACCAATGACATTAGCATTATGAATTGCAGGAAGGAGGCTTCTCCAAAATGAAGTGTTGGGAAACTTTTTACATTTATTCATTTAAATTCAACTTAGTTAACATGCAGTGTAGTATTGGTTTCATAAAGAATTTTGCAAACCTTCTAAATTTCAAAACTCATATTTCCTTAGATGTATGGCATCAAAATGTGTGTGTGTCTGCATATATATCACATGCATATACACATGGCTGTCTAGCTGTATAACCTTGGGCAGGTTAGATAACCTCTATATATCAGAATCTTCTTGTGTATAATGAGAATTATCCTAATACACCTACCTCAAATGGATACTATGAAAATTAATGATTAAAAATCATAGTGGTTTCAGAATACTACCCAGCACATAGTAGATGCTACAGATGGTGATGATGATGATGATGATGATGATGATGATGATGATGATTTTATGTGGTGTGTTTACAATAGTGGGGGTTTGGGGAGGATTACAATTAAAAATGGAATGATAAATACGGTCAGAAAACTGGAACTTCTAGGGGTAGCACTGCATCCTTATTATGTTCTTCCTGTCTATTTAACCAGACATTCCTATTCACACTCCACCACTCTCTATACACAGCCAGTGAGACTACATCTAGCCAATATGCAACGAACCTCAGACTGCTCTGGGTGATCAGGGGCAAGACTCTGCAGAATCTCGGATGGAAAAAGAAAGAAGAGATAGTACAAGGCACCACTTTGTACCTTAGCAAACTTCTGTTCTACCTGCATTAAAAATGGTTTATCCATGGGATACAGGTGTGCTGTTTCCAAGGGACACATGCACCCCCATGTTTATAGCAGCACTATCAACGATAGCCAAAGTATGGAAAGAGCCCAAATGTCCATCGATGGATGAATGGATAAAGAAAATGTGGTATATACATACAGTGGAGTATTACTCACAATCAAAAAGAATGAAATCTTGCCATTTGCAACTACGTGGATGGAACTGGAGGGTGTTATGCTAAGTGAAATTAGTCACAGAAAGACACATATCATATGACTTCACTCATATGAGGACTTTAAGAGACAAAACAGATGAACATAAGGGAACGGAAATAAAAATAATATAAAAACAGGGAGGGGGACAAGACAGAAGAGACTCATAAGTATGGAGAACAACCTGAGGGTTGCTGGAGGGGTTATAGGAGGGGGGTGGGCTAAATGGGTAAGGGGCACTAAGACATCTACTCCTGAAATCATTGTTTCACTATATGCTAATTTGGATGTAAATTTTAAAAAAGAAAAAAGAAAATTTAAAAAAAAGAAAAAAGAAAAAAATGGTTTCTTCTCTCTCTCCCTACCCCTCCCTCCCTCCCTCTCTCTGTTTTAATACATAGTATCATGCTTGGATCTTCATTAGATGTGCCTAACTTACAAATTTCATTACATCTCTTCTTTCTCATTTCTCTCTTTAGTTCCACCCATTGGATTATAGGACTCTTATCTTTGCGCTGGTCCAGAAATACAATACTAAAGTTAATAATAATGCTAGAAGGTACTTCTTTGTCATTCCATTTTTTAAAGTCATCCTAGGTTTAAAGAGAAGGCTCCTATGGCATATGACCAACAGATCAGTATCCCCTGATGAGACACGGATAATCTCAGATTCATCTGGCTTGATCTCTGGCTATTTCTTATTCTGATACTAAAAGGAGCAGGTCACTTAGACTAGATGCCTGGTGAATGAAGATCACACAAATTCCTCTTCACCCTCCCATCTCTATCTTGGCTCTTGGCTGACACTCCTCTTTCCCTCACTACATTATGCCTCACCTCATGTTGCAACACCTCCCTCTATTCAATCCATCACTGCTGCTGTTCTTCAGGGTAATGCCTTTAGAAGCCCTTGTGTTTGATAGGTGTATACCTGAATACCTAAGAACACTTCATCAATCTTCCATGTAGTGGATGGTTTTAAATGAAGCTACCAAGTATGGCTAGACTTACAGACCAAGCAGGAGACAGAGTGAGAGCAGAAAAGGCTCCAAAGGCTCAGTCCCCACACTAGCATATATTTCTTTCAAAATGAGTTTCCTCCTTCCTCACTGTCAATTACCCATCAGGTACCATTTACTTGGTTATTAACATAGGCGTCTCTGGGAAAACATACCTGAAATCCTAACACCCTGAACAATAAATGCTCTCTGTAAAGGAGTTTGCCATTTTTGTAATTTGGGTTTTCCCATACTGATTTGATTACTTGGTGGCTGGATCACTTTAGAAGGCAGGAGAAAAATCTCCCTTTATAAAAAGGCAGGATATAGGAAGACCACAACAAATTGGAAAGACTTTTTATTCATAAGCACTTTGACACAGTAGAGCCTCTATTAATTTCAATCATATGTAGACCTGGGAACTGCATCACTAGCAGCCATGAGATTTAAAGGGAAAGACATGAAAGAAAACTACAAAGATAAATTATGGATATAACGACCATTTCAAAACAGGCCCAAGTGGAGAAGAGACCTTTAAAAGAGGACAGGGAAGAGAGGCCAGCCAGAAGAAAAGACGAGAAACAAGCTAGAGTATGAAACTCAGCTCTTCATATTTTCCACTCTCCAGCCCTTACTCTGTTTGAAACTGACTTTGGCTCAGGAGAAAGCAGCACTATCCCTCCACTGAGATCCACTGGGAAAAAGGTTCTCTGGAAACCACAAACTCAGACACTTCTTGCACATGAAATGTTACCTATTCCAGGGCAGAAACAAGCACAAGTCAACTGTGAAGTAGGCTTCACCATTTGGTATGTGCTTACGTTTCTTTTTAAACAACATATTAGCCATGAAGTGGGGTCTTCCAATTGCTAGATTCTCAAATAATCAAGACATCAAGTCCTTCAGAGAAATTATGTTTTAGCATTAGCACTGGCTTTCAGACTGAGCTTTCCTCCTCAAAAAGGAATCCAAATAAAGCCCCTTCCCAAACACATGCATTTGTTTCCAGTTTCCTATAATGTTAAGTATAGTGTCCACTATATTTGGCAGCTAATTTTGATGTTCTTCAGAAGCACTGCCAAAATATGACGTTGAAAATAGCACAACCCTATTTTTAGCACCTAGGCTAAAAATAAGGAAGTTTTTCCACGGGGATAACCAACAGAAATCCTCATTTTTAAGTTATGTTAAGTTTAGCCTCCACAGCCTTTGCTTCTGTTTCCTTTACTTTTCCATTTTAACAGTGAGAGGAGAGTCAGTATATTTAAGCCTGGTATAATTTTTACAACATTAAAAAAAAAACCTACTTCACAAGAGTAAGAATATGAAAAGATTCCATAAGATAATGACAACTTCTGAATTTCTTTATTCTTCAGGGATAGGCTTACTTTATGTTTAAATGCCAAGGTTCAGCTATAGTTGCATTTTGAAATTAATGAAAATTTGATTTTATAAAACAAAAAAAAGTGAGAAGATGATAAAGAAAAAAGATGGGATTTGTTAACAACTAGTTGATAAACATGTGCAAGTTGGAAGCATAAAAATATAGATAGAGCTCTCCTCTCCCTGACTGTTGATTATTTACGAAGCTCTCTCGTCCTCATCAGTCTGATTCTAGACACTCCAATTTCTTCCACATAAGTGACTCATTATAAAGAACCTTTAAATAATACTGACTGGTAAGAGGTCACATTAAAAAAAACCGCAAATTTCAAAGAACAAGAGCAATTATTTCCACTCTTAGGTGATAGTGCATGTGGTCCCCAAATTAATGGCTACAACAGTAACTGCCAGTGTGACCAAGACAATGACTATGGCAGATGTTTACTTGTGATGCTTACTCTATTACTGGCTAATGTCACCTTCATTACCATTGTCCCGTATCTTAAACACACCACAGGCATTCTAACTAAAACCACACTTGAAGGGTAGCTGTGAACTTTGGTAGAACTCACTGTCATTTTAGTTTTTAATCTATTTCACCTGCAGCTCATTAACGTCACGTAATTCACTGGGGAATAGTTGCTGCTGGAGGCAACTGAAGAAAACAGAGAAGATGAGCCCTCCTTTCTTCTACAGCAATCAATGCCATTCTCCTCTAGCTATAATCTCTGTTTTAATCAGCCTACATTGCTGTAAGAATTAACACATCAAATTACTGAGCAGGTAGTTTCAAACTGCTCTGATATGAAGTCCACAGGTTTAAATTGACTTTGAAATTGCATTTTCTTCCCATTAAGCTTTATAGTACTCATCTATTTCATTCCCAAATCATAATTAATGAAATTTTAATGCTGCTAGTTCCAACATGTGAGTATCATTTATTAGTGGGAAAAAAATAAAAACATTAACCAACTTTACCTTTAAAACAAAATCACAGCCATTTAAGATGCTTTATAGAGGAAGTCAGTATATACCAAAGGGGCCCATTTTTAAAACAGTGGTTAAAATATAAAACTGTCAGTATTCTCTCAAATGCTATTTAGCCTTTATGCTAATACACTGAAATCCCTTATCTTTAACTACAAAAAACAAGACATTCATGAACAAGTACAAAAGTGCTATCTCTTCCTTCTGAAGTAGAAATTCTAATTACTACTAGATTATTGTGCCTCAAGTTGCATCATGGGACACGGTATGACAAAAGAGGCAATATGGTCTTTCAATCTATTCCATCATCACCTAAAGATAAGTTCTCAAGTAGAATACTCTCAAATATTCAATTGTTCCTGCACAGAATTATTTTACATATTACAAAGCCTGTTTCTGGGTTATTTTTACTTGGTTTTGAGCCACTTAGGAAATGTTTTAAATTCTATCCAGTAAACCACACGTATTCCCTGGGGAGGGCAGAGATGGCTCACACACACAGTAGTTCAAACTACATAAAAATCCTCCCATAGCTATCACGGTGCTGTGGTTCATTCCTAATTAAGTTCCCTATTTAAAAAATCATCTAATGCCTTCTCCTTCTCCTTTCCGGTCATAATAAACCTATATTGGACTTTGCTATCCCATAATTCTGCCTAACTGGTTTCAGTTGCCATTTCTGATTCCAAATTGCATGGGCAGCCCGAGGCTGGTAACTGGAATAGGAAGCATTTCCAACCACATTCCCATCATGTAAAACCAGCAACCTGAAAGATCTTTTAAAACAAAAAACTTACTATTTGACTTCTGGCAATGACACTATGGATGGACATATTATATAGCTCTATTCAGGCAGTAAGACTGTTGTGAGCCATTCTTCTCTGATAAAAAGAATGCAGACATTCATGCTCTAAGAAACAATTCAAGTGTCTGAAGTAGTTTCAATATTGTAATGGCCTATTCATACATGGAATAAATATCTATATACATATCTCTAAATCTATAATATATTTAGTTTATAAAACTTCTAGAATGTATACATTATTTTCCTCTTAAAATTAAATAAATTCAAAGTATAAATTTGGAAAGTTTCAAGAAACTTGGGGCAGAGGGGGTGAGATCTTCCAGAAGTAGAGCATTGTGGTTCTACAGAAGGATATGTTATTCCTGCATCAGAAGAATGTGTAAAATGTTTTCTCTTCCAACAGTAAAGGGAAGAGCTACCAGTATGGTTTATATGTCCTCTGGGAAACCATTCACAAGACTAAACCATATAATAAATCTTAATGGAGTCAAATAGACACTTTAAAAAGATGTTCATATTATTTTGAAGCCAGTTTGATTTTCAAAAGGAAAAATAAAAAGCCAATGGGTATAAAGAATGGAATGTTCTGATCATCCAACATCCTCCAAACTTTGGGGAAAGAAAAAGAGGTTAACAAAGTGGGCCACATAAAATGTTTTGGAGTCAAAGCATGAGATCAAAGAGAAAAGAAGTGAAATAGTTTTCAGGAGTATCAGCTCTGAAAACACCTTCTGGAGCTGCCCTGCAAGAAACAGGGAGATGCTGAAATTATAGGATAAAAGCAACATGAGGGAGAAAAGTTAGAAACAGAACTGAAATGGAAAAGAGGACAGAAAAAGGGCAATAAAGAGGGAATGGAGGTAAAAGAATTAAAGGTGACGGTCTGAGACCTTTGCTAGCTGCAAAGCAGGAAAAGGGATTTTTGTCTTAGTTTTTTGTTTTTTAATAATGGTTCTAAGAGGTAAGAGTACTGATCATACCAGATGTATGGTTCAAAAAACTTTAGAAATCATACTGTAATAAGCTTCAGGTACATGTTTTTCTAATTTTAAGAATAGTAATTCTGGAACACATAATTCAATGAAAATATTAAACAATTATAATTTGCTAAATTGTCACCTGACTTTTTGGCATAAGAAATGAAAATCAAATATACATTTTCCAAATCTTAGAATGAGTAAAGTATTATAAAATGTATAATAACGAATAAAAGCTATTCACTATTTAGGAGCTCAGTGATGACTTTCAGGGAAATAAGAATGACAGTCAAATAAATGTGACTAATACTCTTCTTTTTCTTACCTAAAATGAAACATTTATAACCTTGTTCATATCACTTGATCCAGTAGTAAAAATATTAGGAGGTTTTCTCCCCTATGGAAATGCAGAGGGATATATTAGAAGTAATGCTATTAAGATTTTATAATGCAAAATACTTTGGAGTTCTTAAATGTGGTTCTTAAATATCTATTTATTTATGAAGCAAGGGTTGTGGGCTATAGAGTCTCAAATAGGGATACATAAAAAACCCTTGAATTAGACAAATGGTTTTAAAAATAAATGTATATTACAAAGGTAGAGCTTATTTAAATCTTCTTGGTTGGTGGAAATACACAGAGTATAAAAGGACAAAGCTTTCAGAGAAAGTCCTGGTAAACAATGAAGTATCTGAAATGTCTATTGGTTATATATGATAAGAAAGGCAATTTATATTGCTATTCTTGTAGCACACCTGAATCATGCAACATTTGCGTGCTTATATAATTATTAAGCACAACTGTAATTATTTCAATATAGTACATAAAGGAGCAAAGTAATTTAGATTTCTCAAGCTCAGTGAGTACAAGAATCACACCAACATTATTTTTTAAATGCAAGTTTTTACCTGAAGACTATGATGCTCTGAAATGCAAGAAACTGAGGAGTAGTAAAATATATTGTTAAAAATCCTGAAAATTGTAAAAGCTTGGTTTCAAGTGGCTCTATTATTTTTTTAATTATTTTTAATGTATTTATTTAAATTCAAGTTCGTTAACACACAGTGTAGCATTGGTTTCAGGAATAGAACCCAATGATTCATCATTTACATGCAACACCCAGTGCTCATTCTTAAAAGTGCCCTCCTTGGGGGCCTGGGTGGCTCCGTCAGTTAAGCGCCCACCTTCGGCTCAGGTCATGATCTCGCAGTCTGTGAGTTCGAACCCCGTGCCTGGCTCTATGCTGACAGCCCAGAGCCTGGAGCCTGCTTCGGATTCTATGTCTCCCTTTGCCTGCTCACACTCCATCTCTCCCTCTCAAAAATAAATAAACACTAAAAAAAATTTTTTTAAAGTGCCCTCCTTAATGACCACCACCCATTTAACCCATTCACCCACTCACCTTCCCTCCAAAACCCTCAGTTTGTTCTCTGTACTTAAGAGTCTCTAACGGTTTGCCTCCCTCTATTCATCTTATTTTTTCCTTGCCTTCTTCTATGTTCATCTGCTTTGTTTTCTTAAATCCCACATATGAGTGAAATCATGATATTTGTCTTTGACTGACTTTTATTATTTTTGATATTGCTCTTTTAATAGCAAAGAATAAGACCTCAGATCACCGAAGGAATGGGGGGAAATCCCAAATTCATGAATCCTCGTATTCTGAGCACTGCCAAAAGTTAAAATGGAACACAAATTCTAAAGTATTTCTTTTTTTCAGGATCTATAGCCAAAAGTCAAACTGCTGATTTATCTGTCATAAAAAAATCTGTCAAAAATCCGATCATCATTTTATTTTTTTCGTCTTTTTTGTTACTGGCTTTGCTCAATTCATGGACAAAGAAAATGTGCTTAATTCTTTGCTATGCATAGCATGAAATTAAAGATACCCTAAAAAAGAACTTTTACTTTTTTTCTTAGTCATTATACACTTGCAGACTTGCCAGGATAATAACTTTCCCAGGAGCCTGACATATTTGGCAGATATAGTTGATGTTTTGAATATGAATCCTGAAACTTCAAGAAGCAAAGACCAACATTACTGCTCCTCATGATATGTTTTAAGCTTTTATGCCAAAATCTAGTTATGTATTCAGTGAATCAGAGCTAAAAATATCTTTTCAATCTCTTGACTTAGTGCAATTTGCCATAAAAGGGTTACTGGAAAAAAATTTCAAGAGAAACAATAAACTCTCACCAAGTCTGTCTAGGTAGTGGTTTCCTGATTGCGGTTGAAAACACCATTTGAAAGACAGTCTTAGCAAAATGTCAGGGAAGATAATGGTGCTCAAATTTAAAACAATTATGAAAAAAATCAGAAAATCATACTAGAAAAATTTTGGACAAAATATCTAAATGTTTACTTCCAAATAAATTAGCAGGAATTATCATACTCAACACAGGAAGGTGGTTATAATGATTTCTATCAAGAAAAACAGAGCAGAGGGGCGCCTGGGTGGCTCAGTCAGTTGAGTGTCCAACTTTGGCTCAGGTCATGATCTCGCGGGTTGTGGGTTCGAGCCCTGCATCCGGCTCTGTGCTGACAGCTCTGAACCTGAAGCCTTCTTCAGATTCTGTGTCTCCCTCTCTTTCTCTCTCTCTCTCTCTCTCTCTCTCTCTCTCTCTCTCTCTCTGCCTATCCCCAACTTGCACTCTGTCCCTCTCTCAAAAATAAATGAACATTAAAAAAAGAAGAAGAAAAACAGAGCAGAAACAATACATGACAAGGAAGGTGACCACATTTGTCCTTGATCCTTGACACTATTTATGATATAAAAGCTCATGGTAAGCAAGGTGATTTAGTGCCCTCACTGATAAAACATGTGGCTTTTAAAAGTTAAAAGGCCAGAACCAAGTATTCAATAATTTGAATTTGTTTTATTAAGAATTATAAATTTATCCAAGATTTAAAATTATATCAAAGAAAAGCATGGGATTTTTATATTAAGACAAAGGGCACATGAATTTTAAAACGTGGATAAACACTGATACATAGCTACATTTATTGATTTGGGAAAATGGTAGAACTTCCGCAAGTTTTTTTAAAAGGTTAACAATAGCATATGCAGTATTTCAGTATAGTATACTTACAAATAAACATACACACATACACACACACACACAACATGATTCGGAGTATGAGTCATAAAAAAAAGTCTTGAAATATAATACACGATAGTACTGGCTTTCTCTGGGGTGGCTGAATACTAAGTAACTTGGGGTGTATCAGTCAGGATAGGACAGATTATATATGCTGCGATAATCACTTTTTCTCACAATTTACTGGCCAAAGAAATCCATATTACCAGACATAAGTTCAAAATGCAAAGGAAGTATGTCCTACAGGTATTGGGGTCCAACTATTAAAGAAGAATAATACAGTATTCTACATGAGGCAAAAAATACTCAAACTTTCCCTCTGATAATATGGTAAGACTATTAAATACTTTAATTCCAGTGTAGTTAACACACAATGTTATGTTAGTTTCAGGTGTACAATATAGTGATCCAACACTTTCATACAACACCTGGTGCTTACCATTGTACTGAGTTTTAAAAGAACCTGTGTCAAGGATTTACTAACTTCAAAGGCATGATACAATTTTATGAACTTAATTATTTCTCATCTAAAGTTACTTTTTCTAGAAATTTCTGCTATAATGTGTATTTTTTCCCCCTCTGAACATCTTTTGATTTTCTGGTATAATGTCTGGTACACTTGGATACTTACATCAGAACCCCGTATTCAAACTGTAACTTCCCTAAAAGAGAACAACAAATCCCTGTTAAATTGAAGGGTTAATTTTTTTTTAAGTAATCTTTATGGCTCTGTGTCATAGGCTGGGTTCTCCAGATAGAGTTTGGGGGTAATATGCTTATTATATAAAAGAAATATGTTTATTAGGTGGAAGGAAGGATCAGGAAGTAGGATTAGACAAAGGAAGTCAAAGTGTGATGCAGGCCAATAAAGCCTTGGCCAAGGTAGCATCAGAGCCATACTGCATTGAGCAGAAATGACCAGGTCTTTATACTCCCAACTCACACAGTCACCAGATGCAGGATGCTTGGAGGAAGACGTGGCCTCATTTGAGATGGGTCTCTGCAGATCCAGGAGCTGCTGACAGGGGACTGTCATTAGGCATTAGGCACTGTCAGGAGGCATTCCAGTGACCATATTTCCTATCACTAGGAAGCAAGTCTTCCTTTAAAGGAGGATATAGACCCCATGTCTCTGAGTCTGTCATAGTCTGTAACAGTGTGTTTTAATGAAAAACTTTAAAAAACCTCTACATTTCTCTGTCTCTGTCTGTCTCTCTGTCTCTCTGTCTCTCTCTGTCTCTCTCTCTCTCTCTCTCACACACACACACACACACACACACACACACACACACATGTGTCTGATGCATCTACTCTACAGAAATAGCCATATCAATTTGGCAAAGATTTATAGAAATCCCACTGTAATTTTACTACAAGAACCAGCCCCTGCCTTCAGGGAGACTAGCTGCCCATTCATCTTACACGGATGTCATGATGACAAACAAGAATCATCATGTTGCCCTTTTTTACCCTTTACAAGATACAATCCAGTTCATGGTATTTTTACTTGGACTAAATCTTATTACAAATGAAACAAAACAAAACAAAACAAAACAAAACAAAACAAAACAAAAACCCAAAACCTTAGTCCTTTCTTTTCTTCTAATAAATATTGTTACTAATCATCTCTCCCCATGCCTCTTCTCCCTAGCATTGTTGACTTTCTATCCTATTGTTAGACTTAGATATCTTTCCTTAGTATACTTCCTAAAGTTCTAGCTAAGAACTACTCAAAATTTTATCTTTCCATTGATGCTTTTAACTCCATTATCCAAGTCAAAAGGGTAGAGTAATACAAGAAGGAAAAGAGAGACCCAACTTGATCTTCCAAATGTCCTTCATGATGGCTGAAATGAAAACTAATGACTGAGATCCAAAGAGCCTTAAAACAAAGATTGCGTAATCAAGAGAAAAGGGAAAACCCAGAAGATGGAAAATTCTTACTTAGAAAATAGCTGCCATGACAAATTAGTTTCTCAGTTTCTGAATAAGCATCTGTTGAGGATTTATAACTGGACTTGTATCTGCCAGTGAGAAAAAAGTCACTCCCTTGAAGTTGGATCACTTCAACTTAGACCATTAAAAAAGTTCATTTTCTCAAAAGAAGGGTTTCTAATTATAAACAGCAATCAAAAACATAATGAGTGTGGCTAAACAAGTAAGCTATATGTTAATAACTAAATTTAAAAATCAGAACCTTTCACAATTGTTTATTTTCTTATACATACACTTACATTGTGAAAACGTGCTTATTGGCTTTAAAATATTATCAAATTGGGGCACCTGGGTGGCTTGGTCGGTTAAGTGTCCAACTTTGGCTCAAGTCATGATCTCACGGTTTGTGAGTTCAAGCCCTGCATCAGGCTCTGTGCTGTCAGTTCAGAGCCTGCAGCTTGCTTCAGATTCTGTGTCTCCCTCTCTCTTTGCCCCTCCCCCCACTCTCGCTCTGTCTCTGTCTCTCAAAAAATGAATAAATGTTAAAAAAAATAAAAAAATAAAATATTATCAAACGCATGAAGGTACACTTATACAGTATATCAACATCCACGATCATCATAACAAATTATAACAAAAAATGAACAAACAAAATAATGACTAACTGACCAATTAACAATCAAAAATACTTTCGGTCAAGACAGGACATCCTAATAAAGGAACACTCACACTTTACACACTGCTCATGTGCCTAAAATTTTACTGATAGGACAATAATCTAATAACAGTTAATTCAAATATCTTCACTTCCACCACTAGCCTTGTCACATTTGATAAACTCTGACAATTGATAAATAGCGAAGATTTATATGTTTTGCAAACATCAATGTGAAAAAAATTTAATTACACAGTGATTTACACAACAACAAGCTTGAACACACTTGTTCATATTTTTTTTTTTTCAACGTTTATTTATTTTTGGGACAGAGAGAGACAGAGCATGAACGGGGGAGGGGCAGAGAGAGAGGGAGACACAGAATCGGAAACAGGCTCCAGGCTCTGAGCCATCAGCCCAGAGCCTGACGCGGGGCTCGAACTCACGGACCGCGAGATCGTGACCTGGCTGAAGTCAGACGCTTAACCGACTGCGCCACCCAGGCGCCCCCATATTTAAACTCAGTAAGAACTTATGAGATTCCCAGGTAAAGATGGAAAACTGAACATACACACTTCCTTTGTACCCTCTTGAATCCCACACCAAATTTCAAAAGCTCCAAAACAGATGGTAGCATATTTAGCATAGAAAAACACAAACAAACAAACAAACAGATTATTTATTAAACTGGCAGAGGCAAAACCCTAGAAGCAGCCCTATCTGTACAACAGAACAACCAAAAGGCTTAGGGGTTAGTGGCACCAGGATGTGGGAATGAATGAAAGGGCTATACATGGAGGCCTACAATGTGAAAGACTGGTTGGCTGAAAGTCTTTCCAGTAGTTTTTTAATCTTTAGATCCCCTTCCCACTTGGCTTATGTATAAAACTGCCTCTCTCAGTCCTAGAGAGGGTAAAACAAAGTGTCTAAACTGGAAAACACAACGAGTTAAGGACAGGGATACCATCCTGAAACAGGAAAATCACGTAAGGTCCTATACCCCACTCTGCTTCCAGAACATTGGCAGCTAGGCCTCTCTCCTCCAGGCAGGAGTTCAGAAGAATCTTCAGTGGGAATCTTTCAGCACTGCAAGAAAGATTCATACTAATATCAAGGATTTCACAACAACAGGGCTTAGTCAGTTCCTACAGTGAAATGAATGGGGAACCAGCCACCCACACACATGAGGCTCCCATCTTTAAGACTGTTACTGTACCACCTTTATTTTTTTTAATTTTTAATTTAATTTATTTTATTTTAGAGAGAGCAAGAGCAGGGGGAGAGAGAGAATTTTAAGCAAGTTCCATGCTCAGCATGGAGCCCAACACGGGGCTCAGTCCCACGACCATGGAATCATGACCTGAGCCGAAATCAAGAGTCAGATGCACTGACCTGCCTACTGCCTAGTAGATGCCTACTGAACCACCCAGGCACCCCACTGTACCACCATTAATTATGACCAGACAGCCAAGGGTCACCAGCTATCAAACCAAAGCTTCTCATATTGAAGACAGAGACCAGAACAAAGTGAAAGAAAAATAGTAATAGCTTGGTAGAAACAGAGAAAATACTGTTAGGAAAACTTCAAAAAGGCTATTATTGGGGCACCTGGGTGGCTTAGTCGGTTACGTGTCTGACTTCGGCTCAGGTCATGATCTCGCAGTCCGTGAGTTTGAGCCCTGCGTCGGGCTCTGTGCTGACAGCTCAGAGCCTAGAGCCTGTTTCAGATTCTGTGTCTCCCTCTCTCTCTGACCCTCCCCCATTCGTGCTGTGTCTCTCTCTGTCTCAAAAATAAATAAACGTTAAAAATTTTTTTTAAAAGGCTATTATTAATATTTTCAGGAGGTAAGAAAAGATACTGCCACCTTGAAACAAGATAAGGATATTACAAAATGGAATATTCTGAGAACAGAAAGCTATCTTAGAAATAATATTAAAATTTAAAACCCTCAACAGCACAGATGAAATACTAAGGTGAGAAAATGTCCCTTAAAGCTTGGCTGAAAGAAAAATAATTAGAAAATAGGAAAGAAAACACAAGAAAATTAGAAGAGCAACACAGGAGGTTCAACAGTTAAATAATGAAAAACCCAAAGAAGAAAGAGAAAATGAAGGGGCAAATCATAACAAAATAATTTACGATAATTTCTTGAAACAGAAAGACATATGTGCACTAAAAAATGCTCACTGTCATTATTTGAGAGGGAAATTCAAAGAAGAAACCACCAAATATCCACTTGTAATAAGAAAGACAATACCAAGTATTGTTGAGGTTGTGGGAAAACTGGAACCCCCAAACCCTGCTGGTCAGATTGTAAGATGGGGTATCCACTTTGAAAAATAGCTGGACAGTTTTTTAAAAACACACAGAGTCATCAGATGATTAATGTGGTACATTCATATCATGGAATATTACATAAAAAAGAATGAAGTACTGATACATGCTAAAACAGATGAGCATCAAAACATTATGCTAAGTGAAAGAAGCCTATCACAGAAAGTCACATATGAAGGATTCCATTTATATGAAATGTCCAGGAAAACCCAAAGAGACATGAAGTAGATTAGTGTTTTCCAGGGGTTGGAAAGGTAGAGATTTCAAAGGGACTGCTAATGGGTAGGGGGCTTCTGGGTAGGTTGATAAAATTTTCTAAAATTAGATCGTAATGATGGTCCCAAAATCTGTGAATATACTGAAAACAAACAAATTATACACACTGTAAAAGAGTGAATTCTGTTATGTGAATTATTTCTCAATAAAACTGTAAAAAACAGAAGAAGAAGTAGAAGAAGAAGAAGAAGAAGAAGAAGAAGAAGAAGAAGAAGAAGAAGAAGAAGAAGAAAAAGAAATAGGAGAAAGAGAGGAATATAAAGACATGAGTTTCCAGATTGAAAAGGTGCAAATGAAAACTTGTATGCTGGTCTATTTTTTTGCTTCATTATGAAACTTTAGAACACTGCAAATAAAGAAAACTGTTTTAACAGAAATAGTGAAAACTAGGCAACAATAAAGCAACTGTATTGAAATTCTAATGAAATTATTTCCAACTAAGAATTCTGTATCTAGTCAAAATGTCAATCAAACATGAGTGCAGAATAAAGACATTTTCAGAAATGCAACATCTCAAAAAAACAAAACAAAACAAACAAAACAAAAAACACAAATCTTCCACACACTCTTGTCCAGGAAGCTATTAGAAACTGTGTTCTCACAAAATAAAACAACATGAGATGGAGGGCGAAACATCTCCACCCCAGAAGAGAGTGGTAGGGCATCCCAAAAAACCAGAGAAGAGAGATGCACCAGGCAAGACTTGAAAAGGTCTTAAATTGATGGTAGAAATGAAAAATGGGAAATTATTATTAATTTCAGGGAAGCCTACATGCCTCAGCTACAAACAAGATTTATTTTTTTTAATTTTTTTTTTCAACGTTTATTTATTTTTGGTACAGAGAGAGACAGAGCATGAACGGGGGAGGGGCAGAGAGAGAGGGAGACACAGAATCGGAAACAGGCTCCAGGCTCTGAGCCATCAGCCCAGAGCCCGACGCGGGGCTCGAACTCACAGACCGCGAGATCGTGACCTGGCTGGTCGGACGCTTAACCGACTGCGCCACCCAGGCGCCCCAAAACAAGATTTATACTGGGGCACCTGGGTGGCTCAATCGGTTGGGCGTCTGACTCTTGATTTTGGCTCAGGTCATGATCCCAGGGTCATGGGATTGAGCCCTGCATCAGGCTCCATGCTGAGCATGAAGCCTGCTTGGGGATTCTCTCTCTCTCTCTCCCTCTGCCCCTCTCCCCTCTTCATGCTCTCTCACTCTTTCTCTAAAATAATAAAAAAAAAAATTATATTGGCATAATAATGTAAATGCCAAACTTCTGATCTTATCAAAATTATAATGGCCCTACACTGGAAGCATAAGATGATGGGAGAATGGCAGGACAGATGGGTTCACTTGTTGAAAATGGAATAATGAAAAAAAAACCCACTAAGTTCAGGTTTTCCACTGTAGGAGTCAATGGATGATGCCAAAAGGTGAATAACAAGAGGTGGTAATAAAAGAAAGTCTTACTAGATTTTCAGAGGAAAATCCACAAGGATCACCTAAAAGACTGGAAAGTAAAAACTGCTGTTTTTTATAGTAAACCATGAAACTAATTGACTCTTTATATGCATATGATGTATAACTCACATAAAAACAGTAGTCACATCAACAAAAATAATGATTCAAACCTGGAGTGGATTTCACCTCCTTTAACAAAGCACAAAACACATATTAGATTAAAACATTATATGATGTTAATTAAATATTCTTGAAATGCAAGAAATAATGGCAGCAACAACACCAACAAAATAAAATGAGGAGAAAATCCTAAGCGGTCATTATATTGCAATGTATTTATCAAATTACTGATCCTGAAACTAGTGAGAAGCTGCAGACACTTCATATTGTATGATATAAAATAATGTATATTTTCTCACTGAGAGATAAATTTGCTAATATTTTTTTCTTCAACTACTTCATGTTCTAATCAAACATAATGTGAAGGTAACTGGAATTATTGATCTTGGGTACCTTCATCAGATGGCAACTTTAGTACCTTAGCTGGAATGTTACTCTACTCTCTCTGAGTCGACCATTATTGTCAGTCTTATTACATCTAATGCATCAGTCTCCTGCCTCCGCCTGCCCCCCAAAACATGTTCAGTTTTTTCAAGATTATTGTTTTCTTAAGAAAAACTGAAGTAATTCCTGTGAGGAAAAAAAAATCCAAAAAAGTAATATGCAAAATACGTTCTTTCCTTTTCAAAGGAATTCTCTTTTTATTTCTGTTCTTACTTTCCCTATGCTCTCCTTCCAACAGTAGTCTCTTTTTCAGTGTACTCTTTAAAAAATTAAAAAGCCCATAGACGCGAAGTGAGTTCTCATAAAAGCAGTCACATCTATAGAAAGGTACTCATAACTGTATGTTCTTGTGGATAACCAGGCTTTTACTATAGCAACAATTCGAGACCGCATACACTTCCATCTTAAATCATGCAAATTAAAATACTAAACTATGATTAGGACTTCCTAATATGGATGGCAACGATATGAAATAAAACTAGAACACAGAGAAGAGAGGTATGATATCAACTGAAAAAATAAACTAAAATCCCAGCACCCAACATGATAGTGAAAAAACAGTGGAAAATGACTCAAAAAGATCGGGATTCTTTGTGACATGAGAAAAAGCCATTAGGGTAAAGGACAGAAAAGAAGTTAATTGACTTTGTCCTACTAATTAGACAAAATGAGAAGTTTATAACGGAGCACTGATTGAAAGCAAGCTTGTTTCGTTTTCCTTTCTTTAGTTCATCCTTATGCTTCAGAATTCTTCTATCTTACACCGCCTGCACGTTCAGTCATCCACAATGTTTACATCTGTTCATGTTCGCTGCTCAGATCTGAATGACAACTCACCCCTCTTCGGAATATAAGATCACAGTATGACACTGCATAACCAGTTCTCCATACATGAAACTAAAACATTCTTGAAATTCTTCCATAAAGAAAAGTCCATGAGTCAAATTTGGTTTTCTTACTGTTTTCCCTAAAACACAAATGTGTTCCAGTCCCACAATACAGGAAGATCTGTGACAGCAACTTATTACCCAAATGGCACACAGACACTATCTAGCCTAAGATCACAGTCCTTGACAAGACTTCAGCCTCATTAAAAGCAATGGATATATATTTGTATCTCTAGAGCTCAAGGATAATCCCTGGAAGACAGTTCTTACATGTTGGAGGAGAAAAATGCATGAAGGAATGAGGGAACGAATGAATGAATGAATAAGTGAATGCTCATAACAAGTTGTGTTTCTCCTTCCAAAAATTATGCCAAATGAAATAAGTTCACATAACAGTTGCAAAAACTTGGTCAATCCTTTGCTATATAAAGTTTAAGCCACCTGGATTCACACTTCACACAGGAGATGGTATTATGTAGTCACTGGAAAGGGCATACATGGAGTATCTGACATCTTAGCATGAAATTCCTCATCTGCAAAATGGAGGAACCTTCTACTTACTTCATGGTTTTGGCTGGGACAACATGAAATAACATACCTAAATTACGTTATTTCCATTGCCCTACATAGCCTACAGTATTTCTGATATGGATCCACCTAACCTCTATTTGAATACTTTTAGTGGTAAGATATTCATTACACTTTGAGACACTGAAGTTAACTTATGAGTAACACAAAACATTAGCAAATCTTTCCCAGGATTAAGCCAAGACTAGCCTCCCCAGAATTCTCATACTTGGCTTTCCTATCCTGTCTGGAATACACACATTATCTTTCTTCTACTCTCTAGTATGCCTAATCCTCCAGAATAAGTCTTCCTGGCACCGTAACTGGTGATATACATGGTTCACAGACCTCCTGCCATCCTAGGTGCATGCTCCTGTTTGCTTCCCTTCGCTGAGGCAAAGAAATTACTAGTCTTTTTCATATGAACTATTTTGAAGTTAACTTTCCTCCATCCTGTTTTTCCATATTAGCTTGGACTTGTTTATTGTTTTTTAACCAAAAACATTGTTTTACTTATCCTACAGCAATTCAGACTGTAGTTTCTACTCATCATTTTGTCAGATTCTTTTGTCAGATTCTGTTTTGACCCCTGATTCCATCACCCCAAGTGTTAATTATGCCTCCCAGCTATGAAACCCACAAATAGGTCAAGCACATCATCACCACGTCTTCATCTGAGTCATTAATAAAAATTTCAAACAGAACAAGGTCAAAGAAAGTGCCCTCCAGCATACCCTCATAAACTTTTCTCCACCCCAATGTCAATTCATTAATCAATAGGCTTTGGGTGAAGTTGTTTATCCAGTAATAAACTGAAAGAATAATAATCTTCTAACATCTGGATTTCAATTTTATTCTAAGGATGTCATGAGTCCTTGCCACAAGCTTTACTGAAATCAGGAAATAACACTGCTACTTACTAAAAGGGAATGAAGATTATTAGACTTTAATGTCCAAAAATCTAGTTTTGAATTTCATTAATGCTCTATAGGGTGCTTACACCTCTATAGATTCAAGAGCTTAGTTCCCCACCACCTGTTAAAAACCACCTTCATTCTTGATTGTTCAAAGATTATACACAATAGTTCTATGAATACACCACCTGTGATTCTTTTCACATTCTAGATGCAATTTATCCAGGACTACATCATAAGCTTATTCTAGTGGATGTTCATGAGGTGTTTTTTGGGGAGAGGGGATTGGAAAGAGCATGGGAGTGAAGTGTCTTCTGTACATGAATGTATTACCTATGTTTGAAGATCTCCTGCTTTATGGCTTTTGGTGGAAGGCAAGGCCCAGCTGCTGTTGCAAAAGCCACTCTCTGAGGGGCGTGTGCAGTCAAAACATGGACATGAGACCTAGTGTCACTTAACCAAACACAACCAACTCTAACTCAGCAGTAAGAGCTAACAACCCATAGAATCGGGGAGAATATCCATGCTGTTTTGTCATCGTCAGCAGAGGTAATAACATCCAGTTACCCAGGACAGTCAGGACAGTGAAATAAGAGACCATGTCTGGAGTCAACATTCCTAGTGGCAACAGTCCCCTAGCATGGTTTTGGCTCTGGTCTGGCTATCCAGCTTCTCACTGCTCCTGCTGATTTTTAAATTCTTCCCAGCAGGTCTGTCAGCCACATGATAGCCTCTCAATAACTTTTCTGTTTAATTCAGCCAAAGAGAATTTCTGTTGCTTGCAAGAGAGAACTCTGACTGGTACATTTGTTCAGAGCAGCCAAACCCTTTAATTCCTCTGACACAACTAGGTGGTTTCTGACTATCCCATTGTCTGAGGCCCACTCTCATTGCTATGGAGTCAGATTTGCTCTAAGTCTTCTGCTTGGAAGAATATTTGCTTTGAGAGAAAAAAAAAAAAGACTCTCGATGGAAACTGAAGATGGAATGTAGATAAAGTAAAGAAAAATAAAGAAAAAAATTTTCTTAATAAAGAAATATTTTGAAACATGAATTAGTAGTTCTGCTTTCTCTCAGTTGTCTGCCTTAACTGGTGAAACTATTATAATCTTTTGTTCTTCCCACTTCAAATGTCACTCACTCATTCACATCAAAAACATTTGCTAAGTACCTATCACCAGACACGCTGCTAGGCACTGGAGAGGCAGCCCCTGCTCTGCTCTTGCGTTCAGTCTCAGATGAAACAGCTTTATCTGAGTTCATGAATAGTTTCCTTTCTTACTGGTGTTTTCTTTTCAGTATCCTTTCGTTGATAGTTCTTCATCATTATGACCCTTAATGGTAGAATGTCCCAGTATTCAGTCCATAAGATTCTCTTCCACTTTCTCTGCTCATTCATGCATATGGTGTTTTAATTACTGAGTATATACAACAAACTAACCCTAAACTTAATGGCTTAAAACAACAACCATCTTATCATTTCTCACAATTCTTGGGTTGCAAATTCAGAAAAGGTATAGCAGGGACAATCACCATGTGATACTTGTGAGCCTGGAATACGGCCCCCTCCCACTCCCCAGATGGCTTCTTCAATCACAGATCTGGCAGCCAGCAGCTAGGCTGGCTGGGCAAATGGCTTGGTTAGAGTCTTGTACCTAGAGACTAACTTCACACTGTGTTTCAGGTTCTCAGTTTTCTTCCACACCATCCAGAGCCTCTGGCTCTCCATCTAGCCTCTTCAGCAGGACAACTGGAATTCTAACACGGCTGGTCAGTTTGCTCCAGAGCACAAAAGAGAAGCTGTCAGGACTACAACTGGCACAGTGTCACTTCCACCATATTGCTTTATTGGCTAGAGCAAGCCACAAGCCCAGTCTAGATTAAGGGGTAAGGATCGCACAAGGGTGTGAGTATACAAAGACATGGTTCACTTAGGGTCACTAGGGAAACAGTCACCATACTCGGTGATCCCATACAATCACCTTGTCAAATAATATCTACAGCCCAGGCAACTTCCAAATTTCTACCCTGGATCTCTTTCCAAAATTCCAGACTCATGCACCCAACTGCCTTGTGACATGTTCACTTGCATATACAATACACATGTCAACCTGTTTGAATGTGAGCTGTGTTCTTCCCCACACTGCTCCTTCTGCAGTCTGTCCCATCTTTCCTCACAGCAGCACCACAATTAGAGTTGCCCAAGTCCAGATCCCTGGGGTCATTCCTGACTGCTCTTCATCTCTCAAATACCACATCAAATTCTATCGGCTCATCCTTGAAAACAGATCCTGAATCCAACCACTTGCCTCAAATATATGTGTGTTCCTCCTATATCTCCTTCAGATTTTGTCCCTAAATACTTCTCACCTTCTCAGCAAGGCCTCCCCTAAATACTCCCATTTAAAGTTGTACGTGCATGTACATGTGCACATGTATTTTATCTCATAGGAAGCAGAAACATATTCAACTGCCCCAAGATAGTTTAATCTGGAAACCAGAACAGTGAGGGAGAGCTACAGTTTTTGAGAACAGATGTGGTTTAAAATCATGCAAATTAAAGCATTCCTCATAGATTTAGAAATCAAAATGTATGAGGTAGAGAAACCAAATAATGAGGTAAATTGTGTGGCAGGGGGGAAAGACAGAACGTAACTCTCAGCTGCCGTTCCTGTATTTGAACATCACCCACATCTCAGACCATCATATAAAAATGTGAAGATGGTTCTTTATCCTAACACCAGCTATCTACAAGATGAGATGGAATAACAAGGGTCTTGGCACAGAAGCCTTAGCTTTTACCCTTATAACTTACCTGAGTGATTTTACTTGAAAGTCTCTAAGCATTATTTTTCCTCATCAATAAAAAACTGGGTAACAAAAAGCCAAAACTGAGTAGTAACAATATGTGATTTAAGTATCTTAAAGGGCTAAAGATGGAATCTCATAGAATAACATGTATAAGAGAGTATTTTGTAGAATAAAAGTACTATAAGAATAACTTATGTGAATTTTGATGATACATCAATCACTTTACATAATTTTTGGAGACAGCTTTTTTCATGTGTAATATAGATTGTTTTTACATAATGTTACACACTAGTTTTGAGTATTTTACTAGTTTTACAGCACAGCAAAAAAAATAATTGATTGTTCCAATGAATATAATGTTTGTTGCTTTTCTTCTTATATATAATAAATATGCAATGAAGAGTTCTGCTACACACACTTTGATCTCATGTTATAAAAACCACAACAGAACAGTTATGCACTTTAATAGTAATATATATTTACATGATCACATGTATTATTAGTATTCGTATTTCCACTGATGGAATCTGTTTTAAAATGTTCAGCATGGGGGTGCCTGGGTGGCTCAGTCGGTTGAGCGTCCGACTTCAGCTCAGGTCATGATCTCGCGGTTTGTGAGTTTGAGCCCTGTGTGGGGCTCTGTGCTGATAGCTCAGAGCCTGGAGCCTACTTCGGATTCTGTGTCTCCTTCTCTCTCTCTGCCCCTCCCCAACTTGTGCTCTGTCTCTCAAAAATAAATAAATGTAAAAAAATTTTGTTAATAAAAAAATAAAATTTTCAGCATAGTGTTAAACAGGTTAATGTGGCACTTGTATTTGGGAAAGAAGGGAAGGAAAGAAGGAAGGAAGGAGGGAAGGAAGGAAGGAAGGAAGGAAGGAAGGAAGGAAGGAAGGAAGGAAGAGAAAAGAAAAGAAAAGAAAAGAAAAGAAAGAAAAGAAAAGAAAAGAAAAGAAAAGAAAGAAACAGGGAGGGAGGAAGGGAGGAAGAAGGGAGGGAAGGAGGGTGGGAGAGAAGGAGGGACAGACCGTAGTTGCTTAACTTTCTATTTAAGTAGAAAAAAATTGTTTGCACTTTCACTATTTTCTATAGTAATTCTCTTCCAACCTTCTAATGCATGTAGGAAGAAAGAGAGCTATAACAATGTCTTACACCACTGTATAATAAGATATATTTTTCAAGCTAACTGAGTCATTCCTTGGTGAAAATGCTCTTTCACATTTGACAACAATGACATGAAGGTAGTACTCAAAACAGCACACATTACCGGGGTCCATGTGCTACTTGACTGAGACATGGGCAAACTGAGCAGCATGTTTCCCAGGATGTTTCCAACCTTGCAGCTCACAGATTATATCTACACATTTTGAAAGTGTATAAGAATCTAAATTTTGGACATTTTAGGAGCTTTCCACAGTACATAAGAGACAGCCTACACTAGCAATATCTTATTATCCACTTAACAGTTTTCATAATGACCTCCAAAGTCATTTCTTCCAGTATTCTTTCACATCACTAACAGCTCATCATTTATTCCGTTATTCTGGCCCCCTTGCCAGGCTTTTGTGTAACCTAGAATGTCATTCATGGGAATAACACAAAGTAGCTAGGCTTTGAGTTCTCTTTTAAAGCAAAGAACAGAAATACATGTACACAGTTTGTACACTATCATAAATAAGAATCTTCCACTTCGTGGAACTCAAATTACATAGGAATCTTTAAAAAAAACCTTGAACACTTAACTAAAATCCAAAGAAAAAATCCAATAGTACCTAGTTAATCTTAAATAATTTTTCCTTTCTTTCATATCTAGGGTTTCAATGGTCATAGTATATGGATTTTTCTTACACAGTTTAACTTCCTCATTTCTCTTCCTCAAAAAAAAAAAAGGTACTATTAATTACATGGAAGTATAAAACCAACACTTTTTAGAAAAACAACTTTGAAGTTAACAATTTTTAAATATGGTAATATTACTAAGTTTAGGAAAGTATACATTAAAATGTTTGGTATTGATTTTAGGGCTTGCTAAATAACAAGGTTCTGTGTGTGTGTGTGTGTGTGCGCACGCACAAGTGTTTTAAGGGCAATACTATAACTTATAAATTTGCTTTTTAAACTATTTTTTAATGTTTATTTATTTTTTGAGAGAGAGAGAGACAGAGAGAGAGAGAGAGAGCTGGGGAGGAGCAGAGAGAGAGGGAGAAAAAGAAATGCCAAGCAGGCTTTGCACTGTGAACATAGAACCCAATATGGGACTTGAACCCACAACTGTGAGATCATGACCTGAGTCAAAACCAAGAGTCAGACGCTTAACCAACTAAGCCACCCAGGCACCCCTGTAAGTTTGTTTTATGGAAACTTAAAACATTTCATAATTAAAATAAAATTTTAAATAACTAGGCTTTTGACCAGTCCATAAAAGTCATTTAAATAACAAAGCAGTTTATCTGTATATTTAGGATTTAACTGCCCCCAGGATCTTAAGAGCAGGATAAGGGAGGGTGGTGGAAAGAAAAAGAAAATTTCTTCTTTTCCTCCTCTGACCAAAAGCTCAATCTAAGTAAAGTTGTAAAAATAAATAGGAGATACAACATTACAATTGGGAATCAGAATAATATGGGTCTGAGTCTGTTTTACATGCATGCTACAAGATCCTGGAAAAGTACCTAATCTCCCTAATCCTTAGTTTTCTCCTTTGTAAAGTGCTGATATTCATAGTTCCATGAGGCTGTTGAGAATATAAAAATGATAATGAGTGTAAAACCCCCAGCACAATGCTTGGCGTAGAACTCAATAAATTTTAGTTGCTGATTTTTAGTATTGTGGTCATAATTGTCTGAAATATTCTTTCACCTCCCTTTCTGATCTATCACTCATCATCCCAGGCCCTCAGTGCCCTCCTGTTTCCTAGCCTACGTCCCTCACCTAGATCTGCTCTAATTCCCAAGGCATTTCATGCTTTGAAATTACTATTGCCTTTCTACTGCTATGAAACACACCAGAAAAGAGCAGAATTTATTTCTGCTAGATACTGTGAGGAAAGCAATCTAATTAATCCATTAAAATATGTACTAGCTTTAGTCTTCCTTGAGATATCAGTATGTGTATAAACAACAACCAACAACAACAACAACAGTATAAAAAATAAAACCCATAGGAAATATTCAAGGGAGTTATTTTTATACTGGATACTTGTCACATAGTCAGACCAAAGCTGCCAAGGAATCGACATCTCCTCCACTCTAATTGGGAAGACTCCTGTAAGATATTTCTACAGCCTGGAGCTCTTCCCCACCCCTACCCCAAGTCTGATTTCAGAGATCCATTGAAACATTCTACTTAAAATAAACAAAGCCCAAACAAACTTCAGCTGTAGCAACAAAAAGTACTTCACCTAAGAAAGCCAAAGGATAGGAGATGAAAGCAGAAAAAGACAAAGAAAGGAAAGGAAGAAGGCAAAGGACAATGGGGAAGTGAGGAAATGGTGGAGTGGGGAACCAAGCAGAGGCAAGGCAGGGCAGTCCTAAACCATAAATGACACATACTTGCCCTATTCTCTGAAAGTGAACAGGCTAAGCTTATCTCCCCCAGAGAAGTCAGGAAGAAAAATGTTGCTTGAAAAGTACCGTATATGTCCACACTATACTATGTGGGTGATTGACCAGGGATGCTCCAAAAGAATTGGGACCAGGGAAAATTTCCCTCACACAAAGAAAAGTGATTGTTTAAAAGTCAGTCTTAATCAGTTAGCAAATACTGCAGGACATGTTTAAAAGTCAGCCTTAATCAATTAGCAAATATTTCAGGACAGTGAATTTCTTTCAGGTGGCAATGTCCACAGAATAGAAAATCATCAAATGACATGTGATCTGAAACACACATTTTTAGCCTCACAAATATATTTAGTTTTCTTTTAAGATTTGGAGGACATATTTTCATATTATTTCTGTTAGTTTCTCTATTAATGTAAATGATTTTGGAGAAAAACTACTTTTATTCCTTTTAGCTTAATTATCTAATTTTGGAGGAGGGAATAAGTACATTTTTGAAATCTATTTTCCATAAAATATAAAAGTTAGTCAAGTATACTAAGAAAAATCTAGATTTAATTGCAATATTGCAACTGGACCTACTGGAAAACAGGAACAAAAATTCCAATTCTAAACCAACTGAATATGTTATTGACTCCAAAATCACTGATTAAACAAAAGAAATTATATTTGCATTGATGTGTGAATCTGCATCCATTCTTGGTAGCATGTAATATATTCAACTGCTCAGCTTTAGCCGTCCTTGTAGTCGCATTACCATATTATTCAAATGTATCTATCATTTATATGTAAATAGAGAAGAGAAATGGCTTCTTCATAAGACAACAATTTTCAAATGATAAACAGACACAGGCAGACATTAGCAAGATAAAAATGCTGCAAATATGCATTCTATTATATATTTAAAAAAAAGGAAACTATTTCAAATTTTTAAAAAAGTAGTGTGGTAATTACAAAATGGGATACTAATACATTCACAATACCAACAGCTACTCTTCTCAATAAAAGTCTCCACTGATGTCATTTGTATCTTATAAATTACATGTTCTCAGATCCATCTGTGAAAATTGGGATGTTAATTATCATGGTTACATTTCATGATTCCACAGTTAAATGCTGAAGTGGTGCTACATAAATACCATATGTTTTTCTAAGAGAAATGGAGAAAGATTAATTATGAGTTCAAGTCCAAGTCTTCCAGCAGTAATACTCTCAGCACAATAAGATCATTACATTGTGTGCTATGCAAATTGGAAGTTTTAATTAATAGCTGAAATACCAACTGAGGGGGAAAACTATGAAGTCTAAATTGTAAGTATCAGGCTTTCCTCCATGAAAACAACAACAATAAAAAAACCCACAACCTTAATAAGGATGCTTCTGAGAAACCAGGTTATAAGTCCAAAGGAAAAATAAATTGTCTGTGAACTTCCTTTGATGGAATGATCACCACTGTGCTGTTTAATCCTATTTGATAAACCAAAAAATTACAGCACATCAAAGTAACAACAGGTTATAAAGAGATAATATATCCATTATATATTTATGCTTATAAATATATATCTATATCTATAAATAATATATCTTAACATTTTTCTGGATTTTTCAAAACTATGCAAAGTTACTGGATGAAATACACTCTTCAGTATATAGCAACCTAAATAAGAAACTCTATGATAATATTACAAGAATTTTATTTATATTTGTAAAATCTGAATTCTTATTTTACTCACCACATATTCAAACACAAGTGTCAGCGTCTCCTTGGTGTGGATGATGTCATGAAGCAGCACTATGTTAGCATGTTTTAGTCCTTTTAACAGAGAGGCTGTAAAACAAAATAGAAAAAGAGACAATGCGTAACAATCAACTGATATATTTCATCATCATTTTTCCATATCAATATCTATTTTTCCATTTTCCAAGCCGAAAACTATTCAGAATCAAGGACAGAGGAACAGGGTTTTCATTTAGATGAAGATCCCCCAATTATTTCACTTGTTATTTGTTAATAACCTCTAGGTAGAGTCCCAGAGGACATACTTGGTATGATTTCAATTGTTTGAAATTTGTTAAGGTTTGTTTTATTATAAGGATATGCTTGATCTTGGTATACATGCCAGATGTATAGAGAATATATATTCTGCTGAACTTGGGTGGAAAGTTCTATAAATGCCAATTAGATTCTGTTGGTTGATCGTGTCCTTGAATTCTTCTATACACTTGCTATTTTCTGCATAATGGTTCTATTAGTGACTAAGAGAATTGTAATTGGGGATTTGTCAATTTCTCATTTGAATTCTGCCAGTTTTTGCTTTGTGTATTTTGAAACTCTGGTGTTTACTAGATACACATTTGGAATTGCTATGTTTTCTTTGTGAACTGGCTCCTATATCCACATATAATGTCTCTCTTTGTCTTTGGTAATTTTCTTACCTCTGGGCCTGTTTTGTCAGATATTAATATAACCACTTCAGCTTACTTTTAATGGTGTATCTGTTTACATCTTTTAACCTACCAAAATCATTATATTTGAATATATAA
Source organism: Leopardus geoffroyi (assembly GCF_018350155.1). Classification (NCBI taxonomy): domain Eukaryota; kingdom Metazoa; phylum Chordata; class Mammalia; order Carnivora; family Felidae; genus Leopardus; species Leopardus geoffroyi. The sequence goes on along the minus strand of NC_059331.1, from coordinate 94,814,395 downwards.
GTGTTTTATAGACAACAGATCATTGGGCCATGTGTTTTTTAAATCCATTCTGTCATGGGGTGCCTGAGTGGCTCAGTCGGTTAAGTATCTGACTTCAGCTGAGGTCATGATTTTGCAGTCTGTGAGTTCAAGCCCCATGTCGGGCTCTGTGCTGACAGCTCAGAGCCTGGAGCCTGCTTAAGATTCTGTGTCACCCACCCTCTCTCTCTGCTCCTCCCCCACTCATGCTGTTTCTGTCTCTCAAAAATAAATAAATGTTAAAAAAAATTTAAATCCATTTTGCCAATCTCTTTTAAGTGATATTTAGGCCATTTATATCTAATGTAAATATTAGTATACTGGGTCACCTGACATTTGAATCTATTTTCCCTTGGACATCATGTAATTTACACTTCATTTCCAATTTGACTTTTCTTCTATATTTCCTGGGAGTTCAATTAACTTACTTCATTTCATTTTGGTTTTTGTACATTTTTCTTCTGAGCTTTTATATTACCAATTCAAGGTGGGATTTTTAGGTTTCATACACCCAAGAACCTGAGAAAATTTAATTTAGATTACCATATTGTGTACAGTTTTCTTTAATATATGGCTTTTTTTTTATTTGAGAGAGAGAGAGAGAGCGCGAGCACATGAGTGGGGGAGAGGGGCAGAGGGAGGGAGGGAGAGGGAAAGGGAGAGGGAGAGGGAGAGGGAGAGGGAGAGGGAGAGGGAGAGGGAGAGGGAGAGGGAGAGAGAATTTTAAGCAGGCTCAGCGTGGAGCTCAATGCAGAGCCCATAATCCCAAAACCCTAAGATCATGACTTGAGCCAAAATCAAGAGTTGGACACTTAACCAACTGACTTGCCCAAGAGCCCCTATGATTGTTTTTTGAAAAGCATTTTTATGAGCTGAAATGTATTGTTTTATATTTTCTGAGTTTTTACAGCAGTTTTATACAGATGTATTTGATCTATTTCTATTCATCCAAAGTGCTGTGCTCTTAGTTTGAGAGTCCTCTCTTCTCTCTGCTATGTAGTTATTACGGATGGTACAGGTGGGAGAAAGGACAGAGTTTGGGGTGTTTTGTTTCTTTTTCATTTCTATAGGATCCTTAATTTCTCCCTTGTCTTTCCTTCTTTACTTTCACTGCCATGTCTTCAAGGGGTACTACCCTTTTGCTATATATCTGAATCTCTCCCATAGGCAATACTTTCCAATGCCTGCCTGTTCCAATCCCATTCAGTTTTGATCTTTTCTATAGTCATTGCTGTGAACTACATGAAGACCCGGTTTTCTCTTTCCAGACTGATTCTGTCTGTGCTTTCATCTCAGCTCTCCACATCCCTCTATTCTTTTTCACAGTCTCTTAAACCTGTCTAAAGCTTCCCTTGTCCCATTCTGCAACCACAGACTTGTGGTATCTCCTAATGTTTTTAAAGATGTGGGTCATGTGCACTTTTATTTGGTCTCTCTGTTGGATTTATAACTTTTGGAGAAGTGGGAGTGGAAGGATTCAAGACTAGGCAGCCATCATTCACTGTCCTCTAAACTTCATGTCCAAGATGAAAGCCTGATACATAGTAGCAACTCAATAAATTTACTGATTGTCATTCACTTAGGTTCCCCAGTGGGGACACACACACATACACACACACACACACACACACACACACACTTTGAATATTCCTTGAAAGAGTCTGCTACCATCTGGCAGCTCCTCCTCCTTCGATTTATCTTCCTTTTACTATACGACCAGCACTAGCCCCAGATCTCAGTCTATTAACAGATAACACTCATTTTTTTTCTTTCTTTCTTTTTTTTTTTTTTTTTTTGGTAACACTCATTTTCAACACAAGGCCCTTTGATATCTACCCTTCCAAAAATTCAGAGAAGACTGGCTAACACTGTTGTCAATTTCAAGATCTGGGCAAGGAATAGCTGATTCTACCTCTTAAATTCCATTCCTTCCTCCACACAAGGCTCCTTTTTTTTTTTAATTAAAAAAGGGAATGAGACAACTCCACTCCCCCCATAATCAGACTCACTGCAGCACTGCTTACCACAAATAAATGAATACCTTTAGATTTCCCTTTTTATAAATAATACCACAAAGGACATAACCGGGTTATATATATATATATATATATATATATATATATATATACACACACACATATATACATATATATATATATATTCCTTTAGAATTATCTCCCTATAATGAATCGTGAAAAATGGAACTGCAGAGTAAAAAGACATGAAATATTTACAAGACATTACTTATTAATTAAATAATAAGTGGATTTAGTCTCACATCTTTCAAACCCTGTTAAGAATAAAAGAACCATGGAAGACAGGAAAAAAAATATGCACATAATAATGCACCATGGAAGTAACCAATCTTATCAAATAACCAAAACCCCTATTAAGTAGGTATATGAGAATTTTATATACTATAAGCACAAGTATTAATTTAAGGATAAACTCTTTTTCATCCCTCAGTAAGACCAGAAAAAAACAGAATTATTTCCCCCTAGATCGGTGACCATTCGAGCACGATACCCAAAGAACAGGAGTTTCCCTCTATCATTATTTATTTTAATTAATCTTCAATTTTTGTTTTTGGTATACAAACTGAAGAGAAAAACAAAAAAAATATTTTGCATGTGTTCTGTCAAGAACTTGTAATCATTCATTTATTCATCAAGAATTTATTAAGAACCTAGTTCCTGACACTGGTGGCCCCTGGATAAATTCTTGATACCCAATAATACTGCAAAACCACATCTTTTAAAAAAGATTTCTAACACTAAGCATAAATCCTAATTTAAAACTTGGACTTTGGGTGATAATGACGTGTTAGTGTAGGTTCATCAGTTGTAATGAATGTACCGTTCTGGTGAGAGATGTTGATATCAGGGGAGGGAGGCATAGGGGAAGCAGTGGGGAAGAGGTAAGTGGTGGTGGGCAGGAGTTATATGAGAACTCTCTGCACTTGCCACTCAATTTTGCTGTGAACCTAAACTTGTATTAAAAAAATAAAGTCTAGGGGCACCTAGGTGGTTCAGTCGGTTAAGCATCTGACTTCAGCTCAGGCCATGGACTCTGGTCAAGATCTCATATCTCATAGTCTGTTGAGTTCAAGCCCTGCATCAGGCTCTGTGCTTACAGCTTAGAACCTAGAGCCTGCTTCAGATTTCTGTGTATTCCTCTCTCTCCACTCCTCCCCTGCTCACACTCTGTCTCTGTCACTCTCTCTCAAAAACTAAAATTAAAATTAAAAATTTTTTTTAAATAAATAAAGTCTATTGAGGTACCTGGGTGGCTCAGTTGGTTAAGTGTCTGACTCTTGGTTTAGGCTCAGGTCATGATCTTACGGCTCATGAGTTGTATCGCCACATCTGGTTCTGCACTGACAGTGCAGAGCCTGCTTAGGATTCTCTCTCTCCAAATCTCCTTGCCCCTCCCTTGCTCAGGCTCTATTTCTCTCTCTCTCTCTCTCTCTCTCTCTCTCTCTCTCTCTCTCTCTCTTTCTCTCAAAATAAATAAATAAACATTAAAAAAATAATAAAGTCTATTAAAAAATAAAAATAAAGAGATGTACCCATGTTCTAACATACTTAAAAAAAGCAAGTCTGGAGTATTTACTATTTTATTCAGAAGGAAAATGATATTTTAGAGATGTAATCACCATACAAAACGGGCTGCAGTAGGCATCTCCCTGAATGGCAGAGAAGCCATACAGACCAAGTCCTAGGATGACCTCAATGAATGCGAGCAGTTATGAGAGCTATTGTTATCGCTATGAATTTGTATAGATTTCTCCATGCAAAACTGTTTCAGGACCATATAATACATCGTTAATCCCAAGATAAACTTGAATAACCATATATTTGGTCCAAAGAAGGCCATGTAGAAAGAGAATTAACTCGTGTAGCTGGTTCCAACACTGGAAGACAACAAGAGGTGTGTTCCCTCTGAAACTGGGTTAGTAGCAGCAGCATGTAGACCAAGACCAGAGAAGTCCAAGCTGCCATGGAAAGACCTTCTTCTTCTCACATGTGTCCACCATGGGCAGGTTAGCTTTACACGCTAAAAACCTTGGGGTGCCTGGGTGGCTTAGTCAGTTAAGTGTACTACTCTTGATATTGGCTCAGGTCATGATCCCAGGATCGTGGGATCATGCCCCAAGACTGGCTATGCACTGAGCATGGAGCCTGCTTGGGGTTCTTTCTCTCCCTCTCTCTCTTCCTCTCCCCAGCTCGTGCGTGTGCTTGCATACACTCTCTCTCCCTCATAATAAACACTGAAAATAAACCTTATAGAAATAACATCTACAAATTTATTCTACCTGAGTTTTGTAAATTAGCACACCTGAGAAAATAATTACAACAATAAAATCACAGTACACGGACAGTGAAGGAACAACCATTATATAGACTTAAGATAGTTTTGTATTATTAATTTCAGTAATTTATAATCTTTAATTATTCAACTAGCTCATCAGCCTTTAACAATTAAAACTTTATTAAATAGCTAGCTTTCAGATATTAATCTGGGGGCCAATTTCACATTTGCTCATTTTAAAAAGGATACTTGCCCCTGCACTAGTCCTCTGAGGCTGATTGATCCTCAGAGATCAATATTTCAAACCACAAGAGGGTATTTGAAAATGATGGTCAGATATGGTACTTCATACCTATCCAGTGCAGAATGCATACATGTGAAATGAATCAAGGACTTAAAGAAAACATGTTGCCTGAAAGGAACCTGGCTTTGTGAGGCAAGTTTTGTAAATACATCATACAATAGGATCTGTACAACCTTGTCCAATTTCATTTTTCAACTTATCCTCTTAGCCTGTCAAATTCAGTAATGATCCATCCTTATCAGCAACAATTCCAGAAAGGTACTGAAATTTCCACTAAATTAAGAATCCCATGCCTTGAGGATTCTTTGCCTTAGTATTTTTTTTAACCACCCCTCCATGCACCTCCACCATATTACTTACTGCCTTTCTCTCACCACTCACACCTAAATTGTTGCTCATTTCTCAAAGTAATGTCTCCACACTCGTCATTTCCCATGGCATTTCCCCCACAATTTCAGTAAAACTGAAGTCCTGCCATCATTCATCTTGGGGGGAAAAAATGTTTTTTCTTTCCCTCCTGACAGTGACTAATAAAAGAGTCATGTCATGTTTCATATAATTTTGACCACTTCTACATGAAGACTCAAAGTCTCTACATTTGTTTTTAATAAGTCTCAATTATTACACATTTTAGATTTCTCTTTTTTTAATGTGTATTTATTATTTTTGAGAGAGAGAGAGAGAGAGACAGAGACAGAGACAGAGACAGAGTGTGAATGGGGGAAGGGCAGAGAGAGAGGGAGACACAGAATCCAAAGCAGGCTTCAGGCTCCAGCAGCCTGACGCGGGGCCCAAACACACAAACTTCTACCTGAGTGGAAGTCAGATGCTTAACCGACTGAAACGCCCAGGTGCCCTACAGATTTTAGATTTCTAAATACATTTATATACACTTTTAAAGTATGCTATCACTTAAATAAGTACCAATATCTGTATTTGAAAGCAAACCCTCTTTCTTTTTGGATTTACATAGCTAATTTGCATTTAAAAAAGGATAGAGCCACTAATTTCATAGCTGATGGCAGACAAACAGCATTGAAGGGCAGAAACCAGTCTATGATATCTATCAACATCAGGGAAGGTGACAGACCTGACTAGCTCTGAGGCTGCCAATGCAGCAGCCACTGCTCCCAGCAAGTTGCCAGAAACTGTAATTCCTGCTGTTATCAAGGCAAGTGAGTCTCCTGGGCTGCCAAGTCAGACCAGTGATTAGCACCTACAAGTTCTAAAACCAATATGTCTCCCTTTTCAAGACAAACACTGTCAAAATAATACCCCATGTAATCCTAATAATATCACGGGTATACCACATGTTATTTTCCCATCGTTTGCTGACAAACAAATCCCGTAACGTTAGCGTTAGTAATTCCAGCATGCTTGGTTTCTCCACAAATTTTAAACATATGGCAACATTTTAAATTCATTTCATCAGTGAGGTTTGAAACAGTTCAATTGTACCTGATGTACAAGACTTGTAATTTAGGGCTGAGGGCAAAATTCTAACAACAGTTTAAAGAGTGTGATGTTGAAACAATACAAAAACAGAAAAACACTGCTGCTTATAAAAATAATTGTGCCTCTGACAAAATCCCAGTAGGAAAAAGGACACAAGGAGCCTCCCTGAGTCTGGTAGCAGGATTCGGATACCCGCTTATCAGCCATATTGAAACCTTCACCTCCCACTTTGAGAACAAACCTCTTCAATTTCCACTCTGACTTGGAAGAGATAAATATCACCTATATTCTGATTTATCAGATTAAATAAATTCTGATTTAATAGAAGAGTTCAGAGTATGTTCATTTCATCAAGCTCCCACTATAGTGGCTATTTTAAAAAGCAATGTTAATGGAGAAAAGGACAAAACCCTTCTTTAATATATAAGTTTTGTAGATCATTATTTGATACCCTACCAGGAAAGGAAAGACCACAAACAAACACAACTTATCCTTTCTCACTCCCCCTTTAGCCTCTGGAAAGAAATAGTATATTCACATTTCCCTCTCTCTTTTTTTAAAATGTGTTCTTTTCCAGAGGGGTAGATGGAGAACCTGACGTTTCTAAAAGACAAAAATTACTACTAATTAAACCCAAGGAGCCAACCATATCTCAAGCTACAACTAAAATAGACATGAACTTTTTTCTTTAAGCTCACAGCTAGATAGCTCTGTGGGCTGCTGAAATTCACTTTATACTAGAAATAATAAGACTACTTACTTTCAATGAGATGTTACTTGCCAGTGCATTCTAAATATTTTCATAGCTGAAATATTCTGAGTGGGAAAATCTCCAGGGTGAAGAGTGGAAAAAAAACCACAAAGAAACAAAAAATAAAGCAATACATGCAGAGAAAAGACAAGATTGCTTGTGTAACTGTGTCTCAGAAGACCAGATGATCTAGACAGAGAAAGGAACAGATATGCAGCTCCCAGGTTAACTTGTGCACAGTTCTGCAAGGTATGCTGGCTAGGTCAGCTACATAGCAGGAGAAATACTATGGTTTTACCTAGTTCCAGACCTTTCCTCTAATGATGTTCTAATATGAAACACACATACACACACACACACACACACACACACACACACACACTCATAAACTAACAAATGAAAAAGTAAAAGAATTAAGTTAAAAAATGGAACTGTATCTTTGATTCCATTTTTTGCTTTTTATACTTTTATACACACACATATACAGAGAGTCAACTCTGTTATGGGGAAAAGAGGTCATGGAAAACCCAAAACACAAAGTCAAAATGTGATACCACACAAACTTAATTTAGCTAAAATTACATTCCAGATTTGGAGACCTGTTTCTTGACCACCGGTATCATCCAAACATGGAAAGGTAATACAACACATTAGGAATACTTTATAAATATCACATAAATCGTTTCCTATCCATCAAAAAGTCTACTGTTTTTACTTGCTCCAGAACTAAGTTTTTCTATTTGGGGACAGACGGAAATTCAAGCACACTGCATATTCCTCCTGCTTTGCTCCACTCCTAATTTCCCCACCATCACAAACCTGAAGCACGATACTAGAAATGACAGACTCCACCATTCCCCCTTCAATATGTCTTTACCCACACTTGACTACTGGCAAAGAGCAGTCAGTGGGGGGCTATTTTCACACTGCAGCCTCACATCCACATCGAATGTTTACTAAATCACTTCAAAGAACAGATTCCTCTAAAAGTATAGCTGAACCACATAAAACTGCCAATATTTGACATTTTTGACCTACTAACACAGCAATTTCACATGGTTCAACCTAAGAGTTTACCTGGCTCAAAACAATTTTAACTTTTCCACAAATACATTGTTACTGTTACCACTGCAAATTTTCAAACCAATTAATCTGCCACCAAATGGCTAAGAACCCACTCTGCATAGGAAAAAAGAAAAAAGTCTCTGCTTATCAAACTATGGTTACAGCTGAAGGCAGGAATACAGAAACAATTTCATTTTCTACATGTACCTTTCTATATCATTTGAATTGTTGATGAGACAGATATACTCTTTTTATAGTAAAAAAGAGATCTTGAAAAGTTCTTTATTACAAGTGGATTGGCTACAGAGCATTGCCATAGCACTAAAAATGGCATACAGATGCTTAACTACACAATTAATATGCAACTACAATACATCTACATTAATGAATCATTAGTGCAATGTGATTCTGCACTATGAATCCCTCCTCATTACTAATCCCTCCTCACTAGGGTATTGGTGTAAATCCTTGCATTACTAGGGTCCGTTTTCCTATCTTGGAACACTGCAGGCCCCATATCAGCCTCCAATTTGTTCGCATATCACATGATAATCCAAACTGTTAAAACTGTTTCTTGTCTAAAGACTATACCCCTGAATGAAGATTAACGTACTCACCAAAAAAGATTCCTGGTTTTCTTGTCTCCAATTACTCCCAGATGAACCTGTAAATGACCCACCAGCTGCCTTTCCATGCTCTAGCTCATCTTGTTCCTATTTGCCACTAGAAAGATCCACACATGTATGTGAAAGTACGTGAAAACAGACGTGTGGTTTTCTCAGATGTAAACATCTTGGTAGTAACTTCTACAGAAACAAATCTTGCTAAGTGACAGGTTTGGGAATAGTGGCGGTCATGCTCCACGTACTACCATCTTAAGGCAGAAAAGAGACAACGCAGGAGCTGAGGGTTTCTGGAAGACTTAACAGAAGAGCTGGTTTCCATCTGGCTGTAACAACTAAGTTTACAAGCTATTAGGTGGTTTGCTGTATTTGAACTACTTTATACTTTATTACATGTGGGCTACATGTATAGTCAGTAAGAATACCACAAAGTATGTAATAAAAAAAGATATGTGGTTGGGCCACTTATGGCCACTTATGTCTCCTGGTTAAGAAGAACAAATAATGATATCATAATAGCTATCACTATGTGACTAGACTTAACCTCTCCTTACATGAAAATATGTGAATAGCTCTTATATAGTTCACAAAAATAAACAGAAGTCTAAAGTAAGAAAATATTTTCTTTGCCATGGCTTCAAGCCCCAGTACATAGGGGCCAGCACATAGGACACTCGAGTTTGCAAGATACCACTCAAAGGGTGGAACACAGTCAGATTCCTTCACAAAGTGGGGTAATGTTGCAGCTTATTTCCAGACACAATGGACTCAACCACCCTTCGTTAGGAATTAGGCTGTTTGTATGACCAGAGCCACTGCTACAGGCCCATCGTGGGATGTTTCTAAAAGTGTGGTCCTTCAATGATTCAATGACCCACATCAACTGCTATTGAGGCAAATTCATTAGGCTCTATCCCACAGATACCAAATCCAAATCAATGGAGGATGGGACCTAAGAATCATCCAAGAGATATTTACTTAATATCTACTGTGTGCCAATCAATAGACACAGGAGAAACACAGACAAAACTCCTATCCCTGTGAAGCCTGCATTCTATATTTTGACCCAGCTTTCTATTCAATGCTTATGCATCAAGCTTAAACATCACTGTGCTATGGTTCTGATATGGAGGAATGGGTAGCATGTTTATGGTGTGTGTGTGTGTGTGTGTGTGTGTGTGCATGCACATGCCTATGCATGTGTTTATGCACTTAGTTTCACTGCAATCAACTCATTGTTCCACAGGCAAATCAAAAGAAACAGCAAGACAGTTTGTATACCTAGTTAGTATCTATTTTTCTCTCTCACTCTCTCTCTCTCTCTTTCACACACACACACACACACACACACACACACACACACATGCTGAAATAGATGCCACTGAAAGATAAAGGTCTTGGGCCAGAAGTAGAGAGAATTCTTTATTCTGAAAATTTGATGGTATTTTGATATGTATTTTTTCCTGTTCAGTTAAAAAAAATAAAAACGTCAACTCATAAAGCTTTTTAATATAAATCAAATGTTGATAAAGTCATCATTATATGGACCTTTCAATCCCACAACAATTTTTGAAATCTGTGAAAGAATAAGGTTTTGTGCAAAATTCTTGCAATAAGCATCGCATTTGAGTGCTTTGAGTGCTTTGAGAAGCAAATATAATAGAAATACTATAAACTGATGATGAGCACAGAAGGAAGAAGAAAGGAAAGACTGTAAAAACATGAATATGAATTTTGGTTATTCTTACCCTTGAATATCCCCTGAATTGAAATTTCAAACATACCACTACTTGATTTGACTTAATAACATAGTCAAAGCTATAAAAATTTCGAATCACAGCTTAATTCAGTAGCAAGTGCACAGTCCCACAGCATCGGTTAACCTTCTGGCAGGCAATGACCTCCAACATTCCCATGACAAAACTCAGTGAACTGTTCCCAGGCCTGGACAAGGCCTTGAAATCCTTCATCCTGCCTCTAATCAGCAGTGGCCCTGGTGGGGACCCAAGTTCGCCTGGGCCCTGCTGAGTGAGCTCCGTCACTGACGGGAAGGTCCCTGATACTCTGCTCCCCTCCCACCAGTGCTTCCTCCCTCTCAGTGTGCAGTGATGCTTGAGCACTGATGATGCAGCACCTGGTCCACTCCAGCACCACTCACATGGTTAGGGGCTGTATACGACATTTAATGCAAGAAAGGTAATCAAGGGTTCAGTCAGGGATTGCCTTCCAATCGTACAGACGCATGACCAGTAAGTCCCAGTCTCTGAGTGCTCTCATTCCTCTCCTGGCAACTGCAGCATTTGAAGGAGATTTTTCTATATGTGGAAGTATACAAACGCAAGACAGCAAAACCAATATACCTATAACGGTTGGAGTGACATCTCATGTGTTCAGTATTCAAAAGTATATGATGGGGAAAATAAAATTGTTTATACAAAGTTCCACAGGCAACATGTTATTGGATGAATTTGAGGAGAGTGTCCTCCCGACCTTTTCTGAAAGGAAGGACTTCCTAAATCTCTGCACTACAGAAGCCACTTCAATATAAAAACAGTAAGAACAGCTTTTTAAAATCTTAATAGAGTCTCAGATTGTCTTCTTTAAAGTCACTATCTACTTGTTCAAACCTGGCAACATCTTAGAAGTGGTTGCTTTCATGTACCGTATTACACACTTGCTTAACATAAAACGTTTCTCTACGAGGAGAGCTATATGAGTGAAGTGAAAGACAAGTAAGTTGTATATTATACACTTTATGTTTCTAAATTTGCAAGGTTACTTCAGATTGTCATGGCAGTTTAAAAAAAAAAGCCATTTTTTTTTGATGGAGCGCCTGGATGGCTCAGTTGGTTACATATCTGACTTCCGCTCAGGTCATGATGTTTGCAGGTTCGAGCCCCAAAGGGCTCTGTACTGACAACTCAGAGCCTGGAGCCTGCTTTGGATTCTGTCTCCCTCTCTCTCTCTCTGCCCCTCCCCCACTCACGTTCTGTCTCTCTCTCTCTCTCTGTCTCAAAAATAAATAAACATTTTTTTAAATGCCATTTGAGAAAATTAAAAAGGGGAAGAAAACTATATACTCCACTATGGTCTCAAGTTTTGCACCTCTATCTCCACCAGAGGAATGTGATCATGCAATCATCTCAGCAGGAAACTGCTGGACTCCTGACACTTGAGCCTCAGATACTGTGACCGTGCAGGGGTTTTTCTTAGTGTCTCTCTAAGGTACACTTGTACCTGGTACTGACAACAGTTTCTGCTCATATGACCTGCCTTTCTCTAGAAGAAGGCAGCATCTGAGAACTCTGGCAAGCACATCGTCGTTGGCTTCACCATCATTTTCTCAAATGTATTCTAACCCCTACTAACCCCCATTTCCCTAATAAAAATTCATCTTGCTTCCTGCACATTATACACATGTACATACACATACATGTAAAACCTTAGTGCGTTAAATATATGTATGATTTGACTTATGCACAGGGGGACTGACCCATCATGCACACCAGAAGCAGTTTGCACAGAACAGTGAAGCTAAGCGTCACCTCCAGGTGTATAATCCAACCCTTTGTGTGAAAATTGAGGAAACCAAATATACAGAAGTATGGCCACAGGGTTCCTGACTCCCATTAAAGTACAACGCTCTTTCTGAATCAAAATAAGCATCATTTACTTCTCTCACTGTCTTGGTTTTCTTGTCTTCTTTCCTAGTGCTTTGCTGTGGTCATGGTTTCTCCTTATCTTCATATCTAACAAGGTATGGAGGGCAACCCCCTCCAAAAAAAACCAAAAAACCCTGAAGCTGCGAAGACTGGAGGCCACCAGAGGTACCTGTGCAGGTGTTCAGCTGAGGCATCACCACCTGGACTAAAGAGGTTTAAAAATCTGTAGTATTAAGAAGAGAGCTAAAGGGGAAACTGCTATTCAAATTGTCCGTCAGATCAAGGCTCTTCTCTTCTTAAAACCTTTCAATGGCCACTTAGCAGGACTCATGGGCATAATAGGGCCCTCAGTGGAGCTCCCCTCTGCTCCCCCAACCCTTCACCACACTCTGAACTGCAGCCGCACAGCGTGTCTGAAGAGCTGGGGTCTCCACGTGCTCTCACGTCTCTGGGATGTTCCTGTCTTCCATCCTCTCTCTCATAGCCTTAGAGCCACACGGTCCTACCAACTCTTCAGATCTCACCCTGGCTATCACTTCCTTTGGAAGTCTCTGCTGACCTCCAAGGCACAAGTTAGGGGTATTTTCGATGAGCCCCTCCACACTGTGAGGCATCCTGTCCCAGTGTTAGAATTACCTGATTCCCTATTTCTACCTGCCTGTATCCCCCATCACTCCTTATTTGTTCTTACTCCAGCTGTGCTCATAGCATGCAATTCAGTGCTGAGTTTAGAGAAGATGCCTGTTGAGTGCAGAATGAATAATGCATGCATAAATAAGAAAAATAAAATCCTTAAATGATCTTCCTTAAATTGCCGCAAGCGGCACACTTCCTAGTATTGCACTCTGCTGTGGGTTGGTTATCTTATGATAATGTGTTTAGTTCAGCCTGGATGTGTTGATCGAAATAAATGTGTTCTCATCGTGCAATAACTGACAAACACACTGAGACTATACATTTCACTGAATTTTATTTTATTTTTTTTTTCAACGTTTATTTACTTTTGGGACAGAGAGAGACAGAGCATGAACGGGGGAGGGGCAGAGAGAGAGGGAGACACAGAATCGGAAACAGGCTCCAGGCTCTGAGCCATCAGCCCAGAGCCCGACGCGGGGCTCGAACTCACGGACCGCGAGATCGTGACCTGGCTGAAGTCGGACGCTTAACCGACTGCGCCACCCAGGCGCCCCTTCACTGAATTTTAAAAAGATGCAAAGAAGCATCCTATAGGATGCCATTAGCAGCTTCCCTTTTGTAAGTAGGTGAAATGCTGTGTACTAATGCTATAACTAAAAATTCATTATTTTATTTCCATTCACATTTCAGATTATGGAGAGATGGTAAAAGATTTGCTTGAAATTGTACTTCAAAAAGCTCATGTTAGAAACTACTATTATATCCTAACATATTACCAGGAATGAGATAAGCTCAATAAACAATAAGGCAACATCAATGACAAAAGAAAAGGTTGTCATACATGGGTTTACAGTAGAGTGAAATCAAACCCACAGACTTGGTTTATTGGCTTGTGCATTGTTTTAGAAATTTATTAAGTATTTTAAAACTGAAGGATTTCACATAAAATGCACCACACTTTGGCATTTCTAGAAAAGCCCAATGTAGATAAAAGCTGTGTGTCCAGAGCTACACAGTTGGCCCCTTATATAAGACATCACTGCTACGCTTCCCTACCCTCCTTGTCCCCCAAGAGTGGCAGAGGCTCCTATAGTCTGATACCTGATGGACCTTTAAGTTTGAGATCTCTGAATCAATATCTGAATGTCACATGTAAGAGTCCATTACCTTGATTGCATAAGCTAAAGTAACAATTATGAAGAAATTGGAAGCTGCCAATTCAAAGTGGGTTTTGTGAGTCCCACAAACCACAGGGTAAGAAAGGGGACTAGAAGGAGAACAAGGAAAATGTTATTACAGCAAGATCACAATTCCTACCAAAGAAGAATAGACAGAAATGAAATTATAACCATTTTTAAATTGCTCATCTCAAAGCCCCACTGAGACCCACTAGGTAGAATAGGAACCCCTTGGGACTTTTAGCACAGGACTTTTTTTATATGTCATCTTGAATACAGATTCATTGACTGATAGATCCAAACGGGTCTTGGAGGACCTTCAGTGCAACTGATGCAGTTTTAGATGAGAATATTATAGCCCAGAGACATTGTCAAAAGTCATACAACTTGGTACATCACTTCTCCTTTCTAGCCCTCTTTTTTCCCAATTCATTCTCAGAGATTGAGGGAAAATGACAGGTAGGCATTAAAAATCTGATATTTACATCCTTGGAAATGAGAAATAAAGAAACAAAACGGACATATTCAAGGTAGCAACAGTAGCCAACGGCCGAACTGGGCCAAGAGCCAGATCTCTAATTTACAAACCATTATACCTGTAAAACTGAGGAGTTTAAAGTCTGAGAGAACTACACACGATGTTTGTGATGGTCTGGAAGACCCCATCCCCCAACACGCAAACAAAGGACTGAACTGGGAGGAAGGCAATCATCAGGGAGGAAACCTAAATCATGAAACTCAGAGCAAATTAATCCAAATAATATTTAACACTGACAAGGATGTAAGGAAATAAATACACTCAGACATTATTTGAAGTCAGATGCTACTGAGGGGGAGAGAAGACTGGTCAACACCTATTAAAAATTAAAATACTTCTCACAGGCCTTAAATCAGCATTTCTCCTGGGAATTTATAGACATAGATGCAGAAATAAGCAAAGACACATTAATAAGAATGTTTTGTTTTGTTCTTAGTAAACAGTAAAATTTGAAATATTCTAAACTGCTCACTGTGTCCTGGCTAAATAAAATTCATGTAACAAATAAAAACTGTTTAGCTATTAAAAGGAATGCAATACTTCTATAAGTACTAACAACAAAACATGTCTAAGATATACTCAGGGGGGAACATCAACTTGAAAGCAGTATGTATTTAAAAGGGAAGTAAGAGGGAGTAGTAATACTCCAGAAGCTATGAACAGAGAGCTCTGTGCTGAATGACACTGGGCTCAGGAGATAAAGTACGGGTGGAGTGTTAGTTTACTTTTTCTCTTACATTCACTATTAAGTTTAATGTTTTTTACTTAGGTCATCTATTATTTAATATTATAAGTATAGCTAATAAAAAATTAATGAAAAAAATTCAAAATTTTTCCATTCCTTATAGGTATCTATTTAACCAAATAATTATTCATTCATTCAACTAACATTTATCAAACACCTACGATCTGTTTGTGATTGTCTAACCTTGGAAGATGCGGAAGAGTACTGCAAGTGCTGGAGGACTTTTAAGATTTTACTCTTCTAGCAATACAAGCCAAAATCATACTGTGCTTGCATTAGCTATGGAGCAGACAAGCATCCAAGAACAACTTCATATTGCTTGGTATGAACTGCCTAGAGAAATGTTTGATGAGTACAATTACCAGCCCTGCTTTCCCAAGATAAAGCAACGGAACAAAAATTAGTAAGTTTCCTTGCCACACCCTACATCCCTCCCCTCCAAATCTTCTGATGGAAGTCTTGGGAGGAGAGAAGGTAAGGAGAAATAAAGTTCTGCTTGCCCTCCATCCATTCATATATAACAGCTATGGGGAAATGGACCAGCCAGAAAGTGAAAGGGCTCTCTGACAAGGATAAGGGGAAATGAAAGATCAGGAATCTCTATGGAGGCTGAGCCCCAATGTGAGACTGTGGGGTTCCATTTTGGTTAGATGATGCTCATATGAATCACCTCATAAAACCAAGACAAGCGATTGAGCCACAACCAGGTGATGACTGATCACACCCACAGCTGGCCATTCTTATCCTCTGCCCTGATTACAACTAACCTATGCTGGCATGGTGAACTGGGCAACTGACTGTTGGAATGTTTTTCTTCTTTTCCAGCTACTTCAACAAATAAATAGATTTCTTTGTCCCATTTTAATACCTGAAGTACCGCTCAGTTTGATGGAAATGTGCAAATGAGCTACTTTTGGCAAGCTGAGATGACCTCCTGTAAATGTTCCTGGAGCTAATGCAGAGAATGGCCATCAAAAGCACAGACTGTGGCAACTCAGAGAAGAATCTTACCTAGATCCTCACATGAGGCAAAACTTTTACACTCAAGTGGGTAAGAACGGACACACAAGTAACTCTGCTATCACAGATCTCTATACATGCTATAGGGAGTAGCAACTGAATGACTGAAATACTGAGGCAAAGAAGAGGAAAAAGAAATAATTCCCAATTGGATCAAATCTTGTAATTGCTCTAGAAAAAAGTACAGATGTGCTATATGGAGATAGAGTATTCTAAGTTCAAGAAACTTGATTGTGGGAAAAGAACAAGAATCATAAATGAAGAAATATTATGTAGTTTATTTTGGCTGAAAACAAAATGTCTGAAGAGAAGTAATGGGGACAACGGTTGAGACAAAGGTTGTGTCCCCACTGCTCAGGTTCGTATGGAATTCAGTCATTATTATATACAACTAAGAACAAAGGGTTGATCAGGACCTAAATAAACTTCTAGAAGGTTCATCCAACAGGAATTGAATAGATTGCTGCCCAAAAGGAAGGAGTCCTTTCATATATGACTATCTGAATGTACTATTCTAGTGACAACTTGACAGAACAGCTGTTGATAGATAGGAACAAGATCACCAACTGCCATCCTAGCTCAGTGACATAATTGTGTCACCATGGGAGAAAAACAATTGTCATTTTATTTTTTCAGAAAAACTCATGTAAGTATTATAATAACTGAAATGAAAAAAGTACATGTCTAATAAAAGGTTAGCATTGAGTAGTGCCTGTTACCTGTCATATAAGTAATATAATTTACTATAACAAGTCTTATGAGGAGGTTTGTTGAGAATGTATTATTCAAATGAATGACACCAGAAAAGGAAGCTAACAGAAACAATCTCCCTTTGCCTACATGTTGTATATTTGAAATTGGACATTTTGTTTCCTGCTAGTTTTAAATTACCACTTCATTTTGAAGAAAAAATGAATTACAAAAAGGATTCAAATAAGGAACTTATTCAATTTTCTGATGGAAATTTCTCCTAGAAAATGATGTTTCCATTTAATTATTTTAAAAGATAAAGAGTAAACCAAAATCTTTAAAATAGGTGGCATAAAAACAAAAATGTCCAAAAATGTTTAAACACATCGATGTTATTTCTATCATTTCAATACCTTCAAAAATATAGAAGATATCACTTAAAACCTCAGAGAAATATGTAATGCCACACTTGCTTATAAAATGTTAAGAATGTTCATCAATAAATGTTTACTGAGTGACTCTTATGTGGGAGGCACTGGGCCAGAGATAACAGTGAACAAAAGACAAAAATAAGCAAAGATCCTGCTCTCAACATGCTTATATTTTTGTCAGGAGAGATAACCAAAACAAAAAAGAAAGAAAAAAAGCAGGGGGAGAGGGGAGAAGGTGTAACATATGTAGTTGTTACAGTGTGATAAGTAATAAAAAGAAAAATAAGGGACTCCATGCTGGCGGTTTCTCTTTCCTTGCTGGACACGAACAAGGGAGCATTTAGCCAGAGGCTGCCATGTTGGGACTGACCAAAGGCTTACCATTTTAACGTTTATTTATTTTTGAGACAGAGAGAGACAGAGCATGAACGGGGGAGAGGCAGAGAGAGAGGGAGACACAGAATCAGAAGCAGGCTCCAGGCTCTGAGCCATCAGCCCAGAGCCCGACGCGGGGCTCGAACTCACGGACTGCGACATCGTGACCTGGGCTGAAGTCGGACGTCTAACCGACTGAGCCACCCAGGCGCCCCTGGCTTACCATTTTAGAATGAAGCTAACACTAAGGAGGGACCTACTCAGAGATGGGGGAGCAGGGATTACCACACAACATCGGGAGCGCACCATTTCCTCTGGACTTCTAATTGTGTGAGATAATGTATCTTTCGTTTTCATTTAAACTATTTGAGTGAAGGTGGTCTGTGATATGCAGTAGAAAAATCCTGGCAGTGACACTTTCTTATCTGTCATTTGTTGATTTCAGAGAGGGTTGTGATCACATAAACCGCAGATCTGGAGTTTAGAAATGAAACCTGACCATTCTTACCATCTTTTCTGGGAAAAACTGTGCCAACAGACTATGAACGAAAGCCAGAAAACAGAGAATTTTCTACCTAGAGGTTCTGAGAAGATAATTTAGCTTCATCCTTCATTTTCAAGGAAAGACCAAAACCCAGCACAGAAATTTGGAAGCTCCATTTCCTAACGCTAACCCCTAATCCCACTGCCCTTTCACCACCTAATCTAGATAAAAACAATGCTGGTTGACAGGGAGTTTTCAGATCTTCTCAACCAAACCCCTCATTTTGTAGATTAAAGCTTGAGATCCTGGGAAGTTAACCCCCTTCACCAAGGTCAGGGTTTACGGAAAGTAGATTTTGAACTCACCTCTCCTCACTCCTGATCCTGACTATACTTCCACAGGATGACTCCTTGAGGCCCTACTATTGATTGTCTATCCAATTAGTGATTAAGATGCTGTTTAAATTTTTCAAAATCTTTCTGGCTGAACTTACTGCTCTCTTGCTCTGTTATATACCTGTTGCTAAGGGCAGTCCAGGGAGCAATGGGAATATTTTGAAAAATCCACTAGATTTTAAACTACAAAGCCATAGTCATAACTTGGTAGCTCTGTGAAAACAGGATGGAAATGCTTACCTTTTCCTTAGTAAAAGTTTTCAAGAATGTCACATCAATAGAAGATTGGTGATGGCATATAGTTCAGTAGAAATTATGCTACCCTCTACACATAGACAAAAACTTCATTACTAGAGGCAATGAAAACGTACATGTCTAATAAGAGGTTAGCACTGAGTGGTGCCTGTTACTTGTCATATAAATAATCTCATTTACTATAACAAATCTTATGAGGAGGTTTGTTGGGAGTGAGTGCAAATGAATGATCAGGAAAGAGAGCTGGCAGAAACAATCACTGCTTGCCCACACACTGCACATTTGAAACTGGACATTTTATTTCCTGCTAGTTTTAAATTACCACTTCATTATGAGGGGAAAAAAATGGATTACAAAAGATATTCAAATAAGGAACTTTCTCTATCCAGACTGGTTTCAGGCTATTGGATCCCCTTATACAATGCCCTTACGAGGATTTTCCTCCCTCTAACCAGGAGGTAGACTTTGGCTTCCGGAACAGAAAGTTCCCAAGAGACTGATCCTGGCACTCTTATGCACAGGGAACTTCCTTCATTTCCAGGGAACTGATTCAGGCAACCTCCCCAAGAAGGTCTAAGGCCAAAGGATCCCCTGCCACCATCCTAGCACTGAGCCAGAGCCACAGGTAGCTTTTATACCCAGAATGCTTTTCATTCATGAATATGACTAGATATGTGGTTTTTCCTAACAAACATCATGCTTAAAATTCAGAGCTATACAAATATCTCTCAAATATAGAAGGTCAGCCTACTAAGAAGGAAATAGTTAATTCCCAGTGGTTTAAGAAGATGAGCATCAATTAACTTTCATGCAAAAAATAATCAACTCATTAGTCATTTTTTTCTGATAAAGCTGCAAAATTAATCTAAAAATATAAAGATGAACAACTACTTTTAAAACTGAAACTCGCATCTGTGTGATAAATACATATAACTTACTTGTATTAATGGTTTAATACATTAAACCACAAATGTGTGCTTTTTAAAGGAAAAAAAAGGACTGAAATTAATGATTAACATGCCAAAATATTAGAGCTGAAAGAGAAATAGCATTATTTGATGTAAACTTTTGGCTTATATCAAAATCATATAAGCTCTTAACAAAAATCAGTAGATGTTGTTCATGCTGAAGAAGATGGGAATTTAAGGAGCTATTACAATTTCTCTCGTCTACTTAAAATAAGCAAACTCGACAATTAACAGAACACTTTTTATAATACAAAAATAATACCTTGGTCCCAATAAAACCAAGTGGGAAAATCATAATCACTTTGCAAACCTTTTCATTAAAAGCAACATTAGCAATAAGGCTGTTTGGTATTCATACGACAAAGCTGCACTACGGCTCTCCACAAATGGCGTGACACCTCTTACCTAGTAGGATCGCACCCCCAATCCAACTCAGACACCAGCAGAAGGATTAACAAGGTTTACAAAGTAGGATTTCAGGTCCTAATCATTATCTTCCGGTTAAAAGAGTGCTCGGTGCTACCCACTTGTTAATTATGATATCAAGTTTTACAACCAACACTGTCAACTGTGGGTGTGTGTGTACGTGTGTGCATGCGCAGATGCACTAAAGTGTGTGTGTTTAACTGCCAGATTGTATCCAACACACTCTAGTTCTTCCAAGAGAAAGATGTCTCCTGTTTCAGAAGCCAGTTCTAGCAGCTGCTTTCTCCAATCTGTGCTGCTTGCTCCTAACCCACTTCCGTGCTGCCTTTGTCTTCCTAAAGCTGTACCACCAAATTACTTTTCTGACCCAGACTCTCACTGCCTTCTTTTGCACAGCTCACTATTAAGTAAAGATTTCTCAGGGCGTCTGGGTGTCTCAGTTGGTTAAGTGTCCAACTTCAGCTCAGGTCATGATCTCACGGTTTGTGGGTTCGAGCCCCGCACTGGGCTCTGTGCTGACAGCTTAGAGCCTGGAGTCTACTTCGGATTCTTTATCCCTCTCTCTCTGCTCCTCCCCTGTTCACACTCTGTCTCTCTCTCTCTCAAAAATAAATAAACATAAAAAAAATTAAAAAAAAAAAAAAGAAGTACCCTGTAGGGCCACCTTGATTTTGGCCCAGGTCATGTTCTCACAGTTCGTGAGTTCAAGCCCTGCTGTCAGCACAGAGCCTGCTTGATATTCTCTCTCTCCCTCTCTCTGTCCCTCCTCCACTAGCACACACTCTATATTTCAAAATAAACTTTAAAAAATAAAATAAATAAAATAAAATAATATAAGAAGTACCCTATATCAACCATATCTTCTAATCCTGCCACCTCCCTTAGTTTCTCTGAGGAAAGCCAACAGCTGGGTATGTACAATGCAAACACCATCATTCAGCCAGCAACTTTATATGCAGGTGCTGCTGTAGGTGAAGTTTCCTACAGAGGCAACTAAGAAACATGTTGAGTCACTCTCAAAACTCTAACAATATTCTGTATTGCTTTTATTTTTAAATCATAGGCCTTATTTTTTAGAGTAGTTTTAGGTTTATGGAAAAATTGAGCAGCAAGTTCAAAGGGTTCCCATACACTCCTTCTCCCCCAACTCCCCCGTTTCTCCTATTAACACGGTGCATTAGTGTGCTACATTTGTTGCAACTGCTAGATTACTGTTAATCATTGTTGTTAATTAAGGTCCATAGATCACATTCACTCTTTATGTTATACATGGTATGGGTTCTGACAAATGTGTCTACTATTACACTATTAAACAGATTAGTAGTATCACTACCCTAAAAATTCCGACTTTTATTTTGTAGTTTTTTTAAGTTTATTTATTTATTTTGAGAGAGAGAAAGGGCAAGAGAGCATGGGGAAGGGGCAGAGAGAGATGGAGAGAGAGAATCCCAAACAGGCTCGAAGTGTGGAGCCTGACACAGGGCTTGATCTTACGAACCATAAGATCATGACCTTGAGCCAAGATCAAGAGTCTGATGCTTAACCAACTGAGCCACATCAGTGCCCCTTTTATTTTTTAAATAGGAATAATGTGTTTCACTGTAACTATGAAATTAAAAAAATAGTCATTGCCAAAAAAAATCTTTTGAAACAATTTCAAAAGTTAAAAAGCAAAGAGATCTATCATAACCTCAGCTGGTAGATAACCACAATTTGTTGCCTTTCCTTCTTTTTTTTTCTATACATATGCCACCGTATCATCATATATGTATGTATCAACACATATGTTGTGTGTGTGTGTGTGTGTCTTGTATCTTTTTTTTTTAATTTTTTTTAATGTTTATTTATTTTTGAGACAGAGAGAGACAGAGCATGAATGGGGGAAGGTCAGAGAGAGAGGGAGACACAGAATCTGAAACAGGCTCCAGGCTCTGAGCTGTCAGCACAGAGCCCGACATGGGGCTCGAACCCACAGACCGTGAGATCATGACCTGAGCCGAAGTCGGACGCTTAACCGACTGAGCCACCCAGGCGCCCCTCTTGTATCTTTTTATTCACTTACATTTTCATTTAAAGACATAGGGTCAATGAAAAAGTAAAGGAAAATCCCTCAGAATTTCTACAAATGCAGTATTGATTAAACTTCTCAATGCAGTCCACCTGTAGCTCCTCAGTATATGAGAACCCACTGGTTGAGTAATTTGACTCAGTACGAATTCATACAACTCTTCAGAGCTTCTGCATTGCTCTACATTGAATTCAGACTACGAATGTGCCCGTATGTTTCCATTCTCCACCCAGTAGCCCTGCCCCAGGAAAGCGAGGGGTGGGAGAGACCAAGTTAGGAGACCTGCTCTTCCTGCCTCCCCAAGTCTCAAAATATCAAAAGGCGTTTATGATTAATTTTAGGAGAATATCCCATTCTGGTTGTTCTTTTGGATACTTTTGGCAGGTCACTATCAGGCTTCAAAGAAAATTAAAAGCTTTCTAATATTTTTATGTTTAATTACCATGTACTTTCGAAACTTTATGGTTCAAATGATAGGTAAGACTTGAGCTCCAGTCATCCTGTGTCTTGAAAATCATTCTGCCAGTCTCCCTAATGGGAATAACTACCCCCACTATCTTTTTTAGTCATTTAAAATACAAAGAGGCTTTGAAAGAAAGATAGGAAGTTGCTAGGCCAGAAAAGACAGAGGAGAAAAGAACGTTTTGGCTTGAAAGGCTGACAGCTTCCGGTGACAGTGACAAGGTAATGAGACAGCCAGTCCCTCTTAGAAGGAAACAGATATAGCCCATCCTCAGAATCAAGTTATTTCCAGCCTTTCATCCATCCATCCTTAAGTTTAAATGATAGCTTAACTCTCACCCTTCATTCTTTTTATTTCCAGATGTCTATAAATTTTGGTTGCACTGAACTGAATGTCTCAGCAAGCAAACCTGTGTGTCAGTACAGAAAGGAAGGATGAAGAATCATTATCATGCTAAGAAACAATTTAAAAAAGAATAAATTCACTATTCAAAAGCATTCATAACACATTCCACTTTGGTTCTCAACAAAAACTATGCATAAAACTCTATTATCTGCAATTATATTTCACTAAAAACAATGATTTATCCTAGATGAGTAAAGGTAAGCACAGAGTTCAGTGATGCTGTTGGGAAGAAGTCTGAAAAATAACCAGAAAATACAAGTATTTGTTTCTTACATGTAATATGTGGTTTCTATAAGACGTTTGTAAGATTCCTGAGGCACAAATCCTCCATTCATTTCTGAATCTTGAAAAACACATCACAGTAAGTAGATACCATTGAAGTCCTATATTGCAGGGAAAAGAACAGACAGGATAGGAGGCAATAAGCAAATGGACTCCCCTGCTTACAACCTTTGCTACTAGAAAGCTATCTTTCTATGAATTCCCACCACACTGCAACAGCAAGACTATTCATTATGACTAATGAACTTCTTTGTAGAGAGGCAAGGGACATAAGGATAGCCAGAAAAGCACAGAATTAGAACTGTGGAGATCAAGCTATAGTCTCCATTTGACACCATAAACTATGCAACCCTGAGTAAATGAATTAACCTCTGAGACTGGATTCACTTCCTCAACTCTTAAATGAATGAATGAGACCAAATGTCAACATTTTTTTTCACCCAAACTTTCTATAAATTTTCTTATTTGATCACCAGCCTATCTGCCACAGTCAAGAAAATTAGGATCAATGGATGTTATGGAATTTGTGTTATGGAAACAACAGGTATACTATGCAAGCTTTTTCAAATAACATGTTTTCCCTACCTATCACACTTCTGATAATGCAACCTACTACAGGCTTGAAAAACACTCTAATGTTTATTTATTTTGAGAAAGAGAGACAGACAGACAGAGTGTGAGCAGGGGAGGGGCAGAAGGAGGGAGACACAGAATCTGAAGCAGGCTCCAGGCTCTGAGCTGTCAGCACAGAGCCCAACACTGGGCTTGAACTCACGAACCATGAGATCATGAACTGAGCCGAAATCAGACACTTAACTGACTAAGCCACCCAGGCATCCCCTTGAAAATCACTCTAGAAAAAGATGTTCAATATGCCTTCTGACACTAATGTTTTGAGAATCTGTAAATATAAGGTTCTTTCTACAAAACCCAGGCACACCTCAGGCCAGAGACATGTGGTGCCTACACATCCCTGTGAATCTGTCTGTCCAACTGCCCTGACTAGGGCAAGCAGAAGCCAGTAGGAAAATTCAAAGAAAGACAAGCTCTTTGGACTTCTAAATTCATCTTTGATATTCTGGCCATGCTCTTTTGGGTCCAACATACCCTTCTGTACAGAAATAACATCCAGCCTCTGAGTATAATCCAGAGGGCAACAAAAAAGATAGAAGCTTTTATGGGGCAGTGGCAGTTGGTCCACCTCCATTCCCCTCTTTGTAATCTGTGATGCCTCTGGTATCGTGTTCTAAGATACGAAGATTATCATTCTGCATTTTAGAATTTTATTTCATTTGCAAGTATTACTTAAAAAATATATTTGCAGAAGCATACCACATCTTAAAACAAACTCTCCATGGCATAGAAATTTCTCTCACATAAACTTTGCACTTGATCACAGCGCCCAAGAATAATCACTGCTCTATATTCCACAGAAGGGAAGAAAAATGGCTCAGTTGTTTCATTAAACTCAAGAACAGAGTCTTAATCTGGGTACCACAAGAAAATACCAGGTGTTCCAGAAAACCCTGATGCCAATTCTTTTATCACTTTGTATTTTCCTGATGAGAGATGGTTGATTGCTTACCTCATATTTCAAAAGTCTGCAATCTAAAAGAGGTTACTATTGTACTTGCTGTTCATAGCTGGAGAAACACTACATACGTAAACACACACACACACACACACACACACAAGTACTGTACTAGTACTGTATTACTACTGTATGTGGCCTAGTAGGAGGTGAGAAAGAGGCAAGAGGAGATAAGGAAAGTAAATAGTAATAGTGGAAGTACTTGTGAAATAATAGGATTATCTCCCATTTATACAGCACTTGACTGTTAACAAGCTTTGACTGTCATTATCATTGTCTTGTACAGAGTCTTTCTTTCATACAGTAGGTGCACCTATGTTCATTGTCTCCATCATCTACTGCTCTTGTCAAAGGCAAACTCAATCACCTTTCCTTTCACTTCCAGCAATGATCTGTTCTCTCACACAATTTACACTTGCTATCTTTTTGTTTGTTTATTTATTTATTTTGAGAGACAGAGAGACAGCACAAGCAGGGGAGGGACAGAGAGAGAGGCAGAGAGAGAGAATCCCAAGCAGGTTCTGCACTGTCAGCACAGAGCCTGATGCGGGGCTCAAACTCATAAACCGCTAGATCATGACCTGAGCTGTAATCAAGAGTGGGACGCTTAACCAATTGAGCCACCCAGGCGCTCCACACTTGCTCTCTTCCTACCAGATCATGGCCATTACACATACCCTAGCATCATCTTAAAACATTCTTCCTTGGCTTCAGGTTCTCCATCCCCCACCTGCCACTCTTAACAACCACCAACAAGAGGTTACTCTTCAGAAAGATGCCAATCCTTGCTGATTCCTTTGACCGTCTTTTGCTTGGTCCACAACCTATTCTAATTTGGCTTCCATCTTTTTCATTATTTCTAGTCAATTTCTGACTCTTTAAAAACACTTGACAAATGTGACTACTCTCTCCTTCAATATCTTTATTCTTTTTTTTTATCTCTCATTAACCTAACACTCTCCTCAGTCACCTTTGCCACCTCTTCCTCCTTCTCCTCCTACATCTCTTCTTCCTCCTATGACTGATGTCTAAACACTGGGCTCCATCCTGGGCCATCCTTTCTGGTTACATTCAATCCTCTTCTATTTCTGTGGTTTTAAAGACCAGCTATTCTGGTTTTTCCCTTTGGCTTATGTGTCTCCTTGAGCACCAGCAGCCTTATACATCCAACTGCCAACTAGACATCTCAACTTACATGACTGACAAATCCTGGATTTCCCCCAGATCTGCCCCCAAACCTGTTACTCCCACAGTGAAATGCTATACAAACAAAACCTAGGAGCTGGCCTTGATTCCTATTTTACTCTTATCTGCTGAATCAATCCAGCAGTAAGGCACATTAGTGGTACCACAAAAATATATTCACATCCATACTTTCTTTCCTATCTCCATACTATCACCTTATCAACATCTCTCTTTCAGGCCTACTAAAAATAAAAATGCAAAGTAGTCCTTTAAAACTTAAATCAGGTTATATCATTACCTTAAAAATAAGCAAACAAACCCTTTAATTTCTTCTCAATTAACCAACGGCTTCCCATTACACTCATAATAAAATCACAACTTTTTATACACAAGGTCCTACTTTACCTAACTGCTCCCCCTGCCTTGGTCTCTACACTTTAGCCTCCAGCCTCACTTGTTTTTTACTAGTCTTCAAAAAAGTCAATTTCCACGTAAGACATTTTCCCATTGTTTCAACAAATCTATGTGATAACTAGAACTTTGTTCTCAAAGAACACCTATTTGTATTGTTGATTAATATTTTTTTAAGTAATTTCCAAGAAGATATAATAATTGTGTATGCTAAGGGATAGAAAATAGAGACACAATTCCCACTAATTGATTCCATCTTATTTTTGGATCATTTACTTACACAGGTCCTTACAATAAAGTTTCAGAAAGCCATTCATCTTTTTTGACCATAAGACTATAAGAGGACAACCATCAAAAGCTTCTAATGATTTAATCACCATCAAGTTCACTGCCTGAACAATTTTGTGAGGAGGCAATTGGGTAAGTTGGTCTAAATGTTTCTTTCTTTTTTTTAATGTTTGTTTATTTTGAGAGAGAGAGCAAGAGAACAAGCAGGGAGGGACAGAGAGAGAATCCCACATAGGCTCCACATTGTCATTTCAGAGTCCGACTTGGGGCTTGATATCACAAGTTGTGAGATCAGGACCTGAGCCAAGAGTCAGACATTCAATTAACTGAGCTACGCAGGTGCCCCTCATCTAATGGTTTTAAATTGTTAAGATCATGACAACTATCATGCAGTCTCCAACGTTTACATTTTTAAAGGAATTTGAAAGAAGATGTAACTCAAATTTATAAAAGGTATAAGGTTTTTGTTTATCTCCACAACAAAAACAAATTTAACCAAAATGGCTGGATCTATTTTTATATCCTTCTAGGAAAATCTTACCAGCTTGGGGGTGGGGGTGGGGTTTGGAGAGATATTAATACATAAAATGCTATTTAATATTATGTAGGTTTTGAGGCCATTCTAATGATACACTAAAATACATCTTGCCATCATCCTGTCATACTGATATTTTCCTATCCAAACTCTCTAACCCAAGCAGAAATCAAGCACAACCAACCCCCATGCTATCATAACTAGACTCCTCTCTACTCACATCAACCAAATAAACAAAAAATCAACTCCATCATATTGTCTAATTGTGCCACTCATGTTCACATTCATATTCTAACTATACACAAGCATCTTAAAGACAGAGACTATGCCTTATAATTCCTGTTGGACTCTCACAACAGTGGCTGCAAATACCAAAATTAAAACATGAGATCCCTGTACCTAAGCATCAACGATTCTGATTCAGCATACGTGGCATGTGCCCTAGAATCTGTGTGGAATCATGCTCCCAACGCTACTCAAGGGATCTGATGTCCACAATGTTTGAGAATCATGGCCCAGAACCCTTACATGGTATTCATATCAGTCATTGCTGAACTAATGGTTTCAAAAATTTTAGAAATGTAGTTTCCAATATCAATCAACAAAGAGTGTTTGTAGAACATGCATGAGATCTGAAATAAGCCCGTAAAACAGTAAGTGGCAGATCAAAAGCTATACCCAGGCCTGGTAATGCTGAATCCCACAATCTCACTACTCTGCTACTCCTCCTGAGAAAAGACAAGGGCACAGTCAAGAGCTAAGCACTGACACGGTGGATGACAAGGTGAGGGCTGGAGGTGTGGGTAGCAGATGGCTGCAAGTGTGAAAAGAACTGCACAGGCACCACTGACAGCTCTAGAAACATCCTCTAAGTCCTAACCCATATGACCTTTCTCATCTCCACTGATCCACCCTAGGGACAGTAACCCATAACCCTGAGTGCCTTTCTCTTAAAGAACTTCTTCAAAGCCTTTTACATAAGCTCCTCTTCATGACCTATGTTCTCAAGCTAAAGTGTTTTTATCAAACCTGATCTCAGGCCTAGAGCTGCTTAAGATAAGGTAGGGAAAATATTTTGTATACTCTATGGCACTGTTCAAACATAAGTGCTTATTTCAAGTGTAATGATACTTTAATATTTAGCAATATATTCTTTTTTTTCATCCTTGATATTTTAAAAATTCAAACTGATTTAAGGGATTTTCAGGTATGTTTTTTTAAACACTTTTATCTTTTAAATACTGAGTATTTTACTATAAATCACTCTGCAATATCAAGTGGCTTAAAAAAGAACACTTTAAATGGCAATGTCTAATGTAAATTCCATGCTAAAGATGACAGGTTACTTTAGCAACCCTAAGTCTGTAAATAATTTAAAGCATTCCATTTTATTCTCAGCTTTGTGCTTATATTACTAATTTTACTTCTGGGTTTACATAACATATGTGGGATATGAGGGAAACTAAATCAATCAGTTAAGGGCCCAATGACAGTGTGGTAATCAGACCCTCTTATATATAACTTACAGCAGACTGCCCTTGGCCACTTCATCACTGAAGAGGGGTACAAACAGCTGGGAGGTAAGTAGGAAGGTTACAGTGAGTAAGTAAGACAAGGTCAAGGGAAGCAAAATGAATCTGAAAGAATTAAAATGCCTCAGAGACTTAAACCTCCATCAGGTCATCATTCATTCAATAAGTATTTATTGAGTACTTGCTAAGGGTCAAACACGGGATAAAGCTGTAAACTAGGCAAGCAATGCCCTGTTTTTACTGGGCTTTCATCCCAATGAGGAAGAAATTCATTCATTTATTCATTCATTCATTCAGCAAGTATGTTGTATTGTAAGTGTTACTGAACACTTACTGGTGCTAGGAATTATTTGATAGGTGCTGGGGATATAGTGAAGAACTTGTAATGATAAAGAAATATACAGGACAATGCCAGCTATTGGTAAAGACTATGAATAAAAATTAATCAGCAAAAGACCACAGATTGACAGGGACTAGGGTACAGTGTGTGTGTTGGGAGTAGGAGGGAGAGAAAGAGAAGGAGTTTACATTTGAAAAGGTGATCAGAGGTACTCTCTGAATATGTCTCTGAGGAAGTAATCTTAGATGTGAAGGGCATGCTAATATTTGGAGCTGCAGCAAGAGGCAGAGTAAGTCCGAAGATCCTACGGTGGAACGTTCATGTGTGCTATGTGGTCAAGGAACAACAAGGAGGCCAGTCTAGTTAAGGACACAGAGCAGATATGAGGGTGGAAAGAAGCCAGCATCCAACATACAGGAAAAGAATCTTTATTTCAGTCTATCACCATTAAAACCACTGGATGGTTGATAGTAGTATAATAACTATGTAATTGATGTTTTAATACAATGCCAACTGCTGTACAGAAGATAAACTGTGGATGGAGGTGGGGTTTACTGTGGAAGAAAAGAAAAATCAAGAGGCTATTTATTTAACAGTAAATCCCAAGCTGGAGAGATAATGGCAGCCAAGAATGTGGTGAGAAATTGTTAGATTCCGGATCTAATCTACAGGTGGAGCCAACAGAATTTATTGATGGACTAGATGTCAAGGGCTGAGAGAAAGAGACAAGTCAATCCTAATGACCTAATCTAAAAACTGTACTTCGTAACGAATCTTTTGTAAAAGGCAGAGTTGTATTTGAAACTCACTCTGCCACTTACAGGACAATACATTTATATCCGATATAAATGTCACATGAAACCTCAACTATCTGACTTCTAAAGAGACACTAGTTCTTCACCTTTTCTTAATAAGTTTGATTCATGATCACTGTTCTCTCAGTGCGTCATTCAACAAGCAGATGAGTATCTCTATGAGAGATAGCTGGAAACTCAGTCAACATAGCTGTCACAAGCAAGGTGTCATTGTTGTGGCTAGAGACAGATGGCGGTGTGAGAGACAGAGGAATTGAAGTAGAATTAGATTAAAAGAGCTTTAAGAGTTCTGACTGACAAGACAGGAAAAATGAAAAGAACACAAAATTCCAGGACAAGGTGAAGAGATTAGCTGAAGGAAGTTAAGGGTCTCCTAATTTTAAGATTACAGATTCAAATGAGATAAAAGAATTACTTAAGAGTAGAGCTCTGGAATCCTTCAGTTGTGATATGAACTGTATAAAATGGTGCAGCAGGTCCATGAGTGGCTGGGGGAGAGTGCCCCTTTGTGTCCAACTCGCAGCCCTCCACCAGGTCTCAGATCTCTGGCCGGTAAGTCAATTTGCTTTATATAACAAGCCTGCTCTTCCTGTGATGATAATTCTAAATTACTCAAGGTGATAAGAACTCTGGGAATGTTTCGTTTTAAATAGAGACACAAAGATCAAATCAAATCCACAGTATTAAAACCTATGATATTAACTTTAGGAATCAATGTGTAATCAATTGGACAAAGTTTGATATTTAGTTGATAGAGTTTTTATTATGTTTAAGATAGTTTGATATATTAACAAACTATGCTTGTAATTTAAATTTAATTTATTTCAAATTTATGAATTTAAATTGAAAGGTATAAGAGTTTTTATACTACAGTCTCACCAGCATCAGAATTCTTAAGATGAATTGTATTTATAAATGTGGTTTTATTAGGTTTACAGGTTTTATTAGGTTTACAGGTTTCCTTTACTGTAGGAAAGAAATATTTGCCAACCCAAAATGTGACTCTTTGGCCTGTAGATTATTTGAGGTGATTATTTTTAAAAAACAAAAGGCTCAGGGACAACCTTTGACCCTCTCCCAACTATGTCAAAGAATTTAGAGAGAAGATCTGCTCCAGGAAGGGAGCTATCACCATAGGTAACTCCAGTACAATATGAACTGGTGTGGTAGACAGGGAGGAATTTACTGAAGTCCGTGTGTTAAAATTCTTCTCTGTGTCCTATTGCTTCTGTATGGCCCAGCAAACATTTGTTTACCAAACATTTACTCTTTTTCATCTTCCTGTGAATTGTTTTCCTTCCCTTAGAAATCCTAGACCCCTACCACCTTCTCCTCAACTGTGGATGGCATAAAAGCCTCAACTGCTTGACTGCCAGTGGGCCTCATATTCTTATGGCGGTCCCATACATACATAATTAAATTTTATTTTCTCTTGCTAATCTGTCGCAATTTAAAATTTTTTTAATGTTTATTTATTTTTGAGAGAGAGTGTGTGAGCAGAAGAGGGGTAGGGGGAGCCGGACACAGAATCTGAAGCATGCTCCAGGCTCTGAGCTGTCAGCACAGAGCCTGAAGTGGAGCTCAAACCCATGAACCATGAGATCATGACCTGAGCCAAAGTCGGACACTTAACCAACTGACCTGCCCAGGCGCCCCATGTCTCAAGTCAATTTAATTCTTACACCAGCCAAAAGAATCTTGAAGGGTAGAATAAAATTTTTCTCCCCAATAATCCATACTTTAAACTATAAATAGTCAATCTTCCCCACTCCCAACCTCCTACCTCTTACTTCCATAGGAAGTGATGAGTTTATCTTGACCCTCATCTATACACTCAGGCTCTACTTGCTGTCTAGGTAAAAAGAACTCAAGTACTCAAAGGAACTGAAAACTTATGTCATCACAAAATCCTGCACAAGAACGTTTAGAGTAGCTTTATTCATAGTTGCCAGAAGTTGGATGCAAATAAAATGTCCTTCAGTAGATGAATGGATAACTAAACTGTGTCACATTCATACAATGGAATATTACTCAGTGCTAAAATGAAATGAGCTATCAAGACCTGAAAAGACCTAGAGGGACCTTAAATGCATATTAGCAAGTGAAACAAGTCACTCTGAAAAGGCTGAATACTCTCTGGTTCCAACTATTCGATAT
This sequence comes from Leopardus geoffroyi, assembly GCF_018350155.1. Classification (NCBI taxonomy): domain Eukaryota; kingdom Metazoa; phylum Chordata; class Mammalia; order Carnivora; family Felidae; genus Leopardus; species Leopardus geoffroyi. Next base: position 94,781,993 of record NC_059331.1, on the reverse strand, counting down.
TCTTGAAAAGGCAAATTATACAGACAGCAAAACATCAGTCACTGCCAGCAGTTGGGACAGGGAGTGAAGGGATTGGGAAGATGAACAAATGAAGAACAGGGGATTTTTTAGGGTAAAACTGTTGTCGGTGAGACTGTAATGATGGGTACATGTCCTTATATATTTGGCAAAACCCATAAAACTGTGCAACACGGAGCAAACCTAATGTAAGCCAAGGACTTAATAACATTGTATCAAGGGGTGTCTGGGTGGCTCAGTTGGTTATGTGTCTGACTCTTGATCTTGGCTCAGGTCATGATCTCACAGTTCATGAGTTCGAGCCCTGTGTCGGGCTCTATGCTAATGGTGCAGAGCCTGCTTGGGATTCTCTGTCTTCCTCTCTCTCTGCCCCTTCCCCTGCTCCTGAGTTCTCTCTCTCTATCTCTGTCTCTCACTCTCACTCTCTCTCTCAAAAATAAATAAACATTAAAAAATAATAATGTATCAATATTCACTTATCAGTTGGAACAAATCTGGTTTCCAGGGAGGAGGGGTATATAGGAACACTGTTCTTTCTATTCACGTTTTCTGTAGACCTAAAAAAACAAAGTGTGTTAATTTTTTTTAAACCACACATACACAACCAAGTATTCCAGTTTAGAAAAAAAGAAATATTAAAAAGAATGCTAGTTTCAAAATTAGAAATTAACCCTTTGGTTTTAAACGTCCCCAACCTTGCCTTCCTATTGGAACTAGCATCTCCATAGAGATGGCCAACAGTGCCAGGAATACTGAACCTATGAAAAAGGAAATGAAGAAATCAATGCTTCATTCAAGAATTCGGTCAAAGGAGTGGACTAACAGCCTACAAAGCTTTTTGGTTGTTAAATTATAGCATTTAAGAGCTTCCCTCTAAATTTCTGGAGGTTGAACTCAGAAATTTACATACAATCCACTCTAATAACTGGAATCAATTGGCATCCTTGCCTAACTTTTCTGGAAGGCATTCTTCTAAGATAGCTATGATTGCAAGGGCAATGTCTTGACATTTCTATCTATATGACTAATCAAGTCTTTAATTGAAAAAGACAAAACTGCTAGTAGTTTTGACTAATAGAAGCATAACTACTCCATTCTGTATGAGTTTTATGTTAATCTACCCTCAAAGGGTCCTTTCCAAAATGTGACTATTAAAATTTTTAAACAATGATAAATAAATTTATGATACAGAAATTCTGTCAAACAGAATTAGTCCTATTAATAAAACAGCTTATTAAAAATATTCAGTTATTTATAAAGTCCCTAATATTAACAGTTCATACTATCTGAGAAAGAAATATATTTGCTATGATTTCCACATCAGGCTATCTCTAAAAACAAACAAACAAACAAAAAACAAAACAAAGAAACAACAGTCATTCAAACAATTTGATCTAAAAATAATCACTTCCAAGATCAATTTGTATACCCATGTCTCTGCTACTAATACCACAGCAAAAAAGTCCAGGGCAACAACTACTGTGAGCATGAAATAAATGTTATCTAGCTCTGAAGAAGTCCCTCTAAGAGTACTTGAATTTAATTTTTAGAAATAATTACACTATGGTTTTAGTGGTTTTCATAAGGCACTTTACTTAAAGAGATGATTTGAGAAGAACTAAATAGTGCCATTATCTCTCATCTTCACAAAAATTTTCCAGGAGGGCCCCAGAGGCCTTTTATGAACCTCAATTGCTAAATTGGAGGCATCCTCCATTAAATTAGCAAGCTCCGGCCCAAGTCAGATGCATGCTTACATAGAAACACAATCACAGACCCACAGCTGGCTGCATTTCAGTCTGCGAATTAGAGCACAAAGCATGGGAGTACAGTCTCTATCTCCTGGCTACACTGTGAAACTCAAGTCACTTTAGCTGAGTACATAAACTTCAGTTATGTACATAATCCCATTCTTTATGAATAGGCTTCAAGTAATTCAGATGTTAATTTGGCCATGAGTCCTGAACTGAAGCCAAAATTCCAACAGCATAGGCTGTACAACTAAAGGTAACCTTTCATGATTTCCTGAGGAGAATTTAATTGCTTGTTTGAGCCAAGAAGGGCATAAACTGTAAATCTACCAAAACAACTTAATCAGCAAATATTTGAAATATGGCCAGCAAGAGCATTTCCATCCTTGTGGCCATCTGACGCAATGCGATCACTGGCTATTTTTAATACTATTTTAAATTATTAATGTTGCTATGTATATTATTATATCATCATCACCATTATCATTATCATCATCATCAAGTCTATTACGTATGCTATTAACAAAAATAACTTACTTTGTAGCACTTTACAATTTCATAAACCCTGGAGATGATTACAATAGCCCCTAGAGCAAAATGACAAAGTACATTATTTCTTGATCCTCTTTAAAGATACTCTAAGAAACAAATGCCCAGCTTTGTTGAGTAACTTGTCCACAGACACACAGCAGCTAACAAGAGGCAAGGGCTTAAAACCAGTTCATCCCACTCCATAACCACATTCTTTCCACTACCAAGCTACCTTTCATTAGTTATTGTCCTGTTGGGATTTAAGAGAAAAAAGGTAGAATTACTGATTCCCCAACTGAATCACAGGTAGCAACTGTTTCCAAAACAATTCTGGTACTATCCCATATGCATACTGTGTTCACTCTTAGGATAATCGAGATGGCTACGAGGGTTTTGGACACAGGCCCCACTCCTTCACTAATTGTGTGGTTGTGGGTAGACTGTGACCCTTCCTGGAAGCTTTGGCTTTTCTCACTTATCAAATGGAGATAATGCCAGTTATACCTCACAGGGTAGTTGTATAGACTAGATGAAATAATACATACAAAGCTGGAAGTCAAGTGCCCAGCTCAGAACCTATGCAGAACCAATGTTGTCATCATTATGATTGATTTTCCAGAACTCTGCTCTAGGCATACCTTTCCTCTGTGAATATCAGCCTTCCCTGACAAAGCCCATCTCACAAGGATCTTCATTTACTTTGGATTCTCCATGTATTTATGAAAGCTTTGTAATACTTGCTAATATATAGCCACAAAGTTGTTTAGTTCTTTCACAAAATTTTGCGTCACTATTCGAAGAGGAAGGATTTCTTCCTTCTATTTACTTTTATCTCCCAACAGACAAGAAGTGCTGAGTATGTGATACCTTTAATGAAATACTGTGCATTCAAGAAAACAATATGGAAATGCATGTCCTCTCTGTTCCAGTCCCACATCATCACAGCCTTTAATTGAACACTTACTGGATCTGAGTTTATGTCTGTCCTCACAAGAATCTTGCATATGAAGAGACCATTGTTACCACCCTTTCAGAGAAAGCTTAAACAATTTGCCCAAGTTCCCATACTTACTAAGTGCCAGACTCCAGACTGGAGATTAGATTTGGCTGATCCAAACCTACTCTTTCACTCTAAGGCTTGCTACCTGCACTTATCCTGGTTTTCCTTTCCAATTTTGTTACATTAACTTACACCACCGAAGGAAAAATGAAAAAGTCCAACAGAGTCTCTTTCCTCTGTTGCTGGAAGTCTTTGTACCACAAAAAAAAGGGCATCCATGTTGAATGATATAGCCAAAAACTCCCCAAATAATAGTAGTTTCCTCTACTTTAACCTTCCCTGCCCAGATATTTTGAAGAGTTCAGTGGGAGATGCCTTTTCAAAAGATTAATTATTATTCTATCTACAACACCGAAGGAAAGTTATGATCAACTGTCTGCTCGTCATGAATGTAAAACAAAAGTAAAGACATTTCCTTTGGGGTAGGAGGAATTAATAAGACATAAGGAAAAATAATCTGATAACTAGGCTCTATTAAAAGGAAATTTCAAGACTTAAAACAAAAGGTTCTTTATTATTAATATACAATGATGTCCAGCAGCAGATGGATGGGTTCAATGACCTCACACTCTTCCCTAGAGCCACCATGATTTGGGTGAACAAAGAGGGCCATGTTTATGACTCCCCCCTTTCTGTTACCTCTAAATCAGTACTTCTGGGAAGAGCACCATATGCCCCTATCCACAGAAGAGCTTATAAAGTGATCCGCTTGGCCAAGAAGAGAGTTAATTTTTTAAAACTTTCTATCAGAAAATATTAACATACATATAAATAAGTACCAATGATAAGTACAAAGCTCACATCCATGTAATCAGCACCAGATGAAGAAATGAAGAATTCCTAGCACTCTAGAAACTTCCTTGTGTGCTCTTCTGAAGACAATTCCTCCAGGAGTTAGCACTATCCTGATTATAACACCGTAGATTAGTTTTGCTGGGTTTTGTAACAATTATCACATGCTCTTTTGTGTCTGACTATTTTTAGCCAGCATTATTCCGTTGTATGTAAATGTTGTTCATTCACTGATACAGGTAAGTTTTGAAGGGGAGAGTTGGCCAGAAGGATGCTCAATGGTGTTGCCCTGGGAGGCTGTTCTGTGGGTAAAGGAAGAAGTGTAGCTGAGGGAGGAAGGTATAGAGGGGAGCATCATACTTAGATCTCAGTTATCATGACAGGAAGAAAATTCCTAAAAGGAAATTGGAATCACAGGGAAGGAACACCAGGATTCACTGGTCCCAGCACAGTATGAGGGAGTGAACTGGGACAAGAGGGTGAGGAAACTGCTATTAACTCATAAGTTTACCTCAAGTCATCCATGCAGGAGCCACACAAACCCCGTACAAACATGTAACGCTGAAACCCAGAAAAGGTCATCCCTTGAGCTCACATACAATCTTTCCAGAAAACTCCCTCTGATCCCTCCATCTTATCTCATCACTCTCAATATTAGTTGTTTTCTTGTTTTCTGTTTTTTGTTTATGTTTGTTTTTTTTTTGGTTTTGGAATATTTTCTCTGTGCTGCTTACAAAAACAACTGGGAAATAAAATAGCCACCCAATAAGCCTCTCATATGAGACTAGCATTCTACTAGACTCTGTCAAGAATACCAAAGAAATCAAATAGAAGTCTCACCTTCCAAAATAATTAATTTTAAAGAAGAAGTCTCACCTTCCAAAATAATTAATGTTAAAGACACGAATAGCACCCACACACAAAGCTACTGAAGAAATATAAGAAGTGTACAATGAGGTGCAGAGTAGTACAGAATAGTACTAACTGTATGCAGGACTCATAAACTGAGTTTAAAAACAGAACAGAAGACCTGGAGGAGAGGGACGTAGCGGGTGTAGGACCCCAGAAGCACAGGCCTGAAGGAAGATGTGGAATAGACAGACAGTGGGTAGGCAGGGATGCCAAGGTGGCTACAGAGCAGACTTCACTGGCCAGGCCACAGTGAGGGAACCCTTCCTGAACTGGAGGGTAGGGAGGCCAGATGGTGAGAAACTGCATTTAGTAACAGCTAGGGGGAGGCCACATAATGGGTCATGAAGGGGCCCTTGAAGTCAGGCAAAGACATTTACCTCAAGGAAGCAGCCAGTAAGGGAAGCACTTCAGGTTCCTAGAGGAAAATGAAATGCTCAGTGTGACCACAGTGCACCTGGGGGGGCTCACAGCCCTGTCAGTACCAGCTCACCCATTCCTCAGCTGCCGCTCCACAGCTGTGTCCTTTGTTGAGAAGAGTCTTTAACAGCAGGAACTGCCTACCCCCCAGTTCATGCCTCTTCTCAGAGTGTGACTTGCTCAGAGACCGGCATTTGAGAAGGCAGAAAGGAAGACACTAACATGGTGGTTGCAGACCAAAGGATAGCCACAAAGGAGATGAAATTGGAGGCCTTAGAAGTGGAGCATATCAGGGGCTCCCCAGAAGAGTTAAGGGGGTTTAAGGGTCTGGCCCTTTTTCTCAATTTGCCACAACTCTGGAGACCCATCTCAACTCTGGAGCACTCTGGAGGCTCAGCTGAGGCTTCTGGTACAATTTCCCTGTAGTCAACTTCTCTCTCTACCCAACTGTGCCTTCCTCACATCCTTGCAGGTTTATCTCCTGAAGCACGCCCCCATTAACCTGCATGCAGCTCTGCCTCTGAGCCTGTTTCCAGGGACCCGTGGTTAAAGAGGACTAATCCGGCAGCACAAGGTAAGAAATACTGAAAAAAGGGAAAATGAATCAGAGAGCCCCAGAAAGGAAATTATTTCGGGACCTTTACACTTTATATCTAGATAAAAAGAGCAAAGAAGATGAAAAGGAAAGGGATGAAAATGGTGGCCATTTTGGTGAACACTGTACAGATTACTTAGGAAGAGAGAGAGGAGTCTAACATAACATGACCCTGGTGGAGACAGCCTGATTTCTTTCAGTCAATGAAATCAATGCTAACCCTGAATGCAATGGGATCATTGACCCGTGGCATTCAAAACAGAGTTCGATTTGGTCATGTTGAGTTGGAGACAGTAGCAGTACATTCAATAAGAGTTATAGAAGGTTGTCTGAATTTGGGGGATAAAATAGTCGAGGCTAGAGATGTGGATTTGGGAAATCAGCATGAAGAGGTGGCAGCTGATACCATGAGGGTAGATGAGCTTTCACGAGGATGTGAGGAGAGTCAAGTCCATATGTGTGCAGGATGCCCACATGAAGCAGCAACAGGAGAAGACCTCCCAAGAGAAGAGAAGGGACTTCAAGATGTCAGATTTAGCAAATAAACACACATCACGAGGTGCCTACTTAAATACTGCATGGGTCGTACAGTTCTTCAGTGGTAGCAGCAAACAGTGTCAAATTAAAAAATGGTGTTAAAGATGACCCAAAATTTGAAAAGGTAGTAAGTTTTTGTTCAGTGAATGTCACTGGTAGATAACCTTTAAGGGAAAACATTCTAGTTTTTAATTTGAAAAATTCTATAAAAGATTAATTGATTTCTATGTTTGAAATACCATGCATGCTTTCTAAACGTAATGTGACTTCTGATTAAATTACTCTTTTAACAAAATTATCTCAAAGGGGGTAATTTCATTGCCTCTTAAGAGAGAGGGCAAATGTTCAACATGAGAAGTCTCCCTCTTCCTACTGAGGGAATTTAACATTCCTCAAAAAGCTGGAAGCTCTCAAAAGACTGGTTTGCTACATTATTATATGCATTATAAATGACCATATAAAACCTTAAAGAAATGTCTTTTCTCTCTTTTCTAAAGGCTACAAATTGCTTAGAGTGATTACATGAACTCAGGGGGCCCACAGCAATTAGAAAGAAGACAGTTTCCGACATGTTTATTTCTATGAAATTAAAAGAAATCACACTCATCAGGGAAATGAAAAACATGAATTGCACTTATTAAACATGAGTTATCTAAAATAAGATTTTAATTTTCAGAGATATCAGTGTATATATTTATGTGCATGTGTACAGAAAGAACTGTATCCTGAAAATATGAACATTAAAAAAAGCTTGCTAGATACCCTGTGAGTCACATATGCATAACAAATCACTTCAGTTATTCTTGTAAACAAAGAAAAATAAACATTCTTCAAACAACAGTCTTTGGGTTTGAAAATCTCAGCTCTTGACTGTCATCTCAAATTTGCTTTCGCATTATACTTCATCTCTAAATACAAAAGACCATATACTGCCCTCCAATGACACATAAAAGCTTCCACTAACAACTCCATGCACCAACCAAAGCAATAAATCACCAGACTTAAGGATTTGCCGAGATGCTTTATGAAGCCCAAAAGCAATACCCAGGTTTATCAAATCATTGAAATAATATGCCCACATATTTCTCTGGTCATATATTTGCTCCAAGTACAGCAATATGTACAATAACATGGCAGCAAATGAAAGGTTTGGGTAACACATTATATATGTACCCACAAAAGATTGCCCCATTTGTTCTTTGTGGGTTTTAAGATTCTGTTTTATTTAAAATATTTTAGATTGACGAAGCTTTTACTTAACAAAGTAAAGCAGGACTTCCTCTCAAATACTGCATATTTAATACCAGCAATTTTTTCCATCTTGTGCATAAAATTTAAAGTTGAGGGAAACTATCCCTAACAAACCAAGTTTACTATATTTTCGTGACTTTATTTTTAATGGTTTAGGTAAATCTGAAATTACAATAGCATAGGCTTGTTGGCTCAGTATTGTGAATAATCTACTACTGAGGTAAAAACCTGGAAACACAGAAAGTATCTAGAAGTACCATTTTTCAACCTGGAGCTAAGATACTGGAAGTCTCCTATTCTGAAAACTTTCAAGTATGCATTTGTTAGAAAACAAAATTGTGTGATAAGCAGCTATACTTTCATATTTTTCTATTTTCAGTTTGATTTAGCTCCCATGATAGAGCAACACTTTAAAAATAATTTCTTTTGCACTGATTACCCCACCATGTACAGTATCAATAAGTTCTGCTATATTAATCATTAATCACTTTGTGAAATAGTAGGATGACTATAGTAGTAGATCAATCTATGTTCCCAAAATTTAATTGGTAATGGGTGAATCCCTGTCAGGCAAGTTTCAGTTGTCTTCTTAGTGTTGTTCATGATTCTGCTTAAGAGGACTAAAGAAGGAAATCTGGAGTAGGAGCTGGGGTTCTAGTCTGTGGCTCTGGGCCAGTGAAATAGCAAATCACTTAAAGGTAAAGTCTTAACCACTATAATCCTGCTCTGAGAAGTAGCACATCCCAGTAGGAAGAGCTGTCCTGTAGAGTCAGATGGACCTGGGTTTCAATCCATCTGGTAATCAGTCCTTCAGGTTTACAATCTGCTGGTTGGAATGGATAGGTGGTATGAGTTATTGGTTCCCTTTACTACCACTAACCATCTACAACATTTTAGATGTATTAACATAAGAGGAGCAGAAGGAAAGACCTACTCTATATCTAGATCAACCTTCGAAGTCCCCAAGAGAGTGGAAATGTTTAACTGCTTCCCACAAGACTTACAATCTTTATAAAAATCTTATAGAATAATTAAAGGAATTTAGAAAGCAAAGTCACAGACAACTATTTATTAAATGACTATTATGCATTCATATCTTTTAAAAAACACTATGTAGGTCATCTTAAACAAACCCAATCAATCTGCTGTTCATCGTGGAAACTGCTTCAAATCTCTGACCGGAAAAAAAAAAAAAGTCACTGCAGAAAAATTAATCCTGGTCTTTATCAAGAAAATTTTATAATCATAAGTACTTCTGTGAAACCAAACTGTCATCATTAAAACTGACCCCTGCTGCTGGTTCCTGCCCACACTAGCCCTAAACTTTAGGACAGAAGGAAGGAGAATTCACTCACAGAAGACAGAACCATTGCCAAGTTCTTGCTTATTATTTCCCTTAATTCTTTTTCTTGGGCCCTGTTCAAATTGTTAGGGCTTTTAAAAAGTGCTATTATCAGTTCAATTCTTATGAGTATATTCAAGGACTTGACTGAGATGGCACGTGTCCAAAAAATATAAATGTCCTACACTAAAACTTCCTGTAACTTTCTACTTCTAAACTTTTCCCACAATAAACTATAGTATGTTTTCTCCACACATGGTATTAATTTGCTTTTTTTAAAAATTAAACCAGGAATTATTTGATGGTCTTTTCAAGAGTTCCACCACATTCCAAAATGTCAGAAGAAAATGAGAAATACAGAGAAACCTAAATGAGGTAGCTTTTTGGCACATTTCACCAAGATCAGATATAATCTGCGGTGAGAAACACATTTTAAAAATGTGATTCACTGCCAGATCTCTGACCACCTTCTCTATGGTAATGACTCACAGGACTCTCACTCCAGACCTGAACTCTCCTGATCTTGGTAGTTCAAACAACCTACTCTACTCTCTGGGACTCAGTTTGTTCTTTTGTGCAACAAAGGAACCAGATGACAATAATCACTAAAGTTCCTCTCAGCTCTACAGTCCTATGTTGAGTGATTTTTACTGAGATAAAGAGCTATCACCTCAAGTTCAGCATATGTAAATAACATCTATTCAATCTCTCTAACCCTAAAATTGTTGCCACTTCCAGCATCCTGTTTCTGTAAATGGTTCTGTCCTCCTCAACTCCCCTTAAGACACTCAAATTGTTCTTGGCTCCTTACTAATCCCCTCGACTAGACACATGCTTCCTTTTCAGTGTCTTGTTCTATATTCTCTTTCCCATGCTTCATGACATACACTTATGGATCCCTGGGTCTCTAGGGTTTTTTCCTCATCAATTATCCCAGACACCCTGGCCATATTGATGATCCGGCATCAACAATCAAACTCATGCTATAGTAACACGTGACAGTGACAAAAAACATTTCAAAAAACCTCAGAAGTCCTAGAAACTAACACTTTGCATAGAACATACACCCAGATTATCTTTTAGTAGAATAACAGTGAACAAAACAACAGCCAGAGTTTTCAACAGAAAATGTTTAGGGGCAACACACCCACTGTCAAGAGATTTAAATTCCTTGGGGCACCTGGGTGGCTCAGTCTCTTGAGCATCTAACTCTTGATTTTGGCTCAGGTCATCATCCCAGGGTCATGGGTCCCAGGGGCCCTAAGTCCACACTCATCATGGAGCCTGCTTAATGCTTAAGATTCTCTCTCTCCCTCTCCCTCTCTTCCTCTCACTCTCCCTCCCTCCCTGTTTCCCTCTGCCCCTTTCCCTTGCTTGAGTGCTCCCTCTCTCTCTCCAAAAAAAAAAAAAAAAAAAAAAAAAAAAAAAGATTTAAATTCCTCTCTGCCAGTGAGACTAGTGATAGGGTTGGGTGGGGTGGAGAAGAGGTATTTCCTACCTTAGGCAGCTACCCTGGCAGGCATGCCTTTCTCTGTTCATTTCTTTGTATATGAATCCTACCTATCTGCTATGGTTGGTGCTTTCTTTTCAAAATTCGTATGTTGTAATCCTAACATCCAAAGGTGGGGCTTTTGGGAGGTAAATTTCATGTCCTTAAAAAAAAGATCCCCACAGAGGTTTCTTCCACCCTATTAGAGTATAAGGAGAAGTCAGAGACCTGGAAAAGGCCCTCCCCCGACCATACCGACACCCCCATCTCAGATTTACAGCCTCCAGAACCGTGAGCAATGTCTGCTGTTTATAAGCTACCAGGTCTCTGGTATTTTGTTACAGCAGCCTGAACAAATTACCCACTATCATTTAAGTTCAGTCCAAATCCCATCTCTTCCACCACCACACCAGAGATCTCTTTATCTTCTAATTCAAAAACTACCATGGCACTTTTCATTACTGCTTAAATTCCATTACAATGCTAACTGGACTCTGGGTTTTAGTTCCATTTCACTGACAATAGGGAAAGATCTAGGCTATCACTAAGTCAATGCTTGCTTCACATCACAACCCTGTATATAAAAGGCCCAGGGGGTATATAAAGTATATATAGGCCGAGGGGGTTACAGATAGTTTACAATTAAACACAACTGACTGTATCATAAAGTATAACGTAAATGTTAGAACTAAATGAAAAGAGGTAAGTATATAGGCGAAAAAACAACAACAAAAGAAGCAAGCCAGGGGCTCCTGGGCGGCTCACTCGTTTTAAGCACTTGACTTGACTCAGGTCATGATCTCATGGTTAATGAGTTCAAGCCCCATGACAGGCTCTGTGCTGACAGCTCAGAGCCTGGAGCCTGCTTTGAATTCTGTCTCCTTTTCTCTCTGCCCCTCTCCCCACTTGTGTTCTCTCATGCTTTTAAAAATAATTTTTTTTTTTTAAGTTTATTTATTTTTGGGACAGAGAGAGACAGAGCATGAACGGGGGAGGGGCAGAGAGAGAGGGAGACACAGAATCGGAAACAGGCTCCAGGCTCTGAGCCATCAGCCCAGAGCCCGACGCGGGGCTCGAACTCACGGACCGCGAGATCGTGACCTGGCTGAAGTCGGACGCTTAACCGACTGCGCCACCCAGGCGCCCCTAAAAATAAATATTTTTTAAGTGAAAAACAACAACAGCAGCAGCAACAACAACAACAACAACAACAAAGCAAGCCAAACCAGCGCAGAAAGAAAAAGATTATTTCTGTGAAAGCCAGCAAGGTTTCTGGGAAGAGAGAGCACTTTAACAAGTTCTTCAAAGATGGTGAAAGCAGAGTTGCGGAGAGGCTGGGAGGACTCAGGCTTGAGAAAGGGCAAGGAACCTTCCTTCCTTCAAGACAGAGCTTCCCAGCCTGCTCCTGCACTCTGGGGTCCTAGGAGTTCAACCTGTCAGTTGTCATTTTCAGTCAGTTTCTTGGCTGCATAAATTACACAGTGATACTTTGCGCGTACTGGGTTATTTGATCGCACTAAACAAACAGTATGTTGTGATTAAAGTTGTTTGTCAAAAACTGACAGCAGTGACATAAGACTTCAAAAGGCTTTTCACTGCAACCTTGCAGGGCGCCTCTTTTCCTCCTTTCCAGTGGTGAGGGCAGGTCAATTCGACATGGCTGCTATTCCTTGTCCTCTGCCCTCCTGGAATGATGAGGCTGTAGCAGAACTGATGTCAACGCTGCGAACTAGAAGACAACTTCTGACAAGTCACTGGAATAACTTTTTTTTTAAGTTCTGATGTAAAATGTGACCCAACAACATTGCTCAGGTGCAACCGTGTCCATCATTAGGTTAACAGCTCTTTGACTTAACCAAGAGTTTTCCTCTCACTCTTCCGCCAACACGTAATAACACTCCTATAATTCAGCTGACCACATGTTTATTTTTCTCCACTAATAAATTTTAAGGTCTTTAAAAATAGGAGGGGTCAGTTTTTACAGTCAACAAAATAAGTTTTATTTCTGACAATAAAAATAACGCAAGTTTAGAGGAACTGGAAGAAAGAGACAATGATTTTATAGATTTTACAATGTAATAATTAATTATTCATGAATAATTAAACACTTCATGATCACTAGTGTTAACACATTGCCTTCTATTTTTAGCTAAGCCTATAAATACACATTTTAATAAAATTAGGAGAAAATTTATTTGAGGTATAATTGATAAACCATAAAATATACCCACTGTAAGTATAAAATTTAATGATTTTTAGTGAATTTACAGAGTTCTACGGCCAATACAACTCAGATTTGTCAAATCATGAAAACAATCTAGCACAGGAACAATTTCATTTCACCTGAGAGTGGGTGACAGTTTACTGTCAATGCCCACTCCCAGCTCTAGCTGCAGGCAACCATGGGTCTGTTTTCTATCCTCATAGATTTGGCTCCTCTGGGAACTGTATGTATACACAACCAGGCTTATATAACCAAACACAATGTTTCTAAGGTTCAAACATGCTGAACCATGTTATCAGTAGTCAACTTCTTTTTACTGCTGTATGGATATTTGACATTTTGTTTATCAATTTGAAAGTTGACAGACATTTGGATTGTTTCCTTATTTTTGACTATTCAGCCTGGTAATGTTAGGAACATTCATGTACACGTCTTTGTGCACAAGTATGATTTCCTTTTTCCTGGGGAGATGATACGATACCCAGAAGTGGAAATGCTGGGTTGAATGGTAATCTCATATTCAATTTTTAAAAACTGATAAAATGTTTTTCAAAGTGGCTGTACCATTTGATATTCCCACCAGCAAAGTGTGAGGGTTCCAGTTTATCCACATCCTTTGTCAACAGTTGGTATTGTTGGTCTTCTTGACTAATATGGTCACATCTTACTATGTTTTTTCTTTTTTCTTATTACTTTTTTTTTAAATATGAAATTTACTGTCAAATTGGTTTCCATACAACACCCAGTGCTCATCCTAACATGTGCCTCTCAATGCCCATCGCCCACTTTCCCCGCCCTCTCACCCCCCATCAACCCACAATTTATTCTCAGTTTTTAAGAGTCTCTTATGGTTTGGCTCCCTCCCTCTCTAACTTTTTTTTTTCCTTCCCCTCCCCCACAGTCTTCTGTTAAGTTTCTCAGGATCCACGTAAGAGTGAAAACACATGGTATGTCTTTCTCTGTATGACTTATTTCACTTAGTATAACACTCTCCAGTTCCATCCACATTGCTACAAAAGGCCATATTTCATTCCTTCTCATTGCCACGCAGTATTTCATTGTGTATATAAACCACAATTTCTTTATCCATTCATCAGTTGATGGACATTTAGGTTCTGTCCATAGTTTGGCTACTGTTGAAAGTACTGCTATAAAAATTGGGGTACAAGTGCCCCTATGCATCATTTCCTGTATCCCTGTATCCCTTGGTTAAATTCCTAGCAGTGCTATTGCTGGGTCATAGGGTAGATCTATTTTTAATTTTTTGAGGAACCTCCACACTGTTTTCCAGAGTGGCTGCACCAGTTTGCATTCCCACCAATAGTGCAAGAGGGTTTCCATTTCTCCACATCCTCGCCAGCATCTATAGTCTCCTGATTTGTTCATTTTAGCCAGTCTCACTGGCGTGAGGTGATATCTCAGTGTGGTTTTGATTTGTATTTCCCTGATGAGGACTGACGTTGAGCATCTTTTCATGTGCCTGTTGGCCATCTGGATGTCTTCTTTAGAGAAGTGTCTATTCATATTTTCTGCCCATTTCTTCACTGGATTCTTTGTTTTTCGGGTGTGGAGTTTGGTGAGCTCTTTATAGATTTTGGATACTAGCCCTTTGTCTGATACGTTATTTGCAAATATCTCTTCCCATTCCGTAGGTTCCCTTTCAGTTTTGTTGATTGTTTCTTTTGCTGTGCAGAAGCTTTTTATCTTCATGAGGTCCCAATAGTTCACTTTTGCTTTTAATTCCCTTGCTTTTAATTTCTTGCCTTTCAAGTAAGAAATTGCTGCGGCTGAGGTCAGAGAGGTTTTTTCCTGCTATCTTCTCTAGGGTTTTGATGGTTTCCTGTCTCACATTCAGGTCCTTTATCCACTTTGAGTTTGTTTTTGTGAATGGTGTGAGAAAGTGGTCTGGTTTCAACCTTCTGCATGTTGCTGTCCAGTTCTCCCAGCACCATTTGTTAAAGAGACTGTCTTTTTTCCATTGGATATTCTTTCCTGCTTTGTTAAAGATTAGTTGGCCATACTTTTGTGGGTCCAATTCTGGAGTCTCTATTCTATTCCATTGGTCTATGTGTCTGTTTTTGTGCCAACACCATGCTGTCTTGATGATTACAGCTTTGTAGTAGAGGCTAAAGTCTGGGATTGTGATGCCTCCCTCTTTGGTCTTCTTCTTCAATATTACTTTGACTATTAGGGGTCTTTTGTGGTTCCACATGAATTTTAGGATTGCTTATTCTAGCTTCGAGAAGAATGCTGGTGCAATTTTGATTGGGATTGCATTGAATGTGTAGATTGCTTTGGGTAGCATTGACACTTCTTCCCTGGGGAATTCTACCAGACATTTAAAGCAGAGATAATACCTATCCTTCTCAAGCTGTTCCAAAATACAGAAAGGGAAGGAAAACTTCCAGATTCATTCTATGAAGCCAACATTACTTTGATTCCCAAACCAGATGGAGACCCAGCAAAAAAAGAGAACTATAGGCCAATATCCCTGATGAATATGGATACAAAAATTCTCAACAACATACCAGCAAATCGAATTCAACATCATATAAAAATAATTATTCACCATGATCAAGTGGGATTCATTTCTGGGCTGCAGGGCTGGTTCAACATTCACAAATCAATCAATGTGATACATCACATTAATAAAAGAAAAGATAAGAACCATATGATCCTGTCAATCGATGCAGAAAAAGCATTTGACAAAATTCAGCATCCTTTCTTAATAAAAACCCTCGAGAAAATCGGGATAGAAGGAATATAATTAAGCATCATAAAAGCCATTTATGAAAAGCCCACAGCTAATATCATCCTCCATGGGGAAAAACTGAGAGCTTCCCTCCCGAGATCAGTAACACAACAGGGATGTCCACTCTCACCGCTGTTGTTTAACATAGTGTTGGAAGTTCTAGCATCAGCAATCAGACAACAAAAGAAATCAAAGGCATCAAAATTGGCAAAGATGAAGTCAAGCTTTCACTTTTTGCAGATGACATGATATTATACGTGGAAAACCCTACAGACTCCACCAAAAGTCTGCTAGAACTGATACATGAATTCAGCAAAGTCGCAGGATACAAAATGAATGTACAGATATCAGTTGCATTCTTATACACTAATAATGAAGCAACAGAAAGACAAATAAAGAAACTGATCCCATTTGCAATTGCACCAAGAATCATAAAATACTGAGGAATCAACCTACCCAAAGATGTAAAAGATCTGTATGCTGAAAACTATAGAAAGCTTATGAAGGAAATTGAAGAAGATACAAAGAAATGGAAAAACATTCCGTACTCACGGATTGGTTTTTTCATTTAGTAC
This sequence comes from Leopardus geoffroyi, assembly GCF_018350155.1. Lineage (NCBI taxonomy): Eukaryota > Metazoa > Chordata > Mammalia > Carnivora > Felidae > Leopardus > Leopardus geoffroyi. The sequence continues at coordinate 94,765,747 of NC_059331.1, read as the reverse complement.
ATGACTAGCAACTTTGAGCATCGCTTCCTGGGCTTTTTAGCCACTGATACGTATTCTTTGGTGAAATATATATTCAAATTATTTTCCCATTTAAAAATCGGGGGAGGTCTTCTAACTGTTGAGTTTTGGAACTTTTCATATAATTTTTATATTTTGGATATAAATCTTTTATCAGATATAATATTTGAGAATATTTTCTCCTAATTTGTGGCTAATCTGAAAATATCTTTAACTTTCATTTTTGAAGGGTATTTTTTGTTAGATGTGGAATTTTGGATTTACAGGTTGTTTTGTTTTGTTTTGTTTTTAAGCAGTTTGAATGTTATTGCATTGCCTCCTGCCTTCACCAGTTTAGATAACAGGTTAGATCTTAAACGTACATTTTTTTTTCCTCCTGAATGTAATGAGTTGCTTTCTCCTATTGCTTTCAAGTTTTTCTCTTTGTCTTCAACAATTAGACTATGATCGTTCTAAGTGTGGGTCTCTTTTTGTTTCTCGTAATTGGAGTTCATTTATCTTCAGGAATTAATAGATTAACTCTATTTTTCAACAATTTTAGCAAGTTTTTGGCTATTATTCCTTCAAATATGTTTTTGCTCCCTCTCTCTCTCCTCTCTTTCTGAAACTGTCAAGTTCCTTTCCAATATACATGACATATGTATTTTTTTTTTTAATTTTTTTTTAACGTTTATTTATTTTTGAGACAGAGAGAGACAGAGCATGAACGGGGGAGGGTCAGAGAGAGAGAGGGAGACACAGAATCTGAAATAGGCTCCAGGCTCTGAGCTGTCAGCACAGAGCCCGACGCGGGGCTTGAACTCATGAACCACGAGATCATGACCTGAGCCGAAGTCGGACACTTAACCGACTGAGCCACCCAGGCGCCCCGACATATGTATTTTTTAATGAATATTAAAGTCTCCTTGTTTACTATTGTCCTTGACTGTTCCTCTACATTAAAGGATATACCTTAATCTTGATCTTTAAGATAAATTACATTAAATTCTGTTTTACTCAAGGCACTGGTCATGAATTAATTTATGTTCAGAGTTTGTCACCCTTTGACTATTTCTATTAATAGATCATACATAGTTTATTTAGGCAGCAACAATGAAACTTCTGAGAAGTAACAGAGTTGCCAGTGGATTGAATTTTTACAAAGCAACTTGTAGTAGCATTAATAATACTGTCAAGAAAAGCAGTTTACACATACCTTATGGACTTCCATGACTTTTTTACATTAGAAATTCTGAAGGGAAGAAAGTACCATCTTTGAAACAAACATTTCAGTTAAAAGACCCCAGTTAAAATCCTAACTTGTTTACTAGTAATTTGTGTGACACAGAACAATTTATTATCTCCAGGCCTCAATTACCTCCTCTGTAATATGGAGATATTAATATCTGTATATAACACAGGATTGTTGTGAGAATTAAATGAGACAGTATTTTTAGAAGGTGAGCATAGTAGGTACTGAAAAAGTCTATGGAGAATTTTAGCCAATTATAAATGCCTTCAGATTAGAACTAGTTACATAATCCTAAAAAATATTTTAAATATAAATATATGATAGCTCAATTTATATTTCCAATAAAATATTTATATTTCCAAATATAATTTGTAATCTCTATTTCCATATAAAATAGAACAAAATGCAATATAAAATTTTTAGAGACATAAAGCAGACAAAAAATAAGTTACTTCATTAAAAAACTTTATCCTTTAAAATTAAAGACATGCAAAAGAAAACATACATACGATTTTCATAGTTTTTAAAGTCATATGATCTAACAGCTTGCAAATTTTTTGTTGATATCAGTTGGCAGACACCCATCAAATTACCCACACTTACAAAGAATAACAATTTTGGCAATTTACATAAGCTTACTTAAAATCAAAGTCTAGACTCATGGATTTTTATCTTCCATTTAAAAAAAAAAAACTTGTCTGTCAATTGTCAATTGCTCTGAGCAATTCATGTTAATTTTTTCAGTGACAGACATAAAGGATTATTATTACAGGGTTTAAAAGAAATATTTTAAACACAATAAATGTGCAGCACAGTAGAGCATATGTGTATGAAGCATACTGATGATACAATTAAGGATCCTTTATCCAGGTAATGATTCATGCTGGTACTATTATTTTAATTGTGAAGCTATAAGTTGATATAGTTTCAAAGATGAAGAAACTTCCAATTAAATACATTAAGTGACTCACTTATGATCATGTAGCTAGTGGCATAGTCTTCACCAAGACTCAACATTTAACGACTTGCTATATGGAGATTTCCCAACTCCACCTGTCTGCTTAGCAGCCTGAAATGAATCCATATACAATTTTGATCATAGATGTTTCTGTCTCAAAAGTGGTGCAGTACAGCAGAAAAAAAAATAAATAAATGATTTGGAGTTTATTCACCCACCTATTCATTCACTCACTCACTGAACATGTACTGAGTTACTATCAGGTGTCAGGCACTGGCCCGGGAATTGGGTAGAAGATCCAAGCTGGACTCCAAATTTGCCACTTATTTGTATGACTTTGGACAAAAATCTCTGTAGATCTCAGGTTCTTAATTACTAAAACGAAGATAACATCAATCTTCTTTGCAAAGTTGAAAGAGTGATGAGATCATGTACTTGGAAGTGTTGGGTAAGGCTCCCAATTTAGCTACAACCGATGTGTTATCTAAACTGCACCCTCATATAAACAATTGCCACATGAAGACCAGATCTCAAACTTAACACGTCAGGATTGAATTTATTATCTTTCCCTTTATGTAACCTCCCCTGCTCTGTACTGTCTTTCTTATTATTAGTTCCACTATCTAATAACTATTCATGAGTGCCCAAATCCTGGAATATTCTGAATATCCTCATCTCCATCAAGCTCCATGTCCAGTCAAATGCCAAGACCTACCAGGTATCCCTCTTGAGTCCTTGCCAAACACACCCATCTCCTGCCAAGGCCTTTCTACAGAGCCTCATCATTTTTTGCCCTAAGCACTTCAATATCTTTTAGTCCCTCTAAACTAGTTGCATTACCTGACCTAGAAATAGGGAGATTCAGTAAAGATCTGCATGTGGAAAGGCCAGACTCCCCACAACCTCTATCTCTTACCAATCCCCAAATTGTGGGCAGAAAACTTAAATCCTCTGGACAAGACATTAAATAATCCTTTCCTATAGAAACTTAAGCCTCTTTCCAAGAAAAGATTCCCACATAGTGACAACTGAGGGGCTGTGAGAAAAAAAAACTGGCTAGCCCACCTCAGTCACCCTACGGTGAAGCTCACCAGCCAACATTCCCTACCCAAGAACCCAGAGCTTCCAGTCAGCATATTAGTATCTCATTGTTAAATATGAGTTGATGATCAAGATCTCCAAGCAGCTGACAGATACTTCCAACAATAAACAGAACAAAATAGGGGCACCTGGGTGGCTCAGTCAGTTAAGCATTAGACTCTTGATTTCAGCTCAGGTCATGATCTCAGGGTTGAGTTCAAGCCCCACATTGGGCTCTGAGCTGGCAGTGCAGAGCCAGCTTGGGATTCTCTCTTTCTCTCCTTCTCCCCGCAACATGTGCTCTCTCCCATGCACTATCTCACTATCTCTCTCTCTCTCTCTCTCTCTCTCTCTCTCTCCCTCTCTCTCTCTCTCTAAAATAAATAGGGGCACCTGGGTGGCTCAGTTGTTAAGCACAGACTCTTGATTTCGGCTCAGGTCATGATCACTCAGGTCGTGAGTTCAAGTCCAGTGTCGGGCTCTCTGCTGACAGTGTGGAGCCTGCCTGGGATTCTGTCTCATTCTCTCTCTGCCCCTCACCCCACCTCTCTCCCTCTCTCTCTCTCTCTCTCAAAAATAAATAAATAAATAAACATTAAAAAAGTAAAATGAATATTAAAAAAACAGAACAAAACAGATAAACAGACAAAATAAAACAGAGACAGTAACAGAAAAAAAATTCAAAGGTACTATACACTTACTTTCAAGGAGATATGAGACAAAAATTGTTTTGCTTTGTTTTGTTTTGTTTGTTTTTGTTTTGTTTTAAATAAGCATCACACCCAGTGGGGAGCCCAACACTGGGCTTGCACTCAGGACCCTGAGATCAAGACCTGATCTGAGATCAAGAGTTAGAGCCCAAACACAATAACTCTTGATCTTTTGCAAGTTTTGTTTGAGTTTACCATCCAAATCATACCCTGAACTTTTAATCTTTGTTAATGTATTTTTTATTTCCAAGAAATATCCATGCTTCCTTGATTATTTCTATTTTGTGACCTCATGTTTATATTTAATGAATGGAACAGCCCAACAATCTTATGAGGTTAGAAGTATTTTTATCCTTCTTTTACAGGTGGGGAAATTGAGGCACAGAAAGTTTATCAGGCTTGTTCAAAATCACACTTAGGGATGGAGGTCAAGTTTGAATCCAGGCAGTTGGGCTTCAGAGCCCAGGCTCTTAACCACAAGGTGAAATGGATTCTTGCTGGTCATTTATCCAATTGGTTAACAACAACCTTAACAGTCAAACATGTAGCCTGAACACTACCAGCATGCAATTGAGAAATCCCTGGACAAGGTGATCTCTAAAATCTAACTTAACTTCCTAATTAGCTCATACAGGATTAATATATCTCAAACATTTTGACACAATTAGTGCCTTTAATAAATGCCCATAAAACACCAGAATTCAGAAATTTCTAAGCTGAGCACAGAATTGCTGAATCCTAAGAATGATTAAGACCCTTGAAAGAGACCTCATTTAATTTGTCACCCACTGCGTAAGGTCAGATGTTGCAATAGCATAAGGAAAAGACTCAGTAAGAATTGTGGTTATAATCCACTTATTAATCCAGTAATCATTATAAGATGATGAACAATTCAAAACACTGACATTGATAAAATATAAACAGGGGAACAAATGGCTGCCCTGTCTCCCCCTCCCCAGCGCTGCTGTCTAAGATTATGTTCCAGGAACCCCTCTTCTCATCAGTGCCCACCTTCTTGGTTCAGTTTCTAGGAGGCCAAGTGAGAGATTCCAAGTCAAGGAAGAAGGAAGAAATGGATGTCTCCCAAAAATACATGTCCAGGAGAACCTCAAAATGTGACACTATTTGCAAATAGGACATAATTAGCTAAGTTAAGATGAAGCGATACTCCACTGGGGCAGGCGCCAAATCCAACAACTGGTGTCCTTATAAAAACCAGAGGAGACACACAAGGAAGAAGGCCATATGAAGACAGAGGCAGAAATTGTAATGATGCAGCAGCAAGGCAAGGAATATCAAGAATTGCTGGAAGCCACTGGAAGCTAGGATGAGACACTAGCCTCCAGAACTTTGGGAGAATAAATTTCTGTTCTTTTAAGGCACTAAGTCTGTGGCAATTCATTAAGGAAGCCCTAGGAAAGTAATGCAACACCTCAAACATGAAATGCAAAACGCAAAACTCAGATTGATTAATTACCAACTAAATCATAACTAAGGATATTAAACCTGACATTCAGTCTTTGCAAGCAATCATATCAGACACGTGCAAGAAAAAAAATTGTGTCGTTAAAAAAAACCAACAAAAATAAATAAAGAGGCTGTGGTATATGACAGATGTGATGAATAAAATCAAATAGTAGTCAAACACCAAAATTTTTAATGGTTCAGTTAAAAGCGGCCTTATTTTCTTTTTCATAACTAACAAATTTCTAAAAATAATATCAATAGCTTAGGTACCCAATTGACTGTACTATAAGACTTACCAAACTTACCGTACTATTAAATAAATGTATACCATATATTTAACATATACCATATACATCATACATATATATTATACTATTAAAAATATTTTGGCTAGGGGCGCCTGGGTGGCGCAGTCGGTTAGGCGTCCGACTTCAGCCAGGTCACGATCTCGCGGTCCGTGAGTTCGAGCCCCTCGTCAGGCTCTGGGCTGATGGCTCAGAGCCTGGAGCCTGTTTCCGATTCTGTGTCTCCCTCTCTCTCTGCCCCTCCCCCGTTCATGCTCTGTCTCTCTCTGTCCCAAAAAAAATAAATAAACGTTGAAAAAAAAATATTTTGGCTATATACTTAAATTACAATTATATAATTGATTGGCAATTAAAGGATCAATTATTCGTTTTCCTAGCAATTTGTTTCCAAATGAAAGAGGTTATCTTTCTTTCTTAATGCCCTCTTTGATTTTTTATTTACCTTTGCCTTCTTGAGTATCTTAATTTTTATTAGAAAACTACAATGTTTCCCTAATAGAATGGATTTTTTTTCCTCCAAGGCAAGAAATCAACTGAGGAATAAACCAAAGAAAAGATTCAGTTTCTGAAAAAGGGTAGAGAGAGGAATAGAGAGAAAAGCCGAGTGAAACATATGAGACTATTCAGATGTGTATTTTAAAAAATATACACATGCAAATGATGAGTTCCATACTATATAGTTTACCATCATAGGGTTCTTTTCCTTCTGCATGCTTACATACTACTTTCCCTTAACTTAACACTCACGGAGCCATTTCTCCTCTCCTGTTGTTGACCTTCCCCTGTTCTACATGGAGGTTGCTCCCCTATTGTTAATGAATAATGTGCTTTTGCTTTTATAAAAAAGCTTTTTCACTACATCCCCCCCAAAAACTTTTGTTTACCTTAATTTAATGGCAATAAGGCAACCCTCTGCATGAAACAAAAATGAAGCATGAATTCAAATTTTCTACTTAAAATCTCTGTTTTAGAGTGTATGTTTGAGTGTGGACTCAAGTGCGACTGTCCAGGTTGAACTTTTAGTTTTACCACACACTAGCTGTGACCTTGGGCAAGTGACTTAATGTCTCCATGGCTCTCACTTTAAAATGGAAATAATGAGGGGTGCCTGGCTGGTTCAGTCGGAAGAGCATGCAACTCTTGATCTCGGGATTGTGAGTTCGAGCCCCATATTGGATCTAGAGATTACTTTAAAAAATTAACTTAAAAATTAGAAATAATGAAAATGCACACCTTAGAGGGTTTCGTGGGGATTAAATGGGACAAGGCCCTAGCTGTATATGTATAGTACATAAGCACATACTAAATATTGTCCATTGATACTGTTAGTATTTTAATTTTTGTTCTTTTAGAATATCTAGATTTCTCTTTAACATAGTTCTTGGCAAAGGAAACTATTAGATATTCAAAAATTCACAAAAGATGATAATTGGTTCCCTTACTTCCATTCTTTCTCTGGGCGAATCTAAGACAAAAAAAAAAAACTGTTGAACATCTAGAATATAATATCACAGAGTAAGAATACAGACATTCTGAAGTTGTTTTTAAAGATGGGATATCCTAAGAGACTTATCTACTCGCTTTCAAACCATCCCAGTATCTCAGATATCCCAGTATCTCCTGACTCTATCAATACCATCAAAAACCACAATGATATCATATAAAAATAAGAAAGAGAAAAACCAGCCATCGCACTGCTGCGTAATTCTTCTTAGCTGCCATTGAAAATAGAATGAGTCTCAAAGCACCTGAACCCAAATTAAGCCAGTAAGCCCTCTAGCTCTGAGATAAAATTCAAAGTGCACCTTTGGACATAAATCCAGGTAAGATTAGAGTTGCTGACAAGTACTTCTACTTTAGGTGAAAATTATGTGTTAAAATCTAAATTCCCAGGTAAGCTTATACGTGGCAAGCAGCCACTTGAAAACTACTTTTCTGGGCATACTGCTTTCCTACTTTGAAATTTCCCTGCTGTTGACATTTTGTGAGTGAGGAAATGGACCAAAACAGCAGAAAAGAGGCAAACTCAAATTAAAGTGCTTCATCTCAATTGAACAAGCCATGCCACACACTCATCAATGTAAAGATGCAAACATGAACATGTCCCAGACATCACTCACCGTCATCCTAAATCTTTCAAGGTCTGCCACCAGATACACAGAGGAGTTATTGTGCACGAATTATTAATAGCAAAGGGGAGCAATGGTGGGGCACCTGGGTGGCTCACACTGTTAAGTGTCCGACTCTTGATCTCAGCTCAGGTCTTGATCTCAGGGTGGTGAGTTCAAGCCCCGCACTGGACTCTGCATGGGGTGTGAAGCCTACTCAAGAAAAAAAAAAAAAAGGAGCAATGGTACTACTTTTTGCTTCCACACACACATAGCAGAAATAATAAGAAAAATAAGACTATGAAAGGTGGAAATGAGAAGGTAAAAGGGGAGCAAATCACCAAAACTGACCGAGCATTTACTTTTTCTTACTATAGGATCATCTCCATTAAACATCATCAAGAAATCAGATTGTATTAGGCAACTGCAAAATATTTTACTCAATGGAAAACACAATGTCGTTTTGTGATCTGTTCCTCCAGGCCTCGACAATTCTTGTGGCATTCCCTGATTTCCATGGTATTCAAAATTCTGAGTTTGGGAAATCAAAACCATAACATAGAGGGAAATGGTTCCTACTAAATGGCACAAACCAACTCCCGTATTCCACAACCAGGGTTACTGAGGCCTAAAGCCATTACGTGGTGTTACGGATGGAATTGTGTCCCCAAAATTCATATGTTGAAGTCCTAACCCAGAACCTCAGAATGTGACTGTACTTGAATAGAGGGGGTTTTCAGAGGTAATAAGTTAAAGTGAGATAATTAGAGTGGGCCCTAATCCAGTATGACTGGTGTCCTTATGAGAAAAAGAAACTGAACACAGGTACAGAGGGAAGATGATGTGAACACACAGAGAGAAGACGGCCATCTATAAGCCAAGGAGAAAGGCTTGAAACACATCCTTCCCTCATGGCTTTCTGAGGGAAGAGCCTGATACCTTGACCTCAGACTTCTAGCCCTCAGAACTATGATATAATAAATTTTTGTTGTTTAAGCAACTCAGCCTGTGGCACTTTGTTACAGGAGTCCTAGAAAGCTAATACAGGTGACTTGTCCCATATTGTCTGGTAGGTGATGAAAAACAGAGCCAGAATGAAACTCAGACTTCCAGACCTTACTCTCAATGGGGCTTTCCACCTCACTACACTCCCTTCCAACTTAACTCACTGTTTTCACTCAAAGTCCTCTCCCACAGAAATCTCATACTTATTCAATGTGCTAAGGACCATGTTAAATATACTGTTTATGCTGAACTCTCATGAGCTATGCTCCCACATGACCAAGAAGACATTTTCATATAGACATCTCATGAACTCAGAATGTCTAAAACCCAAATCCATTACCCAACAGAGTTAATAGGACACCATTTCGGAATCTGAGAAAGTCTAGGGACAAGATCCAACTCTTTGGACAAAGTCATCTAACCTCTCTAAGCCTCACTTCCATATTTATATTACAGATTCTATGAAGAGTATAAACCCTATCCAAAAACGCTTCAACGGGCTAATGTGAAGATTACATTAGATAACAGCCCTTTCAAACTGTAAAGTGTTAAAAGCAACACTAACTATTTCTCTCTCTGGAACCTCTTTTTTTTTTACTCATTCAAACTCAAAACCATTTATGTTTCCCTCTCAAATAATCTATAACCTATAATTCACCTTGCTCTGGCATTTCTTTCTCTACAAATCATTTTTTTGTCACCACTTTCTAATAAATCCAGATCCTCATAGTTTCAAATCTGCACAACTTTGAATGGCTGATTTATCAGCGTCCAGGCTCCTCCTCATCTAATCTATACCATATCCTAGTATCAGATTTATCTTCCTAATACACTCAGCTCAAAAGGCTTCAGAGGCTCTCTAATCCACAAAACAAGGTCCTAGCTACAGAGCCTCTTGCATTCTATAATAAAACAGCTTCCCAGGGCCAGTCCCCAAGCTTATCTGGGGATACCTAGGGTGGCACCAACAGCAAGTGCAGACTGGTAAATTCTAGTGTGTGCCCTATTTGTTAGGGAGCATGACGGCTGCGAGTTTCATTTTGCTCCTGCTACTTTCTTGGCCCAGCATCTCTTTGCCCCTTTACTACTCCCTAACACTCAAGGTCTACCATAGTTAAATAGTACTTCACCTTGCCTCCCTCCAGAGGTCGATTGGAACCATTGCTCATCTCAGGTAGACCTAGCACTCTCTTTATACAACAAATATTTTATAAAGATGCCTTTACAACGAGGAAATGAGATTCATAGATACCAGGACCTGCACACACACATGATTTTAATATTTATACATAGAATTTCTAATATACATATTGATATATCCTATTTGTAACTAGAATGCAAAAAGAGAAATAAAAACTAATTTATAATAATGTATTTAAATATATAAATAGTCAGGCATGACTATATTATAAAACATAATGAAGGACGGTGCTCACATCTATATATAGAATCAGCGGGAACACAAACAATACAAATGCAGGCTGATCAAGAGTGTGGTATTAGTGACTTAAATAACATAAGCTGTACTGTCATTAGTTACATAATTTTTCAAAATGGTGAATAAATTTGAATATAGTTTTAAACAAAGCAAAGTAGCATTTTCCTTTGATTTACACTGTAGTTATATTCTTGCAATTTTGGTACATATTAAATGTATGCAGAACATAGTTTGTGTTTACACGTGAAATAATTGGGTTATAGCCTTAGACATATATAAACAAGTTTTCACCTGCATGAATGCTCGGTAGGACATTTAAAAGGGTGAATGACGATCTCGCGGCCCGTGAGTTCGAGCCCCGCGTCAGGCTCTGGGCTGATGGCTCAGAGCCTGGAGCCTGTTTCCGATTCTGTGTCTCCCTCTCTCTCTGCCCCTCCCCCGTTCATGCTCTGTCTTTCTCTGTCCCAAAAATAAATAAACGTTGAAAAAATTAAAAAAAAAAATAAAAGGGTGAATGAGACTTGGGACAACAGTTCACTGTATTAAAGCAGAGGCTGATAAAAACTCTGTAGAGAGCCAGACAGTATATGCTTTAGGTTTTGTGAACTATACACTGTTACAAACTACTTGACTCTAAGAAAGTAGATGGAGACAGTACATAAATGGGAATGCTGTGTTCAAATAAAACTTTATTTACAAAAACTGGCAGTGGGCCTCAGACTGCACTATGCCTATCTCTGTATTAGCGTGCCTATATATTGTAGAATGCCCAGCTCCGAATGCCAGGTGCACTATCCAATTACTGTGATGACAAAAACAGCCCCTATGGAACAACAACCACTCCAACCCCCCAAATGAGAACTCTTGGCCTAACTATTTCTATTCACTGCATTTGGCAAAGGCATTGAGCATTCTGGTGTCAGTTCCCTTTCTATACCTGTCTGGATTGCAACTTCTAAATCTACTCTTCACTGTTTATCTCTCTTATGCCTAGTTCAAGACCTATCTGACACCTTACCTCACTTGACTAATGGAGGAATTTCTTTAGGACTTATAATCTTTCAAAAATGATTTGGCATTGATATCCCACATCATATTATTTCTCTACTTATATATTATCTATATGCTCTGCCTCCCAACTGGAAGGCAGAGACTATGTTTAACACTCAGTCATATTTGTAGACTAGTTTAATGATTTCCCTCAAGTCACACAATAAACGCAAAGATTACCATGCTAGATGTTGAGGATACAGCAGTGAGCAATCAGACAGGGTCCCTGATTTTACGAATATTATATACTACCAGAAAGGAGTGAAAATAATTAATTTCATATTCCATAAGAACTATAAAGAAAATAAATACATGCTGACATGGTGAGTAAAGAAGGGGAAGATGAAGGTCAACTGCCATTTTAGACAGGATGGCCAAAGGAAATTTCTCTGAAAAGAGGACATTACATAAGACACATGACATATGAGAAGAGCCAGGGAAGAGCATTCCAACCACAGGGAACAGCATGTTCCCTGACATAGGAAATCTTGTGGCAAGCTTGAGGGAAAAAAATGGGTCATACAGTGTTTAAAACTGAGGTTTTTAAATAAGGAGTGACAACATTAATAGGATTTCAGTTTTTGAAAAGATTATACTGGTTACAGGGTAGAGAAGAGATAGTAGGAAGGTAAGAGGGTAAGTGTAGAGCACAATTAAGAAGCTACTGCAGAGGTCCAAACTAGAACTGATGATACCCAGGACTGGCGGTAGCAGTAAAAAAGAGAAAGTAGGGGTGCCTAGGTGGCTCAGGTGGTTAAGCGTCTAACTCTTGATCTTGGCTTAGGTCATGATCTCATGGTTCATGAGTTCAAGTACTGGATCAGGCTCCTTGCTGACAGCATGGAACCTGCTTGGGATTCTGTCTTTCCCTCTCTTTGTCCCTCCCCTAGTCTTTCTCTCTCAAAATAAATGAACAAACTTAAAAAAAAGAAAAAGTAGACAGATTTGAGGTATCTTTTAGAGAAGTAACTTAGAGGACTCATTCTTGGACTAGATCTGTGGAGGAGGCTCACTGGGTGGTGCCATTAATAATATGGAGAGAAAAATGGCTTGAGTTATGGTGGAGGTCCAGGAGTTCCATTTGGATGTGTTAACTTTGGGATGACTGTTATCCAATGATTGATTTCTAAAGGTTGAACCAGCTTTGCATTCCTGGAATAGACTTACGTGGTAGTGATATATTATCCTTCTCATATAATACTGGGTTCAAGCATAAATGTCAGGTAGGCAGATGGAAATAGAGACAGAGACAGGGTCATAGCTAAAGAGAGGCATGTATAAGACATTAGCTTATAGTTGCTATTTAAACTCATGAAGCAAATAAAACCATATGGAGAAAGAGTGTTGATTCGAGAAAAGAAGGCCACTTTCCTTTTCTAAAACACCCTAATATTTGGAGAAGGAGCTAGCACAAGTGAAAGAGAGAAAGCTCCCTATTTGGAAAATCTGGTTTCACAGAAGAGAATGTATTAATCATGTAGGATCTGCTAAAATGTTGGGTAAAATCAGAGAAATGTCTGTTTGATTTTGCAACAGAAGGTCATTAATGAGCTTTACAAGAACATTTTCAGTTAAGTAGGAATGATGGAAATCAAATGCAAGTGGTATGAAAAGCAGAATGAGAGGTAAGAGAGTGAAAAAAGAGAAAGGAGGCCTCTCAAAAATAAACATAAATCATAAGGAGAGTTGTGAGAAACAAATCAGACCCGTGACAGACCACATTTAATTCATCAATACCTTAATAATACTATTGTGGTAAATTTATTTTATTTAAAATAAAAATTATTTACAATACATTTAAAAATTTATTTATTGCAGTAAGTCACTCAGAGTTATCTTGTGGACCAGGTACAGTTCCTTCAATGCAAAAAATAAAACGAAGTCTTCTGTTGAGATAATTTGTACTTTTCAAAATGTAATAGAGGTGTAGTATAATGCTAGGTGAAATAAGTCAGAGAAAGACAAATACCATATGATTTCACTTATATTTGGAATTTAAGAAAAAAATGAACAAAGAGAAACAAAACAACAGACTCTTAACTATACAGAACAAACTGATGGCTACCAGAGAGGAGATCAGTGGGGGGATGGGTGAAATAGGTGAAGGCAGAGGATTAAGAATATGCTTATCATGAGGAGCACTGAGTAATGCATAGAATTGTTGAATCACTATATAGTACATCTGAAACTAATATAAAACAATGTTAAGTATGCTGGAATTAAAATTTTTTAAAAGCATAGTGGGGGTAAAGCTGTTAATACCAAAAGTTCTGAAACTGAACTGAAAAGTTCCCACTAATAAAAAGATATTTTATTCTCTTGAGAGTAGAGAAACTATGTACAAATGGAGCAAAATATAAAGCAATTTTATTTCATAAAAATTAAAAATATATATGCAACAAATTATATAATAAATGGAATTTTTAGAAAAATGACAGAATGAAAGAAAATATTACAAGATATATGATGCTAATATATAAAGAGTATCTATAAATCAATAAGAAAAACCAATAGAAAATATAATAAAGGACAGGAACAAAAAAATCAAAAGAGAAAAAATACAAATGACTAATAAGATAGCATGAATCCATCATTTGTAAGCACTTTTCATAAAAGTCAGGAGTATAAAGTAATGCTAGATTAATCAATGTGTAGTTTAGAAACCCTGCAAACAAAACCAAGCATATAAAATTCCTCAGTTATAGTCTCACCATCAATACACAGCAGGAGGTTTTTTCCCCTCATCCGAGTATATGGGAGGATTGTCTTATTTTATTGAACATGACTTGATACGATTGCAGGAGGTACTGATTTTTAAATTTCAGTTTATACATTCCAATGTATATCTAACCATATAATTTACAAACTCAGCATATCCAGAAGCGAGTAATATTTAAACAGCCATAAGCATCAAGCAAACACAAAAGCAAAGATAAAGAGAAAACGCCTACCTTCCCTGATAGCTGTAAAAGGTGTACCTTCTTCTTCTTGCAGCCTGATCACCTTCAGGGCTACCAACTTCCCATTTACTCTGGCAGAAACAAAAGAAAAGATGAGAAGCGAATCCGTGAAAATATGTTCCCGTTATGGCTCTAATTTCCTTACAATTTATATTTTATGCATTTTTGCACTGAAAATGTCAATGACTCAATTATTCCACCACAACAAGGTTAATTTCAGTAAGGCTGGGAATTTTATATCATCATCATAAATATTCACATTTTAAATATTCACATTTAAAATATTCACTTGCCTCGTCCAAGATTTAACCGGTTTCCTGTAATTCACTTTATGTTTCCTCCAGAATGAAACTAGTGTTTATCAAAATCATCACACTTGATCAATTATTCTCAGATTAATTAGAAATCAAGGAGTCAAAATAACTCTCTCCCGTAGTTTTTCCAATTGCTCCTTTGTTTCCTAGGCTGAAATGTCTTCATCTTCAGTCTTAAACTGAGGTCATTCAATCCCAAGGTCTGAAACTCCACACTCAGCCTTCTCTCCTCATTTCCCTCTTCCCTTTTCCCTGTTCTTTCTCTCTCTCCATATCACCCATTCCTCCCTTTCTCATTTTTTTTTTACTAGAGCCTCCTAAAATTATATTTGGTCTGATTGTGTCTTGTGATACATACAGTATATCATCAAAATAAAAGTTATGAATATTTTACTATTATAAGATTACACAAGACTTATTCAAAGCAGATGGTTCTTCCAGACGCATTCTAAATATGTAGCGGCTCTAATTAAAAGTAAGAGTGCGCTAGGCAGATAACTTTTTTATCTAGTAAATTCTGTTCACAAAAGCATGACTATCTATACTGGTCTTCTAGTTGAATGCTCTACTTTCTAGCAGCATACGTGGTTAATAAGAATTGGGAAAACAAGCACACATTTAAAGTGTAAAAGATCCAAGAAGGCATTTGATGAAAGGTAAATCTCCTGCTACATGCTCCTTCAGTCATCCAGCTCCCAGCATCTGAGGTCACCAGTTACCGTTGTTCATTTATACACACAGACACACACAGACACACGCACGCGCACACACACACACACACACACACACACACACACGCGGCAGAATGCCATACAGAATATAGTGTACATTGTTTTTAATAAATTTGGGGACTTCCTTATAAATTCATAGAGAAAATCTTCTCCCGCTTTTGAAAGACCACAGAGTACTCCTTTGTATAAATATAGTACACTTTATTTATCCCAGTCTTCCACAGATGGTCATTTAGCATATTCCCAATTTTTGCTACTAAAACAATGATGGCAATAAATATTCTTGGACATGTAATTTCACCCATGTACAAATATATCTGTAAGATAAATTCCTAAAAGTGGAACTGCAAGATCAAAATGTAGGTGCATATCTAAATTCTAATTCTGATGAATATTGGGAAATTATCCTATGTGGAGGCTCTATCAATTTACACTTCCAATGGCAAATGATAGGCACGCCTGTTACCCCTTCACTTGTACTATGCTACCAACCACTGACTCTGTCAATCTGATAGATAAAAATGGTTTCTCATTGCAGTTTAAACTGCAACAAAAAGTCTTCAGAGCTTATGAAACCAGCAAACAAGAACTCATGTGGTCCAGAGAATCCAGTGCCTAAGTCTAAAATAAGGAATGTGAATGTCTCCTTTTTAAGAGCTGTATCCACTTGGTCTTTTTTTGCTCAAAAAAAAAACAAAAAAACAAAAAAAAACTGCTACAGACACAACTTGAAAAGTCCAAGGAATTCATCACAGCCCAGCCATCTTAGTGGCATTCCTTGTCGCACTGATTATTGGAATACATTATTGGCTACAGTCATGGGATAAGGAGATCTGATTATAAAGTTCCACAGTGTGCCATCTTCTCAAGGTTAAGAGTTGTGTTTATTTTCTCTCGTCTTTCATCTGGGATGACAGGCCAACTGCTTTTCTGCTCTGCATCTCTTCTCTCTTTGTACATTACCTTGATTTCTCCAATCCTGACTGCGCTCCAGGTACCCAGGTGCAGGCCAAAAATTGCTATGCACATGGAGTTCAACTGGAGACTGGACCTTGAGCTCTCACTTTGTCCTTTATGACTAAGGGGCAGGGGGGGATTTGGCGGGGCTGGAGGCTGGGATGCAGTCAGTGCTGACATCTGCACAGATTTTTCTCAGCCCAGTTGAGCTCATCACTGGCTCCCCAGGGGAGGCAGTAACTGATTCTGGGAACTGCTTGGAACTTTCCCCTCATTTACAGATATTTTCCCCTCACCCATAAAAAAACACACACAACCTTCTTCCCACAAACCTTTTCTATTTCCCCCGAGATCTTTAACTTATATGCACCATGAACTGAATTCTAGAATACAGGGAATTCATGTTTTTAAAGGTTATATACTTAAAACACTCTCAGATCATGAAATGATAATTCATTCCCCTATGATACACTGAAAGGAGATAAATCTTCAACTGAACCAATACTTATTGTTTAAATGCAACTAGAAACAGAACACCTTTAAATAATTTCATAGACTAATGTGCATTATTTTTGTGGTGAAAAAGATTTTGAACCTACTACTATAATAACTGCATAAAAATACAAGATCCAGGTTGATGGAATTCAGCTTCTAAAGCATAATTCTCTATGCATTGAAAATCCATGCATTAATTTCTTATAGTTATGATAATCATAAGTTAAAAACACTGAGTTTTATGTATTACATCACATAACACTAAAAATTTTCTGAAATTTTATAGTAGACTATTAACTCCAGGCATGAAGTAACATTTTTCTGTTTCATTAACTGTTATGTGTCCAGTGTCTAAAACTGCTTGGTACAGAGTACACTCTCAAAAACTTTTATTGAATGAATGAATATTACTAATGTCAATATACTGATAATTCGTTTCTTATACCTGAAAGGTAACTCAAGAATAAAGTATAATAATTATTGTTTTCAAAAGTTTCAGAAATCCCAAAATTCAATAAAGTTGTCCGTGTCTTCTTTCATGTCTGGTTTAAGTATTTATTTTCTTTTTTTTTCAAATTAAACGTGTAGTCTCTTTGATTTTGATGCATGTGGATATGATACGTTTTCATTTCCCCAAAGTTTTAGTTTATAGAGCGCTTTGGTAGTTAATCCCTTTGCACCCAACAGCCGTGTTTCAAAACCCCACTACCCTTAAATAATCTGAGCCTGGACTACTCACCAAGTATCTCCCTTTTCTTCAGCTGCTTTAGTGGTCTCCCATTAGGAATCACATTGATTATCAAATTGCTCTTTAACCTTAGCGTCACTGTGACTTCTCTGTTCTTAATTAGTTTTTCTCTACCTGTCTGGACATTCACCAACTACTGAATCCCTCAGTTCTAAAGCCTAGTAAAAACATTAAGTCACTGGCTCCACCTTTGGGGGAAAAAAATAACATTACTAACTTTCTAATGTTTAACTTTGATGCATTTTTTTAACTTTTAGCATATAGACTAAAATACTTGAAATTCCAAGTTACTAACTCTAACAAAATGTCATTTTTTAAAGATATCAAAAGAAGATACTTGTTATTCTATGAAAATAACATCGAATAATAACGTAGAAAAGAACACGTTTGTATCTAGTAACTACCTTGTGTAGTTTAAACTATTTTGTTAAAGATTCAAAACATATTCTTCAAACATTGATTTCAGTTCTGTAGAATAATTGCAACTCTAAATGAATCAATAAATTAAGGCTGTTTACAGGAAAACACTGAAGATTCCTCTTTAATAAGTCTCATTAATTAAATCAAAAGCTAATGAATAGAAGGCAATCAAGGCTTGATTGGCAGTGGAGGCGTTAATTCAGGTGAATAACATGGTAAAAAATAATACCTTAAATTGTGTTACTAATACTACATTCTATTGGAGATACTACCAGGTTTCATCTAGTTATCCTGAGCTATTTAAGGAGCTATTTTACTTTCAGAGATTCCTTACAATTCTCTAATATTTCCAACAACTGCTTGGCCTCGTTGTGAGGCTGACTTCAGGCCCAAGGATGAGTGACTCACTGCTTTAGTCTGCCTGTCACATGGGAAGAACCGTCAAGCGCAGGATGAGGAAAAGCCAGGGAAATTCCCAAGCACAGAGCCATCCACACACAGAGACAGAGAATACTGGGTGTCCTGACAGAGCCATGTTGAAGTGGATCCAGCTTTCAAACTGTATCTAACCACAAATCCAAATCTCTATGGACTTCAGAAACTGTCCACAGTTCTGTATGCCCTAAGGTTGTAAATAACAAAATTCTAGAGAGAACAAAACAAAACCTAAGAATTTTGAAGAAGGAGCACAGCCTATTCATTTCTTCGTGCATTTGTTCATTTGTTCATTTAACATTGGTGAAACCTATACAGGAAAATGCCCCACTTAGGGTAAAATTTCCAGGTTGAAAAGATGATGCACAAAAAGAATTACCTTACAAGCGAAAATTCTCGAAGGAAAGCCCTAAGGTTTTCTATTCCATTAGTTACCTCATATTCATAGGATAATTTAGTATAGTAAAACAAAATTACAAGTATTCTCTAGGTCACCTTTTTTTTTCAATATATGAAGTTTATTGTCAAACTGGTTTCCATACAACACCCAGTGCTCATCCCAAAAGGTGCCTTCCTCAATACCCATCACCCACCCTCCCCTCCCTCCCACACCCCATCAACCCTCAGTTTGTTCTCAGTTTTTAAGAGTCTCTTATGCTTTGGCTCTCTCCCACTCTAACCTCTCTTTTTTTTTTCCTTCCCCTACTCCATGGGTTTCTGTTAAGTTTCTCAGGATCCACATAAGAGTGAAACCATATGGTATCTGTCTTTCTCTGTATGGCTTATTTCACTTAGCATCACACTCTCCAGTTCCATCCACGTTGCTACAAAGGGCCATATTTCATTCTTTCTCATTGCCACGTAGTACTCCATTGTGTATATAAACCACAATTTTTTTATCCATTCATCTGCTGATGGACATTTAGGCTCTTTCCATAGTTTGGCTATTGTTGAGAGTGCTGCTACAAACATTGGGGTACAAGCGACCCTATGCATCAGTACTCCTGTATCCCTTGGGTAAATTCCTAGCAGTGCTATTGCTGGGTCATAGGGTAGGTCTGTTTTTAATTTTTTGACGAACCTTCACACTGTTTTCCAGAGTGGCTGTACCAGTTTGCATTCTCACCAACAGTGCAAGAGGGTTCCCGTTTCTCCACATCCTCTCCAGCATCTATAGTCTCCTGATTTGTTCATTTTGGCCACTCTGACTGGCGTGAGGTGATATCTGAGTGTGGTTTTGATTTGTATTTCCCTGATGAGGAGCGACACAGGGCTGGTTCAACATTCGCAAATCAATCAATGTGATACATCACGTTAATAAAAGAAAAGATAAGAACCATATGATCCTGTCAATCGATGCAGAAAAGGCCTTTGACAAAATTCAGCATCCTTTCTTAATAAAAACCCTCGAGAAAGTCGGGATAGAAGAACATACTTAAAGATCATAAAAGCCATTTATGAAAAGCCCACAGCTAACATCATCCTCAATGGGGAAAAACTGAGAGCTTTTTCCCTGAGATCAGGATCATGACAGGGATGTCCACTCTCACCGCTGTTGTTTAACATAGGTCATCTTTGAAAAGAGTGTCCATGTGCTAGCACCTTAAGAAATTATGTCTAGATGATACAAAGGAAATTAAGGCAATATACCTAAAAGAAATTTAATGTACTCTGGAAAATTTAATATATTCTGCCTCTCTTCTATTATGACTTTGTCTCAAGAGAAACTGCGAGGAAATAATACCAAGTACAGACAGATACAATGCTTGCTTCCTTACTGTATTCATCTAGAAGCAACAGAAGGCAATGTGGATACTACTCAGGAAGTGACAGTGGCAAGCTAGAGTGTATCAAGGACAATATATTGGGCTGAATTTATAAATTTTCAGCAAAGTCATTAAAAACATTTTAAAGATACTATTAATAGGGCTTCTTTTATTAATTCCCTCTTCAGACACTGATTAAAGTGCTGACTATATTGTACTACATTTATACTTCAAAAATTTACAATTTAACTAAATACTTGTCTTGCTATCTCCACCTAAATTCAATTTTTATTCAGGGGCAAATGAGAAATCATCTCAATAGTATTAAATCTTTACAATTCTGCAATATCCTAAAAGTGCTATTTACTATGTTTTTTTATGGAAAAATAAATTAGAATTTCAAGGTAAATTGCCAGGAATTACACTTCATCCTAATCTTCATAAAAATAATAGACAGAGAAGAGGAAGACTAATGCTATTTCTATTAAATTAATTTCTTTTTCTTGGGGCACCTGGGTGGCTCAGTCAGTTGAGCTACTGACTTTGGCTCAGGTCATGATCTCATGGTTTGTGAGTTTGAACCCAACGTCGGCTCTGTGCTGACAGCTCAGAGCCTGGAGCCTGCTTCTGATTCTGTGTCTCCCATTCTCTCTCTGCCCCTGCCCCACTCATGCTCTGTCTCTCTCTGTCTCAGAAATAAACATTAAAAAATTTTTTTAAATAAATAAATAAATAAATAAAATTAATTTCTTTTTCTAATAAAATCCAAAGATGAAAAAGAGTATAGTATAATGGCTATTTATTAGAATGAGACCAACGATGCAAAACGTCTGAGGACTTAATGCAATAAGAAAAGGGTCTGTTCAAGCAATAATTATAACCTTTATAAAAGAATGATTACTACTAAAGCATAATTCATCATTAGCAATGTTTCATCAAATATACAAACTCATGATACTTTGAATCAAATTTAGAGTGACATATATTGTTCACGGGAGAAAACAGAATAATTACATTTCAACAATTTTAAGCCAGCCAACTCTGCACCTTTCCAAAAATAAAATCTGTCAACAAAGGATTTGAGAGTCATTACCTTGCAAGCAGAAGTGACCTGAATGATCATTCAGGCTCCCAAGCAAAAAGATCTTCCCTGATCTGACTGTCTCTCCTTGTCCTCACTCCCTAGAACAAAGCAGCCCCTCAAAAGACTTGATGGAACACACCTCCCCTAAAACATCCCAAATTTTTTAGTTCTTATGTTCAGCCAAAATTTGCTTCCTGTAACTTTCTCTCTCTGATTCAAGTTCTGAATCCTCAAAAACTAAACTAAATGTTCTTCCATAAAATTAATTAATTGATGTAATTAATTAAAACTTAATTAAGTTTTAATATCCTGCCCCTAACTCAACAATGATTCTGTGCTTAGGATAAAGGATGAACAACACAGACATGATCCCTGCACTTAGGTCTTACCAAGGAGACAGACATTAAGTGTCAAAGAGAAGGAGGAGGGTCTCATCCATCGAAGATGGAACAATTTAATCAACTATTATCTGTGACTGAATGTTATGAAATATGTTTAAATAAGTAAGTTAATAATGAGACAAAAAAAATAACCATAGGAGTCTTATTTGGAGGGCACTACACAACCATATCATAGTTTCAAAACTGTTGAAGAAAAGATATCAAGCATTTGCCTTCCCTTTTCATATACGGTGTCCTTCAATCTAACAAGGTAGTTGATATGTGGAAGTTTCTGTTTATAGATGCACTGCATATAACAAATGAAGAATGATATAATTTGAATAACACAATTCTTTTTTTTTTAAGTTTATTTATTTATTTTGAGAGAGCAGGGGGGAGAAGCAGAGAGGGAAAGAGAGAAACCGAAGCAGGCTTCACACTGTCAGTGCAGAGCCTGATGCAGGGCTTGAACCCATGAACTGTGAGATCATGACCTGAACCAAAATCAAGAATCAGACACTTTTAACCGACTGAGCCACCCAGGATCCCCTTAAATAACACCATTCTTAACCATACTTACTTAATGGACTATTAATGGTTGCTAAAAACATAAAAAGAGGCTACCAGATATCATACACCTCCTGATGGAAACACTCATTCCCACCATGGAACAGATCCCCCTGAATGTGACTGAATCTCAATCTAACTACTTATTTTAAGGAGATAATGTAACAAGTTAAATGATACCATTGGGACACAACAGAAAAATTTAGAATATAGGATAAAGGAAAAAGAATAAAGGAAAAATGAACCTGTCTCTTCAACAAATAAATCCGAAGGGTAAAAACAATGAGAGGAGCCAAAAGACTAAAAGAGATGGAACGACTGTACAAAAGCTCAGAGGCAGAGAACAGGGAGCGTTAAACAAAAATATAAGAAGGAAAGAGTGACAGGAGCTGGTTAAGGAGGCACTTGGAAAGAGGAATAGAAGTGCAAGATTATGGAGGTCCTTAAGAGCCACAGAAAAGATTGGTTTAAAAAACAGAAACAAAGAAGAGAGGTGCCTCGGTGGTTCAGTTGGTTAAGCATCTGACTCAATTTCTGCTCAGGTAATGATCTTGTGATTTGTGAGATCAAGCCCCGCATCAGGCTCTGTGCTGACAGTGCAGAGCCTGCTTGGGATTCTCTCTCTCTCTCTCTCTCTCTCTCTCTCTCTCTCTCTCTCCCTCTCTGCCCCTCACTTGCTCTCACTCTAAATAAATAAATAAATAAATAAACTTAAAAAAACGAAAATAAAAACAAACAAAACACCCCAAAACACTGGGGGAATCTAAAGAAAGGAAATGTTATAATTAAATTATAAATGAATAAACAAACACAAAGTATCTGCAGCTCACTCACTATGGTGTAGAGAATGGCCTGAAGGAACACAACAGCGGGAGCAAGGGAGGGAGGTCAGGAGCTGTTGCAGTGGTCTCAGGGAAAGATGGTGGCCACAAAAAACCAGTGTATTGGTAAGAGGAATTAGAAAAAGGAAAATGATACTTTGAAGAGAGAAATAACAACCTGTGAGGATAAATGGCATTGGGCATAGGGAATGGTGTAAAGGATGATTCCAAATGTTCTGACTTCAGTGTCTGGAGTGGACACAGGTACCATTTAGAATTGATGGAAACGAAAGAAGAGGAGATTGTAAACAGAGTACCAAGGAGTCTGGGAGCGCCCCCAGTGGAGACACATAGTAAGTACTGGTATTTGTGGATCTGGATCTCAGCACACAAGTCGAGACTAGACATAAATATTTGTGAATCATCTGGAGGACTTCAAGGGAAGTAATAACCTCAAGAGACAGCCAGTTTTCTGTTGAAGCAGAAGTTAAGGAAACTTCAGAAAGAGGTAAAAATATGTTTGTTGATCAGAGGATGATGCTCTAGATCTAGAAGACAGAGAAGGATCCTGAAGGACAGGGGAAAGGGACAGTGTAAAAGATATAGTGAGAAATAAAGGGGGTAAGGTCAGAGAGATAGCAGATGATCAGGGAGTTTATACCTTGGGTAGTGCCCATGGTGAGCAGTGATGCAAGCAGAGGAGACTCCATCCTGACAGTCCCTAGGAAGCAGGCGGAATGGGGGCTGCTGCTTTGGCTGCCCCTCGGCACAGCTGCCCCTCAGCCTTAGGCAAAGCATGGAGAGGGCCTGGGCCAGCCTTTCCAGCTGTGTGGAAATTAAGGTGCAAGTTCTCAATGCTGGCTACATTCTAGAATCAACCGGGAAGCTTTAAAACATATCCATGCCTGGCCCCACCCCTGATTTATTTGGGGGTGGGGTGGGGTCCTGGCATCTGTATTTTTAAAAACACCCTTGGGTGTTGAGAAACACTCTGTTAAACCTTCAAGTTCCTACATCAACTTCTCATTGCCTCTCTTCCTTTGTCTGTTCTCAAACACACTGAAGTCTCTTTTTTCACTATAAGCATTAAAAAAATACTCAGCTATTTGAAATAGTTGAATAGCTCCCCCAGTCTTGGTTGCAAGCTTGTGAGAAGTCTCTGCTGATTAGCCCCTTTTGAAATGTGATTGCCAGGACGTACACGCTATGAGATGTGGTCTGGTAAGTGTTGAGTGGACTGGGATAGGACCCTGCCCCGTTCCATAAACTGAACGTACTTGTGCTACTTTGGCCTAAGCATGTTTTAAACTATGGGAGCCACAAAAATCTGTAAACTCTTATTATTCTTGCCAACAACTAAAACCTCTGAGTTTTTATGCACCCTACAATCACACCATTTCTAACTTGCCCTATGCCTCATAATTCACTTTTTAAACATGATTTCAGGAGTTTGATTTATCCCTAATAAAATTCCAACTTGTCAGCAGCAACCAACTGCTCATGCCTCTCATGTATGTTCTAAATTCCAATCCTGATTTTGATGGACCCTAGCTGCCCAGGCTTCTCTGTGTCCTAATCTGAGGTAGGAATGAAAACACTGAACAGGATGAGGCCCAAGGCAGTGCCCTTGGACACCACACTCTTGACCCTCACCCCATCCACCTTTCTGGGGACCCAGCTTCATTAATTGTCTTCTCTTTCTTCCTCTTTCTTTCTCTCTCTCCTCCCTCTTCTTTTCACTTCCAGTCTCTCCAATGCATCTAGTCCTTCCTTTCCGTCTGTCCCAGACCACTGCACTGACCAACTACTTCTAACACTGGACTGTGCTAAAAAAAAATGTGCATCTGGCACACAATTAGGGCTCAGTAGTGAACAAATGAGTCAACCTCGTATCATGCAAAAGAGGTACTAGAAACCCTACTACTGTTAGGTATCCTTAACCAGCC
The DNA here is from genome assembly GCF_018350155.1 of Leopardus geoffroyi. Lineage (NCBI taxonomy): Eukaryota > Metazoa > Chordata > Mammalia > Carnivora > Felidae > Leopardus > Leopardus geoffroyi. The sequence continues at coordinate 94,740,753 of NC_059331.1, read as the reverse complement.
TGTTTTAAATCCACCACCAGCAATAGCACAGCCCTCAAGTGCCTATCACACTTTCATCTGTCAGAACATAAACAGCCACATTTACCCACATTTGAAAAACAAACAAATATACAATAATCTATAGTGTTTCGCTCCACCAGCTTAACAATCTGATCAGAAAAAGGAATTAGTTATTTAGAGATAACACAATTTTTATGAGCTCTAAAATCACCATTCTGTTTTCTGACTACTCAGAAATCAACCATGTGATATTCTGTCCTAAAACATCACATTGGAGAAGGGGGAATGAGAAGGGGATGTGGGGAGAAGGTCACATCATTTCCCCTGGATCTGGTTCACAGAATCCATTGTCTCCTGCGAATATGTGGACGTCTCCAGGATGGTAATGCCTCTCCAGTTTTTCATAGCTCCTCAAGGATGACAGACAGTGATGAGACAGTCTCAACGCCCTATTTCTTCCAAATTCAGTGCAACAATCATATCAAGTCTTAAATCAAAACTCCTCTGAGAACCATAGTACTATCAAACTTCCCAAGACACTTGATAATTTAATTCACTCCTGTATCTGTTCTACATCTTGGTGCTGAGAGCTAACTCACTTGGTAGCAGTGACGTTCGCAAAACAGCTGGTGAGTAACTGCACTGTTCTCTACCACTTTTCACCCCACTGGTGTCATCTGTGTGTCAGTTTCAAATCTTACCCCCTTCCTGGGTTTCTGATGCTTCCTCTCCTTCCTTCACTGAGCTACACCCTGTATTGTGTTGATCTGGCGTGTGTTGGTTCGGATTTGAGAGACTCTCATCATCCCTTCTGATGCATTCACCTTTCGGAGTCCTAGGGCAATGGACTGTACCCTTCTCCATATTGTTCTGGAATACCTCCAAATGCAAAGAAACATTTTGGAGAGAGCAAGAAGGTCACATGCATGCAGCCTTTGAGGAGACTGCCTACCAGAGAAGAAATAAGACAGTATCAAGCAAATAAAATGCAAGGTGAGCAAAGGTTAACTTAAGTTGCTTAAAAAAATGAAAAAAATAAAATAAAATAAAAGTAATGTAAAGGAATTAAAGACAAGGAGTGGAAGAACTGTCGACATATCAAAAAAAGGGGGGGGGGCAAAGCTTGGAAAAGATGACCAGGACACCCACATATGTAAAGGTAGTTGATTACACATACTGCTGACATTACTAGAGAGGGGCATGTTTATTGGGTGAGATGGGAGAGTTTCATAAGAACAGAAGTAAAAAATGTAGTTCATTACAAGTTTTCAGAAATTGATTTTTCACATATAGTGAGATTTGAAACTTACTGTGTTAATTAGTCCTACAAATTTTTCTCCATAACACCCACCAATTTATCTCCCTAAACATGCAACACCCATGTGTGCTCATACACACTGAAACCTAAGGATGAAGGGATGGTGTGAAGGTAAAGAAAAAAAGAAGAAGTTGGCTTTTTCCCTGTTTTTCCCTAGTCCTGCTTTCAAGCACACTTATCTGGGGAAACATATTAGTGCCGTCTTTGAAAAGGCTGCGTTTTACATTTCTAGAAAACTCAAATTTTCTCCTTCTGAGGTCAAGCTGCCACTTCAAACAGATTTTTATCTTCAGAAGCTTTTTCCCATGGAAAAGGCTTCAAAAATCAGAAAAGAAATGGATATATTTTTTGATGATAATATCATCTTTCCCTATCTTGTATTACATTATTTTATAGCTTATGCTTATATACTATATATCATACTATATCTAAATATAAAAGATTGATTCCACTCATTCATAACTTTCTTTTTAAAAAGTCTAACTACAGCACCACCATCAGAGTGAGCCATTAACATGAGCTGGGATTAAAGAAGATGAAGTCTGATGCTCAACCTTAGAGCACTTCAAGCTTCCCGGTTCAAAGATACGTTTAAACCATAATGTTCCCATTTCTTTAATAGAGTCAGAAGTGCTCACCATTCTCCAGTTGAGGCACACATGTTCAGCAGCATAAGAGAGAAGTCAAGCTTCCACTCTCAGGAAAAAAAGCATCTCCAAAAAAGTTAAATGAGATCCACCAAAAAGCACATCACTGATTTACCACAAGGCTTTACGGAATCCTCAAATACTCATTGCCAAGTAGTGTCAACCACAGAGATCTTGCGTTTTCCATTCAAACATAGCCATACAAAATTAAGTGACGTTTGGAACAGCAGGATAAAACAATTAAAACAGCCCTGGAGAGCCATTAAGGCAGGGGTATTCAGAGTTCAGTCTATTTCTACCCATTCTAATAAAGACACACACACACACACACACACACACACACACACACACACACACACATCCAGTTTATGTTACAACCAGCATAGCAAGCTAGTATTTTCTTTTTTTGGTTTGGCTGCAAAGGCCCATGGAGAACCAACAAAGATAATTATTAAGATAACTTGGTTAAAGGATTAAGACTTATATCAAGTCAAGGATTATAAGCGATTTTTATTTTCTCCATTAAAATGTATTACTGTCATAATTATAGAAAATATGTCACTATTAAATACCTTTAAAATGAAATTTTAAAACAATATCAAGCAAAGTCAAATGTATCTAGTTTGAATGAAGTCTTTTATGACAAAAAGGACTGGAGAAAGTGGAGAACAATGCTTAGGCATCATGAATTACTGCATCTAAATGACTATTCTAAAAATAAAAGTGGCATTAAAATGGACTGCTTTACAGGCGAACAGGGTGCCAAAGTAAAAAAATGATTCAATTAAACATAGAGTTGAAAACAATCTACCTACACGTGTTGAGGATCAGAGTTTATGTTAATTCATGTATTACGAAAGAGCTGATTAAAGAAAGACACTTATAAAAATTATGTATAATTGATATAATAAGATCTATACTAGTCTTACTTCCAAAACCTAGCAATAGAGCCAGAGTACAAATTAGCCTGATTTGGAATCAAATGGTTTTATACACAGCCAGTAAGCTTAAAATCAAAATAGTTGTCTTTAAGCCAAAAACAGCACTTGTATTGAACATCACTATTGTTAAAGTACCTATAGTGTGACAGGCCCTAGGCCAAGGACTTTATTTTCACTGTCTCATTTAATCCCTATAACAAATTTGCATGATAGATACTACTGTTATTTCCACTTTATAAAGAAACTGAGGCACAGTTCCAAATCACACAACCAGAAAAGGCAGCATCAGAATTTTCAGGAGGCTGGACTTCAGAACCCATACTTATACATTCCCTATGGGGGGAGCAATAATTATAGCGTGAACCACAGAAGAAAGGTATGTGATCCACACCCTCATATTCCTCCTTCATTCTACAAAGATGCTCTGCTTACATCAGTATACTTTTTTTCAGATACTTCTGATCTAATTATTTATTGTCAAAGCAATGTCAGTATTCTTTGTGTCTTCTAATAATATTTTACAAACCTCAAAATAGATCAATATATGTTAAAATGGCATTAATTAGTCTTATCTTAATTGTAAAAGTAACACATTTAGGGCAGAATGGTTGGCAAATACAGAAAACACTTTATATCAGTGATAATCCCATTACTCAGAGGTAAATTTGTCAACATGTGCATGTATCTTCTAGACTTTTTTTTCTGTGTGTAGATTTTTTTTAATGGCATCCCACTTTCATATTTGGTCATTTTCTTTTTTGTTGTGGTTTAATAATATATCCTTTTACTGGATGAGATGAAACAAAAGTCCAGGAAGCCTCAAGTTCAAACAAGCTCACGCTTCCCTTTTAAGGAAAATGGCCCCAGTATTCTTTCTTTCATAAATTTCCACCACTTTCATTGTGATTTATTGGTGAAAGCAACCCCACTGGTCAAGCAATAGAGACCTGACCGAGGAAGCAAGTATAGGCCTGATGACCACATGGGGGCAGAACCTTTGGGGCACAGTTCCTCGAGTTGTCCTGGCTGGAATTTAGTGTCATGGGAGTCCTCCACATCCAGTGACTGAAAGCAAGCAATCAAATCATCTCCAGGATAGATACACTAGAAGATTTTACTCTATGAACCCAGACCCATGACCTTAGATTTGGAAGAATTAAGATCCATGGTAATCAAATGTGTAGCTGAAGAAAGAACTTCCTCTGCCCGGACTACAAATCTCTACTCCTAAGTGCCATCTGTCCAAATCTCTTCTCAACACTTAAAGAGTGTGATCACAGCATCCTTAAACACTTTCCCCAATCATTACATAGTTAATGTTTATTAGTTGAGCAGATATTAATAGCACTGTGACAGGTGCTGAAGAGTAAGATATATATGTATAAGAGTACATGATATACATATGAATATAAGTTACATACTGATGAGGAAGTAAAGGACATACAAATCAAGGCAGTAACTGAGCCATGAAAAAAAGAAAAGAAAAAATTATTCTGACATTGGTTTAAGTGGTAAGGTTTATTCAAGACTATTGTAATAGCACAGACAGAGATAGGGCTGAAATCTGAATACAAGAACAAGAGGGGATTTATAACAAATGAGCAGGTAGAGAGCCATTTATGGGTGGATGGAAAATTACTAAGAGGTAACATCAAGGACAGGTGGAATTCTTCCTAAACGGATCTAACAAGATTTTTGCTAAGGGCATGCCAGAGCAACCAGATAGAAAGGGTGGGGAGATTTTATCTAAAGGGACTTGGCAGGATTCTTGCTAAGACTAGGCGGAGAAGGCCTGGAGAGGCTTTGTGCAAGGGGTTGAGGAAGACTGTGGCAAAGCCATGGTCTAGTCAAGAAGAGGGCTTAGAAGAGCATAGCTTAAGTTTAATCAAGGACAGTGTCTTTTCAGAAGCCAGGAAAGTCTCACAGTATGAGTGGGACTTGAGTTGGACCTTCAACATAGGATAGGCTGTGGACAGGTGAAAAGGGGAGGTAAGCTACTTACACAGAGGGATCTATGAACAAAGATGCAGAAGGAGGTGGAGAGACACACTTAAAGTACAGAGAGCAAAAACTAGGGAATCAGTAGAACATAAAGAGCAGACCCAAGGTGGATGCCACGTCCACTACAGGACTGGTCCAGTAATTAGATATTTGATCTTGCAGGACATCAACATTGTTATTGCCTGCTACACTTTTTTTTTTAGAGTAGAGCTTTCAATGAAGTAAAAGCTAGCATATCAACAACGTTCATCCAAAAAGTTAAATATACATTCCTAACCAATAAAGTCAATTTAACTAAGCTTGTAAGTCTACTAAATGTACTTCATGACATATAGATTAAAACAGACTATAAAATTAATGTTTATAAATATATATTAAAATTAAAACATACTAAAAATTAATAAAATTCTAGGATTTAAACTGTAGCTATGTATACATACTATAAAATATTTGGTGGCAAATCTTTATCGTGAAGACAAAGAAAGCCAGATACACAATCCACCTATGCTGCCTGCAAGGCTTGTAAGCAAAAACATGTGTGTTTATCACCATCAAACAAGACATTAGCATCCTTTTCCTAAAGAGGATTCTGTTTGCCAAGTTTAGTGCTACAAAATAAGGAAAACCGACAAGGTCTTAACCAAAAGACTATTCAATAAGGTTAAGTCTCAGCCACCAAATCTAGCTTCCAGTAAGAAATCTAATTTCTGTTCAGTGCGACAACATAATTTAGCCACTTTGAGAAGAAACCATGTTGAACGGCTTTTCCTCCTACTAAATGGCTTTTGTGGAGTCTGACTTCAACAAGCACTGCATGCATGAATGAATGATGTCAACTACTTCAAACAAGGGCTAAACCAGTAAACAGCTACAGATAGGACAGATTTCATAAGCTTTCCCTGATAGAATTATCTGTATAACTAAGGAATCACAAGTTAGCTTTCCTAAATGTCTCTCCTTTGTGTGTGTTAATCTTCTCAGACATAAACAGAAAGTTTCCCGATACGATTTTCAAGTTCAAAATGAGTGTTGGATAATGAAGTCTCTGACTTCAGGAGCAACATATACTGGAAAGTAATTAGACACTGACTCAGTTTTCGCCTAAAATGAGGAATGGATACAAACATCATGACTCTCCCCAACTGTAGCAGATGAGAAATCTCATCCAGTTGAGGAATTCTCTTCCACAGTAGCACCTTATATACAAATCCTAGTCCAGAAAAGAAATAAGACCTTAGCTAGTATAATATTTTATCTTATAATAAGTAAAAAAAGGTAATATATCTGTAAATTGTGTACATTGAATATATATCTAAATCTTTCTATGTCAAATACCTGCAAATAAAATAGTCACTTAGTATTTATTTATCATTCTCTTTTTTTCTAAGACTTATTTTATACAATTTCCTTGTTAAAAAGTGGAATGTAGTTATATATACACACATGTATACACATGTATATGTACATCTGTAGTGATATATAGTATCTATATGTGTAGTAATATAAAACTTATTACAAAAAATAAACACTATGAACCTAACGTCCTGTGTCCATGATAGATAAACATCTTTGGTTATAACACATAGGATTACTGTTCCTTATTTCTTGGTTTTTAAATACACAAATATTTAAAGAAAACACATACTTTATTTTCTTCTTTTTACTATGATCTTAAAATCCAGACCACTAATTATTCAACTGGACTCAGATTATGAATTTTGCAAAGTGAGCAAGAATGATTAATTATGTGTCAGAGAAGCATCCAATCATTATACTACAAAAACTCACTCATTTTGAATGACTATGGGGAAAGTATGACTGAATTATGAAGAATATTTGGAAAAACAGGGAAATTTACTCATTTCAGATAGATGGAATGACTCCAACTTTGAAGTGGAATAGGAAAGTGACAGATAAAAAGTTGAGACACCCAAGTTTTTAGGGCAACAATGTTGTTACTCAGGAGTATAAACTTAGGCCCATCACTCAACCTGTCAACACTGCTCTCTCCAACTTTCAAAGACAATCTCTGTTACCTGCATTTTCTTTTACATATATACTTACATGACTATGTGCATATTCATATGTTATATGAGTATATGTAACACAAGGGAAAGTTTTTGAAAAGTAGAAAGGGAAATATAATTAGGAAGACTGATTACCAAGTGGCTACTAACATTGTCCCTATGTAGAGATCTGGCCAAGTCAGCTTCAAAAATTCCCTTTGTGATGCAGCATCATTCACATAGCTATATTTATTAGATAAAATAACCTTAAATACAGTTATTCTCTCCAGCGCTTATTAATTAAACAAGGCTTTTTACTAACAGATGGGTCAATGGTAAATTAGCTCAGGTCACACAGCTATTAAAAAAATGATTTATAATTTAATCAAGTCATCTGAAAGTTTATGTGAATAAATTACATACAGACAATATAAACACACCTGCTTAGACACCAGTACATAAGGAAGTGACTAAAAAGAACAAAGAAAAATTAACAAGAAAATTTGGCAAGGCTTTCAAAGGCCACAACAGGTAGAATAATTTTCCCCTCTTAATTCAATTTTAAATGCTTAACTGCATTCACAGCTAGTGCTGGGAATATACTTTGGGTGGGGGCTCAAGGGTGCTGAGTTTCTGATTTGCTCAAAAATCTATTTGAAATAATTGTTTATTCAAGGTACATCGATCACTATAATATTAGTTCCTCCTTTATGAGAAAGACAAGGGTTGTAAATGTGCTGGCAGGTCAGGAGTTATATTTGCCACATGAGTAGAATAAAAAAGGAGTAAGAGAAATGGGTATCATCAAATCTTGGGCTGATGTCTATAATGAGAAGGCAGCAATGGAATGGAAAACCCCGTCCAAAATAACTGTATCCAAAGAAAGGAAAAGGGAAGCAGTGAGTGTTCTATTCCATGCAGCCCCTTCTATGTGGAAAGCCACAAATCACCTGCGTGAAATGAGTGGAAACAGCTATGCTGTCACTGTGGAGTTCCCTGAACAGTGGGGAATATGGATGGCAAATGACTAAAGAGAAACGGCAACAGAGGCACAGAGGGAAGATACAAGAATCATAGGAGTAATTGACTCTGTACCCTATGGTTGATCATTAACAAAAGGGTAGAGTAAGCACAGATTTTAATTTTTTCTCAAAATAAAATAAATAAGTAAAAAAATAAAAGGAGATAAAAATTAAGAACTCAGCTCTAGAGGTGGGCTGACTGGGTCTGAGTCCTGGCTCTGCCACTTAGCTATGGGATTGTGGGCAAGTTACTCAATCTTTATCAGTTTCTGTATCTGTAAAAAGGGAGAAATAATCTCCTCTCAAAACTTTTCTAGAATTTTTATAAGAAACAAAGAAAAAGATCATAGCCAGCATTCATTTCACATCTATTACATTAGAAACCATGCTCTACACACTCCAAATGCATTCATTCATATATATTCTTCACAGCTGTATGAAATCAATTCTAATATTTGCCCTATTTTCATAGGTGACAAGATGAAGCTTAGCCAAGTGTTCCATAATATTAGCTTTACTTCATGAGCCTAAATTACAAAAAGAAAGGTAGTACTGAGAGAGAGAGAGAGAGAGAGAGAGATTCACAAAAATACAGTCATTAAAAAATCACAACTAGTATCAATGAAGAGAAAGGGGCCAAACAGAGAAACCCATGTGCTACACAGAGAGCTCAATGATGTAATTAGATTTTTTAAAAACACAAAAACCAAAAAGATACTTAACAATAATAATACTTTTATAGGTCTAAGTCCTCCATGAGATGAAACTGGCAATAAAAACAACTATTTCAGGAGCGCCTTGGTGGCTCAGTTGGTTAAGCATCTGACTTTGGCTCAGGTCATGATCTCACGGGTCATGAGTTTGAGCCCTGCATTGGGCTCTGTGCCGACAGCTCAGAGCCTAGAGCCTGCTTTGGATTCTACGTCTCCCACCCCTGCTCGCTCTCTGTGTCTCTCTGTCTCTCTCTCAAAAATGAATAAATGTTAAAATATATATATAAAGCAACAATTTCAGATTGACATATTATTAAAACATTAAAGAGGGAGACCCATTATCAAAGACGTGTAATAAAGTTCAAGCAACAGAGAAAATAGAGTTCTTCAAATTTCCTCATCAAGAATATACTTCAGAATATATATTCCTCATCAAGAATACACCTGGGTGGCTCAGCTGGTTAAGCATCCAACTTTTTTTTTTCAAGCTTATTTATTTAATTTAAGAGAGACAGAGACAGCATGAGCTGGGGAAAGGGGCAGAGAGAGAGGGAGAGAAAGAATCCCAAGCAGGCTCCACACAGCCAGCGCAGAGCCTGATGTGGGGCCTAAACTCACCAAACATGAAATCTTGACCTGAGCTTAAATAGAGAGTTGGCTGCTTAACTGACTGAGCCACCCAGGTGCCCTAAGCTGCTGATTCTTGATTTCAGCTCAGGTCATGATCCCAGGGTCAGGAGACGGAGCCCCCGTATTGAGCTCCAAGCTGGACATAGAGCCTGCTTAAGATTCTCTCTCCCTCTGTCCCTCCCCACCCCCACCGTGTATGCATGTGTACTCTCTCACAGAAAGAAAGAAAGAAAGAAAGAAAGAAAGAAAGAAAGAAAGAAAGAAAGAAAGAAAGAAAGAAAGAAAGAATATATTTCATGTTTTTCCTTGGTCATTTTCTCTCTCTTTCACTGATGCCTGGGTCCTAATCTACATACATACCAGATTCTTTCCCATCTGTTTTAAAACTAAAATGATGAAAAATACTTCTGTCCTTTCTTCTTTACCTTCCCTTTGCTCCCCTGGTCCCTACATTTCAGCCTCCATTCTTCCCCTCTCTTTAATCCAAAGCAATTAGGTCTCTATTCCCACTGGTCCCCTACAGATACCAAACAAAAACTTTCGTAACGGCAAGTTTAGTGGATTCTTTTCAGAACTTCTCTTTTCAGGACCCGGCTGAGTTTTTCACATTATCACCCATATTCCTCTGCAACTCTCTGCCTTCCTCAGCATCTGGCTGGTCTTCTGGCTACCCCTCCAGTCAATCCCTCTCATATTCTTTGGTTCCTCTTTTGTCCAACTCTAACTATTGGTATTCTATTATTTCACCTCTTCTATTTCATTCAGAGATGAGATACATTCTATTTTAATAATCCTCCACGCTTTACTTTGGGCACAGTCCCAGGTGCCCTCAACTCTCCAGATCTTAGCACTAAAACCTTCCTGGGGACATAAGGCAAACAAAGACAACAAAAACAAAAACAAATACTCCCACTTAACTGTCACTCTGTTTAACCCAGCCCATTGCTTTCTCATTAGGAATTCAGCTTCCTCTGGGATCCCCAATAGGCCTTGTTCATAACATTTATTTGGTTTTTCAGTATCTCCATTTCCCTCTTACGTCTCCTAAGGGGTTTGATCATACAAAAAGCCTTTGGTTGCTTTTCTGCTTCCTCAGGGGCTTTTTTGTCTGTCTGTACCTGTGCTCGTTGCTAAGCTGCTTCAGAATTCACTCTCTTGTCTCACGCATCAGGCCAATAAGGAATGAGTTCTATCTTATTCTCTGTTGAGTTACAACAGGGCTTTCAACTATTCACCGGAAGTTCCTTGTGTTTTACAATTTCCCCTCAACTCAGATAATGCTGGTGGATCTGTAGCATCATTGATTTAAATCCCTGAAAAGACAGACCGTTACAAGTACAGCAATCCCAAGGAGACCATTTGGAACCAGAGACAGAATTATTTTTCAAATTTGCAAAAATTTGTTTATACAGGGAAATGTATGTTTGTTTACTTGAATCCCAGAAGAAAGAGAGCACATATTTGTTTGGTAATCAACCATTAAGCATGAAAAAAGTTTCATGTCTAAAATCTTTAAATTTCCTTTCTGTCTTGAGATTTTTTTTTAAGCTCAGATATGTTTCTGCATAAAAGTCACTGAATGAGTAGTATTGTTTTTCCATTTTCAGATTCTACTGACAAAGGTAGATATCACTCTCCATCCAGTTCATTATAATGAGGCAACAAACAAGAGCCTGAAGTTGAAATTCCCGGGAAACCCAAACATACTTAAGGAAAGAATAAGATCAAGCCTCACTCCTTTCTCCAAAGCCTTCTTTTCTGATCTTGGCCTACCAGATGTCATATTCCTCAAAAATCACCCTAAAATCAACAGTGTCTACTATCCAAATTTTGCACTTGATTACTTTATGCAGTTTATCATTCTAGATTTTTCAAGTACTTGCCATCTCTCCATTATTATAATAGTATAGTATACTCCTTTTGTATGCATCGATGCTAAATAAATTATAAGCATCTGACTAAAACTCACTGATGCTTTGAGCTCTAACAGCACTTGATTTCACCCAAGTCTTAGCTTCCTCATTAATTCCTATTTCAAATTTCCAGCATTTCCACTATCTTGAATTACTCTGAGCTATCATCTATATTATGAGCAGTAAGGGATCTGAGTAGGTCATTTGAATTTTAGAATGATGTTTCTATTTCACAAAAATCATGACATCTAGACTCCTTTCCTTGCTGTTCAAGAGAATGTGCTGTACCTAAAGGTTATTAATCAGCCATGAAACTTCTTAAATTAATCGACAAATCCTTCATTAGAGATTCAATGACAATTACAAACAAATTTTAAAAAGCTCCCTAAGGTTCACGGAAATTAACATTTCTAATTACTCAGTTGAATTTCATAATAAAATACCTTAAACAAATTATGTTTTTTGGCAAAATGCTTTTATCAAGTCTCTAGAGGAATAAAGCATTATATAAGTAAGGTGATCGTATATTTTATCATCCAAATGGAGACACTAAATGGTAAAAACATTGAATTTGTAAAAAGAAATGCTATTAATAACAACACAAAGACAACAAGCAAAAACCAGGACTGTCCTAGGCAAACCAGGACATAAGGTCCCCTCTATACATGGCACCTAAACACCAAACTCAGTCCTTGTTCTCAAGAATATGTCTAAAATTTAGTGAGTTTAATCCAAAAAGGTGTCAGAGAATATGTGGTCAGAAAAGATAACTGGAAGAACTCTGTGCAAAGGTGAGAGCAAAGATGTAACTCTAGACTAAAATGACACCCAAATTGTATTGTGCGGTATTAAAACATAGCCCCACATTCTCTGATATTCCTCGTTGAGAGGTACAGTCTATGTTTCCCACTCTTGAATCTGGTCTCTCAGAACACTGGATCAATAAAGTAGGTGAAAGTGACACTGCCCCAGCTCTGGGCACTGGCCTTAACGTGTCGGCAGCGTCCACTTGCTGTATCTCGCTAGTGCTGTTTAGATCACCTATTCCTCACTGATCTCTTTGCCCGTTTGATCCATCAGTTACTGACACAAGGGAGTTAAAGTGGATTTGTCCACTTCTCCTTTCAGTTCTATCAGTTTTTGCCTCCCATAGTTTGACACACATTAAGAATCATTATATCTTCTTGTGAAATTAATACCTCTATCATTATGTGATACCTCTTTTTATCCTCATGGGCTTCTGAATCATCAGGAAGTGTCTACTCAGTCTGAAATTAATATAACTACTCCAGCTTTCTTTCAAATAGTGTTAGTATGGCATTTTTTTTCTATATCAATTTACCTTTAATCCAAGTCTTTATATTTAAGGTAGGTTTCTTATAAACAACATAGAGTTGGGTCTTGTTTTTTAATCCACGCTGACAATCTCTGCCTTTTAATGGGTGTATTTAGACCAACTATACCCTAAGTGATTTGGACATAGGTATATTAATATCTACCTTGTTTGTAACTGTTTTTATTGTATTTGTCCTTTTTTTGTTTATTCCTTTTCTGCCTCCTCTGATTTTAACTGAGCATTTTATATGATTCTATTTTATATCTTCTTAGCATATCAATTTTATTTTTTGAAATCTTCACAGTGGTTGTCCTTCACAGTTGCACATTTCTAAGTCTAGTTTCAAATAATACTGTATCAGTCATGTGTAACTTTGTACCTTCTAACAGAGTGCTCTCCTTGCCATCACTCACCCCGTGTGATACTGCTGTCACAGATTTCACTTACCCAGATGCTATAATCACCCAATACATTGTTGCTATTATTGCTTTAAATACACATTGCATTTCTACTTCAACCAGATGAGAATAAAAGATTGTACGTTACGTTTCTTTATTCCTTCTCAGACACTCTTCTTTATAAAGATCCAAGTTTGTAACCTGTATCATTTTCATTTTGCTTAAAGTACTTTTAAAATTTCTTAAAAAAACAAGTCTACTGCCAATGAATTCTCTTCAGTTTTTATTTGAGAAGACTTCTATTTCTCCTTCACCTTTGAAAGGCATTTATTGGATACAGAATTCTAAATTGGTGATTTTTAAAACTATTTTCTTAAGTATTTCACACCATTCCCTTCTTGATTTCATGGTTTCAGATGAGAAGTCTGATGTAATTCTTATCCTTGCTCCTCTGTAGGTAAAGTATTTTTTCTTCTAGCTTCATTCAAGATTTTCTCTTTGCCTCTGTTTCTCTGCAGACTGAATAGGATATGCCTAGGTGTAGGGGGATTTTATTTTTGTTTTTCAGTTTTGTTTACACATAAGTATATACTTGGTGTGCTCTGAGTTTCATGGGTCTGTGGTGTGGTGTCTGTCATAAATTCTGGAAAAGTCTTCTGCTATTTATACCTTAAATACTTCTGCTCGATTCTTCTGCTGGTATTCCAATTATGCATGTGTTACACTTTTTGATATTATCCCACAGTTCTCAGATGTTCTATTTTTTTTATATAAATTTATTTATTTATTTTTAGAGAGAGACAGTGAGTGGGGGAAGGGAAGAGAGAGAGAGAGAGGAAGAATCCCAAGCAGGCTCCATGCTGTCAGCACAGAGCCCTCTGCAGGACTCCATCCCATGAACCATAAGATCACGATCTGAACCAAAATCAAGAGTCAGATGCTTTAACCAACTGAGCCACCCAGACGCCTCTCAGATGTTCTGTTTTTCTTTTTCTTCTTCTTCTTTCTCGCATTTCAGCTGAGGAGGTTTTTGCTGACCTGTATTCACGTTCTTTGACCCTTTCTTCAGCTGCATCTACTGAGTGCATCAAAAGCATCTTTCATTTCCGTTATAGCAGTTTTTTTTTTAATTCTCTTTTGATTCTTTCTTAGATTCTTTCTCATTTCTCTGTTTAAATTACCCATCTTTTCTTGCATTTTGTCTACTTTTTCCACTTGAACTCTAAATATATTAATCACAGTTATTTTAAATTCCCTCTCTGATAATTCCAATATCTGTGCCATAACTGAGGCTGGTTGTGATGACTGTGTTGCCTTTCCAGGCTGTATTTTTTTCTAAACTTTTGGAATGCCCTATAACTTTGTGCTAAAAGCCAAACATGAAGATTTATGTTAATCCGGCTAAGAGTTATGCTGTGTTTACTGTTCACTGTAACAATAGGTATCAGAGACTTCAAATTATTCTAGTGTTGCTGTTTTTTTACTCCTCCTGACTTGTGGTTTCCATTAGTACTCCTCTTCATGGAGAGTCTGTGTCTTGCAACTCTCAGCTATCACCTGCTGTTATTATGCTGAAACCCTGTTGGCATTGTGGTAACGTATGAGGGAGTGTGAACGTTCTCAAATCTTCTGAGTGAGTCTGATTTCTTTTAGTGAGCCTGCATCGTGGGATGTGACCTTCACAAGCATTTCTCTAGTGGCATAGTTCTTCTTTTTTCCCTTTCAACCCCCTACTTCCTTCCCTGACTGCAGTGTTCCCAATCTACTTCCTTGAGGCCCTGACCATTACTGACTCTGGTTTCCCCCACTTATGTGAGGCAGAAAGGCTGGAAAGAGTCTGAGTGGGAGAGACTCCCTTCCACCACCTGGGATAAGGCTCCTAGCAAAGATTTTTCCCCACAGAACAGGTTTCTGTGATGGATAACACTCTGGGTATATCTGATGGTGATTATTCTTCCTCTTCCCGTACGAGAGCAACAAGTGGATCTTCCATGATTTCCATTGTGAGAAACCTATGGGGGTTCCTGGAGGCAAAGCCCAAGAAAGTGTGGGGACATCCCTAAGACTATGGCCCCCAAGAGTTTTCACCTTCATGCTAGACCACACCCCTTCCCCATCAACGCATAAAAATTACCAAGTATCCTTCCCAGTTTATGGCTCCACCAGCTTGTGCTCCCACTGAGGAGATCTGGGCTATGTCTATCTGGATATGTCTGTCTCTCCAGAGTTTAGTACAGCAGTTTGCCCTGTGGCCTCCATTCTCTGATGAACTGAACCAAAGTTGCTGATGTTCAGCTCACCTAGTCCTTTCTCCTTGTAAGAATGGGAGCATCAGCTTCCAAGCTCTTTATATGTTGGAACTGAAGCTAAAAGTCTCACTTCCTATGTTTTGGGATGCTCACTCAGAGAACCCAGAGAACTCTAAGAGAGCCCAAGCCACATGAAGAGTCAGCACCAACTTGCCAGCCATGTAAGCCATGCTGGCAATGGATCCCTCGCATCTCATTCAACTGCACAAAATGATAGCAAATGAAGAGGAAACAAACTTTTCCCACCCTTCTCCAATTGCAGATTCATAAGCAAAATAAATGATAGCTGCTGTCTTAAGTCTCTAAGTTTTGGGGTGATTCCTTTTGCAATAATATATAAGCAGAACATTCCTAACATGATCTTCAAGGCCTTGCAGATTTCTCAAAATTCAATTCACACCAATCTCCCCTGAACATACCCCATGTCACATGGGGCTCTTGGCATCTGTACAACACACCAAGCTTTCCTTGGGGTCTGTCCCTACACTTTACCTGGTTGGTCACATCTTATTCAGATCTAAGAGTAAATGTCCCCTCCTCAGCAAGGCTGCCACTGTCCATCCATATAAAGCAGGCTTATTGCTCACCCCTCCTTCTCATGCAAATTACCCACCACTCTCTATCTTAATTCTTTCTCATAGCTCTCTTTTCTTTTATGCAATTTAAATTACAGATGTGTCTGCTGACTTAGTTTTTTTCTCCCCTACTAAGCAGCATAGGCAGCATAAAAATAAGAACTTAGTTTTGCTTACCATTACATATCAATTCCCTGGCCCAGTACACAGAACACACCAGGGTCTTGGTAAATGCCTCTAAAGGAGGAAGCTCTTTTACTAGGCATGCAAGGAAGGAAGGAAGGAAGGAAGGAAGGAAGGAAGGAAGGAAAAGGGAGGGAGCGAGGGAGGGAGAGAGAGAGGAAGAAAGAGAGAGGGAAGGGAAGGGAAAAAAGGAAGGAAGGAAGGAAGGAAGGAAGGAAGGAAGGAAGGAAGGGAAAGGGAGAGAGAGAGAGGAAGAAAGAGGGAGGGAAGGGAAGGGAAGGGAAGGGAAGGGAAGGGAAGGGAAGGGAAAGGAAAGGAAAAAAAGAAGGAAGGAAGGAGGGAAGGAAGAGAGAGGGAGGGAGGAAGAAAGAAAGAGGGAGGGAAGGGAAGGGAAAAAAGGAAGGAAGGAAGGAAGGAAGGAAGGAAGGAAGGAAGGAAGGAAGGGAGAGGAAGAGAGAGGGGAAGAAAGAAGGAGGGAAGGGATGGAGGGAGGAAAGGAAGGAAGACAGAGGAAGAAAGAAAAAGGGAAGAAAGAAAGAGAGAAAGAGAAAGAAAAGAAAAGAAAGAAAAGGAAAGAAAGAAAAAGAAAGAAAGAAAGAGAAAGAGGGAGGGAGAGAAGAGAGGATGGAAGGAAGGAAGGAAGGAAGGAAGGAAGGAAGGAAGGAAGGAAAAAGGAAGAAAAACATGAACTGCCTCTATGCACTCCTTGTTCAGACCATGGCTTCTCGACTTTGGCCCTATTGACACTTTGAGCCAAACAATTATTTCTTGTGAGAGGCTGTCCTATTCATTTGTAGGACATTTCACAGCATCCCCTGCCTCTTGATGCCAGTAACACCACCACCACTCCCTCAGTTGTGAAAAACAAAACTGTTTCCAGATGTTTCAAATGTCTCCTGGGGAGCAAAATCAAGAACCAGTTGAGAACCACTGATTTAGAATGGAAAGATGCTACTTTCCCAGCATCCCGGTTGAAACTAAAAGAATCACGATAATAATGAAGCAACTCAGGGATGTGGATATGCTTTAAACTGAAACCAATCTTATCCATATATCCTTCTCCTGGCCCTCCTCAGAAACCACTTAAACTGAACCATGGGGGCGATATCCAAGATGCCTGGACATTACAATAATTGGAAATTCCACACTTTTTCAAAAAATTCCTCCACTAACCAAAAAAATGCTTCAATTTTCACCAGCTGGGCATGTCTGATATATAACCACAATTCTGAAGACATCAAATATCACAGATTCTTTTGAGGGTCTCCAAGTCAAATGACCAAAGAACTCTGATAATAAAAATGGCTAACAGAGACCAATACATTTAAACATTGTCTAACAGGAAAGTTATTCCTATACCGTTTAGTCTAGTAATTGAAATCATACTTCTCGCCTAAACAATATCCCCATTGTCACTTTTGTCAAAAAGATTAGGCATTGTTTATTTATCTGCTGCAAACTAAATGAAACCAGCTGTGCCAATGAACCAGCCTCCAATGCCTTGTCTTCTTCCTCTAAAGGAAGTCAGAGCTGAATCTGCAATAAGAAGAGACTTTAGGGTTTTTAAAATTAGTAGATGTGGTGGGTGGGCTATTATCCTCCTTGGCTTAGGTAAGGATAAGAATTCTACTTTTTCAACTTTCACCTAGACACAAAGAACCCTGAATCTGAAAGGTAAAAGGAATAAACTCATTTACTTCCTTAGCTTTTTTCTTTTTAATCCAGTTCCTCTAGTCGTACATACATTGTAACGCTGTATTTTGTGCCTTAAATTATAAGCTAACACTGACAACATTATCATACTATGATGCCATTTTCATACCCTGTGATTAATAATGTGGACACGGGTTCAATCTTTAATGCAAATGGTGATAATAAACTTTGGCCTGTGGACTCAAAGTCTAAAAGAAAATCAGAGCAGGCCTAATGAGAAGCAGAGACTGGGCCTCGGGAGCATCCTGCAGCAGAGCTCATAAAATGTAATCAGATTTGCCTCTTTTGTACCGAGTTCCCATTTGTGGGTAGGCAGCCTCTCAGGATGCTAGAAATCAGCATGACAATCCAGGTGTCAACACTTAAGATGGAAACTTCAGTGAACCGGGAGTTCAGTGTTTTCCATCTGGGGATTTCTGATTTTTAGAATTCTTCAAACTCCTCCTGATAGTGTTTCAGTGGAGTTGACCTTCAGGGCAAGCAGTAAGAGCCACCTCTTTAATCTCACATATTCTGAAAAGGTGGTTAACTGCCACAGCCTTTCTTCTTGCTGCTGCTTGTTTTAATTAACAGCATTTCTTCCCCCCTATTTCTCCTGGGGCTTTCAAGAGCTCTTTGAAATGTGTTTAGTATAGTTCAGTCTTGGTTTGGCATAGTCTCTCAATTTATGAGGTCGTTTCATTCAAGTTCAATTATTCAGCACAAATTGGCAGAATGAAATGCTAAAAGAAGATTGGCACTTTCAATCACATAAATCTCATGTTACATAAAGTGAGCAAATTCCTCCATTGTTCTTATTGACCTCTGAGATAACAATTTACGGCTGGCACAAACCAGTGTGGGCAGGCTTCTCTGCTTAGCAGGCTCCCGCAGGAGTAAGGCTTTGGCAACATCACCTCAACAGAAACTGAAGATAAGCAGAAAAAAATGACCAGAAATCAGGACCATCTGTAGGCTGACTTGGTCTAAATAAGTCCAATGCTCTAATTCCAGAGATGGAACAAAGACCTGGCTTTTCCTTTTCTAAGTGACATGAAGTATGGGAAAATCAAAAGCCTCACATCCTCCCTAGATAAGTAGGAAAGAAAGTAGAGGACTCTGTTCTAGACAAAAGGAAAGGTTCATAACTTCTCAGCACTCGTGGCAGGTGCAGAAACCTGAGTGGGGGGGGGGGGGCGGGGGAGGTGGAGAGCTCAGGTGTCTAAGAGAGACTTGGGTGTACTCTGCCTACAGATTCCAGTTCATTGAGGAGCGTGTGGTCCCCACCACATCTCAAGACTGAGGTGCTGTGGTCACAGCTCTTATGTACATCAGCCAGGTATTTATGGGAGCTCACACATAAACGACCCACCAACCCTGCCCAATTACATTGCTTAAAGCCAATTCCACTTTGGGGCACCTGGGTGGCTCAGACTCTTGATTTTGGCTCAGGTCATGATCTCAGGATCAAGCCCCGCGTATGATTCTGTGCAGACAGTCTGCTTGGGATTTTTTTTCTCTCTCTCTCTCAAAATAAATAAACTTAAAAAAAAAACAGTTCGGGGCGCCTGGGTGGCGCAGTCGGTTAAGCGTCCGACTTCAGCCAGGTCACGATCTCGCGGTCCGTGAGTTCGAGCCCCGCGTCAGGCTCTGGGCTGATGGCTCAGAGCCTGGAGCCTGTTTCCGATTCTGTGTCTCCCTCTCTCTCTGCCCCTCCCCCGTTCATGCTCTGTCTCTCTCTGTCCCAAAAATAAATAAACGTTGAAAAAAAAAAACAGTTCAACACTTAAACATAATTTTTTTGC
The DNA here is from genome assembly GCF_018350155.1 of Leopardus geoffroyi. Classification (NCBI taxonomy): domain Eukaryota; kingdom Metazoa; phylum Chordata; class Mammalia; order Carnivora; family Felidae; genus Leopardus; species Leopardus geoffroyi. The sequence goes on along the minus strand of NC_059331.1, from coordinate 94,721,264 downwards.
TTAATCAAAATTTGCACAATAATCCAAATGAATCAGTTTGCTTTTACTTTAACAAATTCAGTGGAAAGTCTGACAACAAAGGGTGAAAGTCTCACTATATTTGCTTGGAGACCACAGCCCAAGACAACTGTCCCAAGGATTCCTATGAATACACGCAGTGATGAGGGAGGCTTGATTTAAAAGCAACGAGGCTTAGCATTATCCTCTGCAGTTCCATCCATGCCATTGCAAATGGCAAGATTTCATTCTTTTTTATGCAAAGCAAGTCAGAGAAAGACAAATACCATATGATTTCACTCATATGTGGAATTTAAGAAACCAAACAAATGAGCAAAGGAAAAAAAGTAAGCGAGATTGAGAGAGAGAAAAATCAAGAAACAGACGCTTAATTATAGAGAACAAACTGATGGTTACCAGAGGGGAGATGGCTGGGGGGATGGGCTAAACAGGTGATGGGGATGAAAGGAGAGTACTTGTCTTGATGAGGACTGGGTGATGTATGGGAGTGGTGAATTACTATATTGTATACCTGAAAAGAACATAACCCTGTATGCTACCTGGAATTAAAATAATTTTTTTTAATTAAAAAAAAAAATAAAAGTACATGAGACTGTGAGTTTGATCAGTCACCCCTGGAGAGAACATATTTTAAATGCTTTAGTCAACATCATCCTCTCTTTCTTCCTTTTGAAAACCCCATGCCATTTTACCTGGGCCTTTTGTTACTGTATTCTAGCTCATATCAAATATAATACATTCTAACTTCTATAGAATTAGGTATGTGGACCATCTGCCTTCAAGACTGTGAAGTCTCCTAAGGTCAGAATCCACATGTGATTCATCTCTTCTTCACCTACAGTATAAAAAGGGCATAAAAACAACATAATAAACACTTGTCATTGGTTGAATAAGCTCAAAAAAATGTTAACAAGTCTCTTAATATATACAAGTCCCTGGGATGGGGAGCCTGAATGGTTCAGTCGGTTGAGTGTCCGACTCTTGGTTAAGGCTCAGGTCATGATCTCACAACTCGTGAGTTTGAGCCTCAAGTCACACTCCACATTGATGACTTGGAGTCTGCTTGGGATTCTCCGTCTCCCTCTTTCTCTGCCCCTCTCCTGCTCATGCTCACGTGCACACGCTCTCTCTCTCTCTCTCTCTCTCTCTCTCAAAATTAAATAAATAGACATTTTAAAAAATCCCTTCAAAGGTCCCTGAAAGCTAAAAAGATGATTTTGAGGTTCTAAAGACAATTTTAAATGCAAAAATATTATACAATGCATAATTTCTTTAATCTTATATTAAATGTTACAGGGATTTAAAAGAGAGAACATAATCAGGAAACCAAACCAGGATAGAGATCAGTAGTCAGAGTGATGATAAAATGTCTCCCTTCCTCAAATATGAACACACACACACACACACACACACACAGAGAGAGAGAGAGAGAGAGAGAGAGAGAGAGAGAAAGCATCTTCAAATGGAAGAACACTGGTTTAAAAAAAAACAATCTCTACTCAAATATGAAAATGTGGGAAGTCCAAAGCTTTTATTAAAAAAATTAAAAAGCTTAGTTGTGAGTGTTGTATGTTGACATGATTGCAGTACCAGTCATATTCTTTAGAACCAAGCTCATTATCAACAGGGCTACCCAGTATAGAAATCTTAGTCAATTTCTCCCCAATCTATATGTCTCTCTACACGAATAAGAAACTGAAAACAATTCAAGGTAATAAAAAGCCTCTCTATTCCTTCTAAATTTTCCAAACCATAGCTAACAGCAACTCCATCTAAGTCAACAAGTACACAAACCTTTTGGGGGTGGAGAGGACAATATCTTTTGATTGTATTATTTAAAGAACTATGAAATAAAAGATGACATAATATATACCATAAGTAGTAAAAAAAAAAATACACATACTGTCATGAATTTAGTGCCAAATTAGAGAGGTTTGAAATGCACAAGTGTTATGGATTGATTATGTCCTCCAAAAAAGGTGTATTGGAGTTTTAGTCTCTAATACCTCAGAATGTGATGTAAGTTCTTTGGAAATAGGGTCTTTACAGAGGTAATTGAGTTACAATGAAGTCATTAGGGTGGGCCCTAATCCAATATGATCTCTGTCCTTACAAAAAGGGAAAATTTGGATACAGACACACACACACACACACACACACACACACACAGAACATCATGGGAACATGAAGGCAGAGATTGAGGTGATGCACCCACAAGCTAGAAGTGCCAAAGATTGCCAGCACACTGCAGACACTAGGAGAGAAACAGGGAACAGATTCTCCCCTACAGAACCAACCCTCAGAAGGCACTAATTCTGCCGACACTTTGGTCTTAGACTTTTAGCTTCCAGAACTGTGAAAATACAAGTTTTTGTTGTTTAAGCCACCCTATATGTGGTACTTTGTTTGGGCAGCCCCAGCAAATTAATACAATGAGGTTCATGGCAAAATCCAAACTTGACACGTGTAAACCAAGGCATATATGTAAAATGCTCACAGACTAAAAAATAGTGAGATCCCTACAAATGCCAGGCAGTTTTACTGCAAGACAATGATAGCTGCTCTCAGAGAAGATGCAAAAGATAACGTTTAAAGATAGAGGTAGGGGTGCAGACACTGCTGGGAGAATGGTGAGGAGTCACAACACTTGGCTGGCTATTTAAATTACAGCAGTTCAGGGGACACATCAAACAAACTCAGCTCTCAAGCCTTACTAGATGGCACCTAACTATTGTGCTCTGGCCTAACCCCACCACTTTCAAGCAAGCAAGCACAGACAGCCTGTCATCTCTTAAAGCAGGTGAGTGGTCAATGGCTTTCATCTCCAGCTGGAGGAAATTAAATGCTGCATGTGACCAGCAGCCTTGAAACTGCTTGAGAAATGCTGACGAGATATATTTAGGCCTGCTGGAGTGAAGAGTATTAACTGTCCAGAACTGTCCTTCTCCAAGATTGCAGATACTTAAAAGGCAGTCTTTTCTTTTATTCAAGCATAATAAATGAAGGATTTTTCAACTATCTCCAAGATTTTGACATAAATCTTACAGTTAAACATTTAATAGAGTTATTAGCTTACACTTGGATATCAGCTGAGTATATCTTTTTTGGGAAGGCACTTCAAAGTAATTGGTGTGTTTCCTTATAATGAAATAATATGTTTGCTTCTGTTTGATTCATGATTACCACAAGCCAGAGCATATGTGAGAACCATCTGGAATATTCAACAAGGACCAAGGCTTTCCAAGGCAGGCCTTATACTGTTGAAGCAGTGTTGTCTAATGGTTAGGAAAAGAATGACTTCAAACCAGAGAGATGTGAGCCAAAAAAAAAACTTTGCCACTAACCAACTGTACACACTTGGACAAGTAGCTAAAACCCATCACACACCAAGATTCCTAGTCAAATGGAGATGATAATAATAGGAACTATCTTATAGGACATTGTGAGGAATAAGTAAGAGAATGGATATGATATATAATGATATACATTACACAGAATAATTGCTTAATCCAGTGTAGTTATCCTTATATTATAAACATTAAATGTAAGTAATTTTTATAAATTAGAGAAATCAATATTTTTCCTTAAGAAAGAATATAAAGTTTGACATACAACCTCTATTGAAATTTGCTCAACAATACTCAATAATGCTCAAGCACCCTAGTTAAGTCATTGATAGCCCTCTAGACTTGGTTTGGTTTTTTATTCCCCATCATGTTTATTTTTCATTCAAATTTTTTAAAAAGACTTTTTTGCAAATATCTAAAATCCCAAAGTTAATACTACTATTTTTGACTTCTATTATTCCTGCATCCTTACTTACGTATCTTCCTTTGTCAGAAGTATTTCTTCATCCTCTTAAAAACCATAAGCAAAGGTACAAGACTACATTCCAGAAAAGCCAAAGATTAACAAAATGGCCAAAATTTCTAATTATATGTTTAGAATGATCCTTCAGAGAATTTCCTTCTACACGTTTCTATGTAATTAATTAGGTTAAAGTTTCCTATCTTCCATAATAACTTAAAAGGGACAAAAACAGGGATGGTTCAGAAAATTATTTTTCAACATTATTTGGTAATAAGGTTATTAAGGTAAAACAAGGCTTGAATCTCCTACAATTGTTTGAAAAATAGCATTATATTTCTACATGCCACTGAATACAGTAACTCCGTGCTCTTAATCAATAAGAGAGAGGGAGGAGGACTATCAGAAACATAGAGGGTAAGCTCTTTAAGAATACAAATTTGTGCCTGACCGCAGGATAGCATGGGGGTGGGGGTGGAAGACAAGAACAGGAGGGAAGGGTTGTTTCTCCAAAGTGAAAACTATATGTAGCGTGATGCCAAAGTACACAGGTAGGAAAAAAGAAAAAGTTTGTGTTTCTTTTAAATTTAGTGACTTCTGAAAGATGAAGTAAAAGTTCAATCTAAAAAGACGCAAGGATGGCTAATACATTTAGCTTTGTCAAAACAGTACTCTTCTTCATAAGCAAACATTAAATCACCAAGAGAAATTAATCGTATCATTCACCTAGAAATGAATTCTCATTCTAGGGTTTTGGCTCCAATGTCGGGGGCGGGGGAGGGTAGGACAGAAAAGATAAATTGGACAAGTCTGCAAACTGTTTGCTAGCAGAGAAAACCAATTCTGCTGACTTTTACACTTCCTAAAACAACAACAACAAAAGCTGAGAGGGGAAAATCTATTGTCATTTTAAATGAGAATTAATTAAATAAATTATTTAATATTATTAACTATTAATAATTAGTATTGAGAGAGCAGGTACATTTTAAATGTGAAAAATTCAAAAACAAATGAACTTACTTGCTTTTTCCTTTGTAAACTGTAGCATAAGATCCTTCCCCTAGTTTTTCCAGTTTTTCGTATGAGTCAGCTTTTCCAAATTTGGGACTGGTTGGCTAAAAATGGAGCAGAGGGTAAACAAAACAGATTGTATCAAACTAATTAACAATAAATAGGCCAATTTTGCTAAAAATGTACAGATTCTGACTCTGTAAATAACTTTTTTCTAAGAATACTTATTCTAAAAAACAACATAACATCTATTCAGGATACAAAACTCAGAAGATGCAGGTGAACAGAACATAGGGTAGAAAGTTTAAATAAGCTATCCACCAAGACAGAACCACTGTTAATATTTTGACATCTCTCCACGTTGCTGCAAATGGCAGGATTTCACAGGAGGGCACTTGTTGGGATGAGCACTGGGTGTTGTATGTAAGTGATGAATCACGGGAATCTACCCCCAAAACCAAGAGCACACTGTATACACTGTATATTAACCAACTTGACAACAAATTATATCAATATATATATATCGATATATATATACTGATGTATATATGTATATTTTGATACCTCTTCTTCCAGCACTATGTGCTAAAGACTGCTTTATTACATAAAAGTAGGATTACGCTATACATACTGAGTGTAATCTGTTGTTTTTTCCACTCAATATATTATGAGTATTTTCCATGTCATTATATAATCTTCTAAATTAGGGGCTGGCTAATCCAACCTACCACCTGTTTATCTCACAAACTTAGAAAAGTTTCTACTTTTTAATGGGGGGTGGTGGTCAAAAGAAGAATAAAATTTCATAGCATGAGAAGACTACATATGAAAATCAAATTTTAATGTCCACAAAGTTTATTAGAGTGCATTCATGCATGTTCATATACACATAGTCTTATGACTTGCAAGCTATTACAGAGTCGCAGCTGCAACAGAGATGATACAGCCAACAAAACTGAAACTATTTACTATCTGACCCCTGTTGCAAATCATGACTGTATAATATTCAGCCATTTAAAGGCTCCTCCAATATTTCTTAGCAATAATGCAAACAGATAATCAAAGACATATCACTCAGATATTACTCATTAACACAAAAGGAACTGTCTTATGTATTATAAACCAGTCTTTAAGGTTTAGCTGCAGCAAAATAATTCTTCCTCAAGACATGGTACATCCCATCAAGACCATAAAAGTGCTGAGTGAGTAATCTCACTCTTACTGTCCCCAGCTCCTACCTCAACTTTCACCAGACAGCAAGAAATGGGGAGTGTTATCCTCCACGGGGCAAGTTATCAGTTATTTTAATATCACTATAAAAAGGTAATATCAAAACATATCAGGAAATGATAATTATAAAAGGAATTAAAAGCACCTTAAGGGGATTATCGAATCTCAGAAATTTGCACAGAGGAGACAGCTGAGAGTGTGGGTATTTGGGCTAGAAAGAGTACTGAAGAAGCCATTACCCAGAGACAGGATGGCAATCTCCTCCATCCCCAAGCTATAATCCCTGTCTCTCTCATACAATCACTAGAGATGATTTACAGGAAACAGAACAAACTGATAGCAATTCTGAAACACAAAAATGAGTATATCCAAAATCACAAATCATTTCAGGAAAACCAACACCTTGGAAAAAAAAGGTATAAAATTCAATGGGCAAATGAAGTTAAACCCTGATAATATAGTTGACATTGCAAAGAATAACTCTGAGTGAAAATAACCAGTATCATCAAAGAGATTTCAGAAGCTATGATACCCTTTAAGAAGAAACAATTAGAGATTTATTTAATGAATGAATTAAAATATTCAATGGGCAGTGAATAAAAGAACCAACATACATGAAAAGTGATATGCTCTGTGTTTGAACAGAATTCTCCCAGAAATGTTTAGGGGGAGGTTACATCTAAATAGAAAATTTATCCAACCAGGATATTTTAACACACAATAATGACTACAAAAATACAATTAAGCAACATTTTCAAAATAAACAGTGAAAATGATTTTGAATCACTAACAATATACTCAAAACAGTCTTCTCAGTGGGATGGAAAAGCTGCAATTTTACCACTTACAGAAAAAAAATCTAGATATAAAATTCTGTATTATCTCAATATAAGATGTAGTTGGAATGATGGGGGAAGTGCAGAAAGGCAAGGAACACTAGGGAAAAAAAGAAGCATCAGCAGGTTGAGATTTCTTGAATTGGACAGACTGCAGATACTGAGTAATGCCAAATGCATATGTTTTGGTATGTTTCTTAACTCTTAAAAGATAATCACAAAAATAACATGAATAAGACCTACAAGTCCCAAACAAATTAGGGACAAATGAATGGAAGAACACAATGTAATGAGGAGGAGGAGGAGAGTAAAAAGTGGAAAGTTAGAGGAGCGGGATGCTCAAGAACAAAACACGTTAAGTAAAAATTAATAAAATAAGGTTAAGTCTAAACATATCAATCACATCAACCAATAACCTTGATTACAATAAACATAAATGAACAAATTTCTTCTCTTAATAGAAACTTTTCAGACCAAAAAAACAAAGAAAGTCTAGCAATATGCTCTCCAGAAGAGACAGAATTAAAATAAGTAAACCTGAACATAAAGGAGTAAAGGGAAAATACAGCAAAAAAAAAAAAAAGTAATTTTACAAAATAGTGCATTAAAGCAATAATGAAGACAAACAAGATAGAATTCATAAAACAACAAATAGATTAAAGTTGTATACCCCATAAAAATGTATATTAGAATCCACAAAGAAATTTAATAATCATGAAGGAGTATGAGTCAACTAACATAGTTTTGGAACGTATCAAACAGCTGCTAATAGCAATAAAATGAGAAATTGTCAAATTCACAGTGATAATTGGCAACAAACATACATCACTCAGACATCAACAAAGCAATCAAACAAATGAAGGATTTATAAGCTTGAATATTAGAATTACCACTTTAATCTAATACACATATTAATATATATTCCTTTCAAGCACACATTTTAATTCATAAAAAAATGACCATAGATTAAGCCACAAAGAAAATATCAATATTCAAAACTGCAGGAACATTTTAAGTTACTTTTTCTAAACACAATGCAATAAAATTAGCAATTAAGAACAAAAGGAAACATATATTTTAGGCATGTGAGTTAAAAAGAAAATCAAAATTGAAAATTCATAAATAAATATGTGGCACTTAGGACATGACATTTTAAAGTCCAAGGGATACAGCCAAATCAATACGGACAAGAAAATGTACATATATATGAACATACAAGAAGAAAGGTTGAAAGTAATATGAATTAGACATAATAGGAGAGGATTAATAAAGACAACGGACCATGTATTCTTTTCTTCAAGAAACTTGTAAGGTATAAACATGTGTTGAGCTGAATCAAGTAAAACTTAATGGAAAATTACATTCAAAATCGCCTGACTAGTCCTGTGTGGGTTATGTTCTCATGCATTTTTCATCACCGGGAAACAGCTTGCAAATGTCACACTTTACCATCACCCTTCTGAGCCCAAGTTTTAAATAGAAATTTTAAAACCTATATTAAACTTCAGTATAAAATGATCTTCAATGGGGAAAATATTGTGTTCACAGTTCCACTCTAAATTATTTAAAATTAGAATGAAAAGTCTGTGTTTGCTTTTGTGCTCCTTTAAGAATAAATCTAATCTAAGTTAAAGAAAAAAGCAGCAGCAGAAAATTACCTCTTTTCTCCTATTAGGAGATAAACTGCTAATGCGTACTTATAGCAAGTACAAGACATAGTCACACAAAACTGGTACAAGAATGGGAAGTCAGTATTTTCTCTTCCTGAAAAGGCACAAATAATTTTCTAAAAATGATATATTTCATTCTTCATAAACTGTCTTATATATTAGAGCTGGTGTAATTGTTTTAGGATATAGATCACACTAAATGTACTACTTAAAGAAAGTGAATTGAGGAAATTAGAAAAACAAAGAGAATACACTTTCAAAAAAAAAAAAAAAAAAACAACGAACACCCTCATTTGTCCATAAGAAAAATCAAGTAAAAGAAGATGCTAATGGCACAAAGTAGTCTATTTATTTAATTAAATGGATTTGGATGCATTTACTGCCATGGTGAAAGTATACCCTATTAATACTGTGATGGCAGAAAATTAGTATTTGCCACATTGGATGGTAAGACAATCAATGTTATTTTCCCTGTGAAACTGATATGGATACATTGTGGAAATACACTATAATCTAAGATCAATCATGCTAGCTTCATAGCTCCATTCACATGTAATGTCTCTCTAAACATTTCTATCTTCAAAAGAACGGGTCTATGGAATAGGCCATGTCTATGAGATAGTCTGAGCTTTAGTCTTGTAAAGTCAATCCCCTATTTTAAGTAAACAGAACCGTTCTGATCTCTAATTAGTATGCATAGAAATAAGGAATTCAATTGCTAAGTCATCAAAGAGGCCAATAATAAAATACTTCCCATCAAATGAGTGAAATTAAGAATAATTCAGAAGGAACGGTCTTATTTTATTTGATAATTAAAGTTCAGGCCTTTGGTTTGTCTATTTTTTTCTTGCAACTTTTTAAAATCATATTTAAGTAAAGATGCTAGATCAAACCAATATGTAGTTAGTACTAAATATTATCTTTGGCTCTTTGCTGTCAGGTGCATGAGTGGATTAGAAACAATTTTATGGGGCAACTATTCTCTGTTTATCACTTCCCTACTTAGAGTGCAGGCTTGAGATAGCACTTTAGAGAACTGGAAATACAGAGGGCTAATCAGCAATTACCAACCAATACTAACTTCACAGAGATGTGGAATCTAGTGAAATAATATAAATACATTTTTTTAACAGAATAAAGGTACAGAGACCATCAATTGTCTGGACCAGTGGAGGGGAACATTGGCACAGATAATGAAAAAATGAAGATAATATTCCAGCTGAATGGTGTCTGCCACCCTGCCATGAAGGACATGCTCATGGCCCTTGCTAGCTCTAGTTCATGGTTTGTGTAATTAACAGTGACAGCTAGTTAATATCAAGTGTTTGCTATGTGCCTGGCTTTGAGCTAATCACTTCAAATACATTATCTAACTTTAATTCCTGTAACACCACCCTGAGGTTGGTTCTGTTAGTATCCTCACTTGAACATGACCAAGTTAAAGACTGGAGAAGTAAAATAATTCATCTAACATCCTGTAGCTAATGGCAGAGCTAGAATTCAAACCAAGTTAATTAGAATCAAGAACCTATTTTCTTTACCACTACTGCACTGGAAGAATCTTCCCATGGAGACCTAACTCTCATGGAAGAGGCATTAAATTCTTCTTGAATTTATCATCTATTGAAACCCCATTCCTAGAAGCAGGGATGCGTTTTTTAACTATATTTTTATAAACTGCATGAGAATACTTCAATGTTCATTCTAATGACACCATGACATGGCTATAACAATGTCTGGAATTTCATACTGAATTCACTGAAAATGATTTTAACCTTCATAAATAACCCCTTGCTTAGCATTACTGATGATGCCCTAAATTGCAGGCAAACCACAATAACAATCATTGCACTACTACTGTATTATACTATAATTTTGAGAGAGGATGTGAGGGTAAGGTGGGAAGGATTCAATCAGAACCACGTAGCCTCGTTAAATGAGAATTTCAAGTGAAATATGCCTTTGCTCATTTTTTTTTCTGCCTTTGATTTCAGAAAGAGGCTCTATCATCCTGTATTTCTAGCCCTATTACACAGTCACACTAAAGTAATCCACACTTGATGGATAACTTGGTTACAAAATAGATCTAGATGCCACACAGAGAGATAGATCCAAGCACCACAGGTGGTTACAACATGACAAGGGGGCTTGGTTCTATCTGGAAATGTTCAAGTCCCCACAAGAAGAAGTCAATGCCAAGATAAGACCCACCCCCGCTCCCCCCAAGGATAAACACTTGAGAACTAAAATAGGACTCTCATGTTTCTCATGTTTGCACCTTCTTCCCCTCTCTTCAGATTGGGCCTATCATGGGATATAGATTTTTCTAGAGATGGGAGGAGACAAATTTGGAGGACTTGGTGGAATATAAAGAGGACCTTAATCTAAATATGAATTTCTGAAAATATGTTCTCTTTAAGCTTAGCTTATGATAACGCAGCTTAATGAAATGCCTTCTAAATTGGGCTAGCAAGAAAGGCAATGTCCCATAGCACTTCCAATAGCTCTAGCCATTGAGGAGCACAGCTGGGTTGGAGGAGGTGGGAGGAAAAGGGGAAGGAAAGCTTGTCTTGTCAGTGACAGTATTAAATGCTACCCAGGGACTAGACCCAGGAAGAGTAGGCACTCAAGATTAATGTCTGAAATAAATAAAATCTGTCAAATTACCTCTTGAAAGATACCAATTCAATTAAAATCACATTCTTTAGATCCCGCCTGAATTTTAAAGTGCCACTATCTAGACAAATTCAGGAAGTACAGGTGAATGTGATGGTCTCCGTGGTCAAGGTCCTCTTGGCTTCTTGATTTCAGTCATGATTCCTAACATAGACAATGACCAGTAATGTCAGTGCAGAGATATATACCCAGTTGGGAAGACGTGGCATTACACAATATATCTACCACAGTATTTCCAAGAGACAGGAATGGTATCCTGTTTTCCTCACTAAAATACAGGCTCAGCACCATGCCACTTCTGTTCACTTTCTCCCTTGTTCTCAACTGTGCCCTTGAGGCCTATTCAAGATAACCAATACTTCAAAAAATAACAATAAAATAAAGATATGGCATTAAACCTACTGGCTCTTGGGTAAAGGGAGTGTTCCGATGCCTTCAGCCTTTACAAATCTTTATAATAATATCTGTCCTAAAACCCACGCCAGTGGGTGTGAAACAATCAAACCCATACACTATCAGATGGCATATAAAGTGGCAAAACACAAAAATTGTTACTGCCTCCATTTTCTGCCCAATGAAGAAGAATCCAAAGGAAAATAGTCTTTCCATTTAAAAGAGAGAGAGAGAGAGACAGAGAGAGACAGTATCATAAAATACCCTCTTCCATCGCAATAGGGGAGAGAACAAAAAGGTAGTAAGTAAAAAGGACTCAGAATAAAACAGAATATTACAGCATCATTCTAAAGAGAAAAAGAAACCATTTCCAGCTTGAGGAGAAAAGAGCAAAGACATTTTTTCCAAGGCATATTGAATGGAGGCAAAAATCCCTATAAAGAAAAGAAGCAAAGCAGTTTCCACACAAAGTAAGTGGCCTGATATATAAGAAAGACTTCCCAGGGTAGAACAGGAAAGGGTAAGCCCAGTAAGAAACTCAGGGAAGAGAATCTAAACGAAGTTAACAATAGGAGAGAATCAGTATAAATTTCTAGTTAAACATAGTAGTTTTAACACAGGTATTAATCTCTCCCCCTCACCAATCTGTGCTAAATTGACAGTCAAGTTATAACTCACAAGGGCAAACAGAATGAGTAAGAAGAAGATTGCAGACAAGATAGATACAAACAAAAATTAGGAGACTGGAGGCAAATGGATGGTAGGTCACTGACCAGGACGATGACCAAAGGCATAAAACAATTAAGAACAAACTCAGTTCATACTCCAGAATTCCAGAAACACTCAAGAATTAGAAGCTGAACTTTAACGAGGGGCCAAAAACAAAGTGCTTAGTTGGAATGAGTTTAAGGAACAGGTCCTTTCCCAGGAACTTGACTTTCTGGATCAGGTGTCTGCCCTTCCCTGATCCCCGCAGAGGCTTATTCTCTGAAAAGGGTGAACCAGACAGGCTCAGAACTGGGACAGACACCAGGCACAGTGGAAATCAGGATGAAGAGCCATATTGAATGAAAACAAAGCACAAGACAGTCTGTGCAGAACTGGGAGACACTGGGAGACACTTGAACATCTCAGAAAAATAGCAGTTAGGCTTTTGTATCCTAAAAAATAGATCTGTAAATTTACTCAGCCAAGGAAAAAGATGGATTGATCCTGACATGTGATAGCCTTCCTATGATATGACTAGGTCTTTACTGCTATTGCCTATGCTGAGCCCTGCCTGTTGACAAGCACTGATGGCACAAAGAACTTCCTATCACCTTGTTTGTACATTACTCATAATATGAACTCAGCCAACAGTTCTATCCAAAGGCATGATCTAGACTCACCAAAATTAAAAATCTTAACAGGCAAGTCAGAGACCAAAACAAATAAACAGAAACAAAGAACTCAAAGGAAACTGGAGATAATTCAGGAAGTATAGTAAAATAATTCCTCAAAATTTCTCTAAGCTATGTTTGTTATCTTCAAAAACATATGAGGCAACATATTATTCATTGAAAAAGAACAGATTCATTAAAAATATTTTTTTTAATGTTTGTTTATTTTTCAGAGAGAAAGAGACAGAGTATGAGAGGGGGAGGGGCAGAGACAGGGGGTGACAGAGAATCCAAAGCAGGCTCCAGGCTCTGAGCTGTCAGCACAGAGCCAATGCAGGGCTCAAACCCATGAACTGTGAGATGACCAGAGCCAAAGTTGGATGTTTAACTAAGCCACCCAGATGCCACTGAACAGGTTGATTTTAAAAAGAACATATGAATAAGAAAGAGCTTCTGGAAGTAAATGTCAGCAACAATTAAAAATTTAACTGAAACGTTAAAATTTTTTTAAATATCCATAAAGCAGAGGAAATCAAAAAGAAAATGAATATACAATAAAACAATAGTTTCTGAAATTGAAAGAAATTAATTTCAAAATTGAAAAGATCCCCTAAGTCCCAAGAAAAAGGTACACATCAGGGATGAAAGGAAAGTCTTAAAAGTTTCCATAAAGAAGAAAAGCAGATCACAAAGAATGAATTAGGAATCAGAATAGTCTATGGCTTTAAATAACAATATAGGGACAAAGCAATGTCTTCAAAAGGCTATGAAAAAAATTATTTTCTAAGCTAGAATCCTAAACACAGATTATTAATTAAGTTGCCAAGTATGAATAAAAGCATAGGTGTATGGCAATGACATAAACCAAGAACAAGACATATAACCCAGAGCTTAGGTATTTAACACAAAAATGATGGAAAAGAAACTTCTCAAGAAGATGGTGAAGGGAAGCCTCAGGACAGCAGGCTTGGAGATCAACTAGTCCAGACTGGATTAGAAGGAATGACAACATCAAGGACAATCTCAGGGGGAAGAAAAACTGACAGGTTCCTTGATTCTGATTTGTTTCAGAAGTTTTATAATGTTACCAGATAGTCTGGAACCTCAATTTGTGATTGTAATTATAATAATTCATAAGAGGCAATTATGACTAAGAAAATCTAAAAGTTATGCAAAGAAGGATAGAGTTGTTGAATCACTTTGTTGTACACCTAAAACTAATGTAACATTGTATGAACAACTGTATGTCAAGAAAAAATAAATTTTAAAAAGTTATTCATGGAACAGCGTGGCTGGGTGGCTCAGTTGGATGAGCGTCCCGTTCTTAATTTCAGCTCAAGTCATGATCACATGTATGGTAAGACTGAACCCTGAGTCAGGCTCTGCACTAACAGCACAAAGCCTGCTTGGGACTCTGCCTCTCCCCCTCTTGCTTTCTCTCTCTCTCACTCAGAATAAATAAACTTAAAAAAAAAGTTATTCAAGGGTCACCTAGGGTGCTCAGTAGGTTGAGCATACTACTTTGGCTCAGGTCATGATCTCAGGGTTCATGAATTCAAGCCTCACTCACATCAGACTCACTGCTGTCAGCGCAGAGCCCACTTTGGATTCTCTATCCCCCGTTTCTGCCCATCCCCCACTTGCACTCTCTCAAAAATAAACATTAAAAAAAAGTTATTCAAGGAAGGAAATTTAATCATAGTATATCATGTTGTCTTGCTATGAACAGCATTTATGGCATCATAAGATGGCAAATACTACTTATTAAAAGCCAAAAAGTAGAGGAAATATATTTGGGGACAAGACATAGCAGAGAAAATCCTCTCCCAAATCTAGAGGCTTGTTCAGATTCAGGTTTAATTTTGTTGGTGTTTTGTGTTAACTTCCACTAGGGCATCATAATGTTTGGCTGTCTCTCTTTTGGTGATGTTAGTAGGTATTGACAATCATTACCTATATATATTAACTTGTCAGGGATTACCAAATTGTGTTTCCTAAAGACACGATCCTTTCTTTATTTATTAGTGGGATTATTTCTAAAAGAGAAATTCACCCTCCCCCATCAAAACTAGGTAAATTTGAGGTAAATTTTATATAGGAATCACAGA
The DNA here is from genome assembly GCF_018350155.1 of Leopardus geoffroyi. NCBI lineage: Eukaryota > Metazoa > Chordata > Mammalia > Carnivora > Felidae > Leopardus > Leopardus geoffroyi. Next base: position 94,706,136 of record NC_059331.1, on the reverse strand, counting down.
AAATAAATGCTTAGTCATTTGCTTTTTTACTAGTTTTCAACAATGATTCTTGTTTTTATAAAGATTTCTCTTGGGTTTCGTATGTTAATTTATAACATCATATCTCTAATTTTTCCCATTGCTTAGAGTATTTCCATTGATTCCTTTGGACTTTCCAGATATGTCATCAAAAATCTGCAAAGAAAGATAATTTCACCTCCTAGGTTGCTTTCATTATCTGTAAACATGTTACTCTGCTCTTTTTTCTTTTTCTTTTTTTCATAGTTTTGTATGGGATTTAACCAATAATTTTTCTATTGGCTAGTTTTAGCAAAATGAACTATTCAGTAGTTTAAGATAGGGGTGTGGCCAAGATACCTTTTCTAGCTTCCTAGAATAAAGTTCTTTCATCTTTTTCATGAAGTTAAAAAAATTAAGAAAATCTAGCACACACTCTTCCCCCATCTGTTTTGCCCCAACACTTCGTTCTGGATCATCCATTTCCTCTGTCCCTGTTGAACGTGACCTGCACAGAAGTCTACTTCAACACTTCTATTCAGTACAGGGATCTGTCCTGGAAAGGTGCTTCAATTTGGCTTTCTAGAGAAGTCACAAAAAGGCCAGCAGACCACTCTAATATCAGTAGACCACCATGGTCTCCTTGCACTTATCTACTCACGGAAGCAATCCAAGTCCCTCCCAGTTGCTGCTATCACTGTCCTAAGAATGACCCAACAAGCTGCAGTGTGTACCTGATCATAACGGTAATGGGGGCTTTCTCTGACACAGCCTTCCCTGAGCTTCCAATCTCACACTTTCTGATGCCATGCAGTTCTGAAAACTATTAATGTGTTCCCCTCACTCCTATTTTGAGGATCATGAGTTACATTTTCACCTGTATTTGTTGTCATTATCCACTGGTTTTGGTTTTACTCTACTCGTTGTTCCAATCACAAGAGGAGTTCAAAATCTATTCCACTGCAATACTCCCAGACTCCTCTATTTGATCTTTTAAGCTATGTTCAAGCATTACTTTAATAAAGATAAAATTTAGCTTTAGAGAGAAAGAGATACCAGAAGCATTAAGCAAGACTCAACTTTCCTTAATAAGAATTGAAATTAATTCCTTATTAAATATTAAAAATATTGAAACTCCATTGTTATCATTCATAGTGCAACAGACACAATGACTTTTAAAACCACATGACCCCTAGTAGCAACACGCATACCCAACACCCACATCTTGGTTTCTAACTACCACTTTCCAATAAAAGGAACTGAGATTCTTTGGGGAATGGCTAGTTTTAGGTCTGGGGCTGGGAAAATACAATATAAGTCAAAAGTGTCTTGTAGGATCAGAAAGTAAGGAAGTATTCAAAAAACAGAGGGATGAAGACATCTCAAAAGGACACAGGACCCAACCTAAATGAGTTCCCAATGACTAAAGTAGGAAGAATCTGAGCAACAAAAGAAGTAACTTACCAGTAGATTATAACTAGTATTACAGATAAAATATAGGACAACTAGTTAAATTTAAATTTCAGGTAAACAGGAAAAAATTTTTTAGTATAAATATGTCACATTGCAATATCTAAAAATGCCAGTTTCTATACACCATTTAAAGGCTGACATATAACAATACTTTTTAATGCTTATTTATATATTTTGAAAGAGAACACACATGAGCGGGAGAGAAACAGAGAGAGAGGGGGAGGGAGAGAATCTCAAGCAGGCTCCATGTTGAGAGTGCGGAGCCTGACACAGGACTCAATCTCACAAATCATGAGATCACAACCAGAGCCGAAATCAAGAGTCGGATGTTTAACTGACTGAGCCACCCAGGTGCCCTGACGTGTAATAGTATGAAGATAACTATAGAGTAAAACGCATATAATTCTCTTTCCATAACGTAGGCTTAATCATTCTCAACAACTTCTTTCATTTCTTCTAAATGCCACTAAAAGTTCTCCCAGGAGTTAGGGATATATCTATGACCTAGATAGATGTTACCTTGCACTCACAGGCCAGTTTGGGGAAAAAAAACAAACAAACAGATAATCAATGATCCTAACAAATGCTGCATTGATGGTATTTATTTCAGCTTCATTAACACAAAATGTGACAAGATTTGTGCAGTGTCACACAACTGCCAATACTTTCCTATCAGTTGACATTTCTGGCTCTGTTTTACCCTCATCAAATTTAATATTTAATATTTGTGAAATGGCATGTTTCTTAGCAAGATGATAGAATCATCTTGCTAATTCTCTTAGCATTCTCCTCTTAGCTTTTAAACTATTAGAACATCACTCAAAGGTTCTTAACTGTAAGTTAAATTCGAAAATTAATTTTTAAAATTTTTTGGTATTTATTTATTTATTTATTTAGAGAGGGAGGGAGGGAGGGAGCACAAGCGGAGGAGGGGCAGAGAGAGAGGAAAAGAGAGAATCCCAAGTGGGCTCTGCACTGCCAGCACAGAGCCTGACATGGGTCTCGAACTCACAAACTGAGATCATAACCTGAGACGAAACCAAGAATAGGATGCTTAGTCAACTAAGCCACCCATGCACACCTGAAAACTACTTAATTTTAGAAGATCATAAGGTTTTTTAGAAGGTTAAACACAGGCCAGTTTTGGGAATATAAGTTTCAGCAAATGTTTTACAGTCAAAAAGCAGCATTCACCTCAAAACATTATACCTCCTTAAGTCTAAAGGCAGGACTTGCCTTAATACAGTGTGAGTTTAGAAAATTTCAATATGATGAATAGGATTTCTCTTTAAGAAGATCAATTTTAGGGTGTTGGGGGGTGGGCTCAGTTGGTTAAATGCCCGACTCCTGATTTAGGCTCAGGTTGTGTGATCTCACAGTTTGTAAGACAGAGCCCCACATCGGGCTCTGTGCTGACAGAGTGAAGCCTGCTTGGGATTCTCTCTCCCTCTCTCTCTCCCCTTCCCTCTGCTAGTGCCCTCTTTCTTTGTGTCTCTCAAAATAAACATTTTTTTTAAAAGATCAATTTCAACATCTACCTCTTAAATTTTAAAATATTTGCACTGAAAACAAACTCGTATAAGACAAGTGAACAAAATTTAACACGAATTCTGAAGTGACATTCTTTGTCATTTGTGAATTTGCCAAACTTAAATCTATCTTTACTGCCCACAAAAACAGGGAAGTTCAATATCCTTTGCAAGGGTTTGAAATAGGAAAGGATCTTTAGTTACAAATTCCTCTACCTGGAAACAACTAGGAAAAAAAAAAAAAAGAATTTTCCAAAAATAAGTTGAATCATCTGTCATTTGCCTGCTGGGTCCTTATGAATAAAGAGTCTGTATATAGATTGCGTGCTCTCTCTCTCCCCCAAAACATTAAACCACCCTGTGAGAGAATGCATAATCATGCACTGATAAAGCCTCTTGCCCTCTTCCAGCACAGCAAGGTACAACTCTAAGAGGGATACTGCGGTTTCCCTGCTGATAAAGAAGACTGTACTTACCGAGCTGGGGCTGGAGTGCCGCCTAACTTTTGGTGACTCTTTGCCGGTGGAGGAGGACTTGAAGTTAATGCAAGCATTGTTCTCGGAATGCACCCTCTTTACTTGATTAGCTGGTTTCTCAAATGGGTCAAAAGTGCTCTGTGTCCTCTGAACCCTGACTTTTTTATCCTCAGGAATTGTGTCCAGGGGTTTGATCACTGAGTCCATTCCCTGGCAGTTCCGTGTAGACATCTTTGTGACACATATCTAGGAAAGAAGAAAAACAAATTCAGAACTCTCCACTGAAATTTTAATATCACTAAACACGCAATTTATTATTCTAGAAAGCATGCCAATTTTCATTTCAGGAAATACCCAGAAAGGCCACATTCTAAAAACTATACCAGCTTAAATCCCAATATGAAAAATTCTTCATAATCATTATGCTTATATTCATTTAGGGCAGACACTAAAAATGCTATCCATAAAATGAGAAGCTTAAGGTTCAGACTACTAGTGACCTAAGAAGGTTCTTGAACCCCATCACATGTTTTACCATCTGCCTGCAAGTGGGATTACTCTGAATCATTAGGAAGTTGGACAACTTGCCTTAATAATAATTGTTTTTTAAAAAAATCAGTTGAGCGAAATTAGATGGGCATTTTAACTGATGGGTCATCATAGAAGCAGCTAACACAGCTAGAGAAAAAGGTCATCATGTTTTTCAAAAGTACATCTGTCCCCATCCTAAATTCATCTCCAAACTGGAATCTAAAACTTGAGCATATAAAAGAACTAATGGTTAGAGATGTTGAAAAATTGAAAACAGTGTTTTTTTTCTAATACCAAAACTAATGGATGCAAAGAAATAATACTGTAAAAGAGAAACACGGAATAACTTTCATTTCAAAATCTACAAGACCCCTACTTGCTTCCCAACTTCCCTCACTCTCTTCCTACCCTGCCTGCCCTACTCTCTCAATTTATTTTAGTTTCTCTAACTTTTGCCCCATTGTTTTCCACTTTATGTTCTAAACCTTTTGTTCTTCCTGTACTCTGAAGACTTTGTTGTTCTTATTAAATAACTTTATGGCTTCTGGCTTGTTTGTGAAGCTAGGTAAACTCTCTCGTTCTCTCTAGAGAAAAGGCAACTCTGAAACTGCTTTTAAAGGTTTTTTTTTTCTTGCTGTGAAAAGTCTCCATGTCTTTATTTTAAAAATCAGGAAAACAGAAGACATTTAAGAAAACCCTGGACAGTTAAAAAGAAAAATACAAAGTATTTGAGTGTTATATATAGGATGATTCCATATGAGGAGCACATGTGTCTAGTGTGTGAATAGATACAGATAGATACAGATACAGATATATATGAAGACACACAGTACAGATCTAGATACAAATATATGTATATGTATGTATGAGCACAGTAAAGGGTACAGAAGAAAACACCAAAACTGTTAACATAAGATACCTCTAGACATATGGAACTAAATTGGTAAATGGTAAGATTATTAATTATTTATAGACCCTGTATTGTTTGAATTGCATAATAAACATATCTGGCAATGTAATTTTTGAAAACTGCTAAAGTAGGAAGGTATGTTTAACTAAATTATGCCCTTTCTTAAAATTTTTTAAACAAACAAAAAAAAGTTTAATTAAATCTTAAGCATCAGCTCTATCCTACAAGTATATCTCAACTGCAAAGCACAGGTTGAATTTTAATTAAGTCAAATGAGAAGGATATCATCATAAAACTGTTGAAGATGTCTTAGAAAGACTTAAGACAGATTTAGTGATAATTCTGACAAAATGTGTGCAGGATCTATATACAGAACTTACACAACATGGCTGAGAGGAGTAAAGAAAAAAGGAAAAGAAACCAATTCATGGGTCTTTCAACTGACTGTGACACTTTCAGGAAGAAGCTAATCTCTGTTTCAGCCATAAAATATTACCAGTTTCTTACTTAACTTAAAAGGAGATTTACATATGCATATATAAAGCAAATGAGGTAAGGAATGTATATAAAATGATAATATAAAAAGATGTACATGTGGACTGAATTGATACACGGATAACAGGAAAATGGTGACTATATTTGGACTCCAACTCTATCCTTGAAGATAGCACCAGGAAGCAGAGTGCCACAGAAACATCTCCTACTTTTGCAAAAGGAGACTACAGAGCTCACCCTGCATTCCATTTAACCTGATATTCTACTTTTTATTCAAGGTCCTTGAACTATCTTAGTAAAATATATTTTATCACATAGAATATTAGCTTTTCTCTATATAGGAAAATATGTGAAAACCTTTTTCTAGATATAGGGGGGAACTTTATACTGTAAAAATTGGTAACACATGGAGACCAACACAGCCACAGCAACAAATATTAGCAAAGGCTAAATGACAAATGTCACTTCATCATGTCAAAAGAAGAAAGAAGAGTTCTAAGGGCACCATCAAAGTTGAAAGAATAAACTTAATTCTTAACAAGTTCATTAAACTGCATAAATTCATATAAACCTGTCATTTGCTGCTCTTTGTGCTACCAGTTCTCACAAAGCTAAGACTCACAAGATTACTTGTGAAGTTTAGGAGACAGAGGGACTCCGACTGGAAATCTCGATAAATTCTCTGAGTCTATACAATTTAAACAAGAGAAATTGTTAGAGAATCTACTGCAAGTAAGGTCTTATCTCCTTCCTCATATTTTATGTCAAGGGTCCTACATTTATTTATATGTTCAGTCAGGTAGCCTCTCATTTTATAGATCTAACTATAGCATACTTGATAATTGTAAACATCAGTGTGACCTATGCCCCTAGGAAAACCAGCCTCTCTAAAGTATTCTACCATTAAAACAAAAGAGTGGCAGCCTTTTCCTAATTTTTAAGATGAAAAAGTATTCCTTTTTTAAGTTTATTTATTTATCTTGAAAGAAAGAGAAAGAGAGAGGGAGAGAGAAAGAGAGAGAGAGAGAGGCAAGTGGGAAAGGGGCAGAGAAAGAGGGAGAGAGAATCCCAAGCAGTCTCCATGCTGTCAGAGCCTGACATGGGACTTGATCTCAATAACCCAGAGATCACTTTCTGAGTCACAATCACTGAGCCACCCACGTGCCCCAAGGAAAAAGTTATTTCAACAACATTTTCTGAACTGAAATATTTCCCACATTCTTAAGCACTTCACATTTATCATTTTTGTCATCTACTAACAAACAACAAAACACAAGTAGAAACTATCATTAACATAAAATAAACTACTTGGAAATAGTATACTTATGTGGAAACATGCCTATGGTTGTGATTTTATTCACTACATTCATCATATAATTTCTTGCTAGTTAGGTTGTAGTTCATATGATAATTTTAAATATTTCAGTATCCCATCGCGGTTTGCAGAGTACCATATTTTCCAGGTATCCCATCAGCAGAACACACTTGAGGCTCACTATCTTCTTATCCAGTTCCATGCAGGCAAGAATGTTGTCTACATTACTGCACCCTTTTCCTACAGTGCCTCACCTGGTGCCTGGCCCACAAGAAAGCTCAATAAGGTTCTGTCTAATTATCATCAGATCTAAGAAAGTTCAGTCAAAGAAATAGTCTGGCTCTGTTGCTAAAAGTACCGAATCTCTGAAACATTTATTATTTAAAAGCTATTGTCAGAAAGACAGTAGTCCTGACAGGAAAAATAATAAACATACATGTATATGCATAAAATGTATTAACAAAAGATTTTTTTAACTACAAGCTCATTGTGATAGAATTTTAAAATGACACTTAATGTCCCTCACCTTTGGATGGCAGCTATGCTCATGACTATACCCTAAATGCAATGTCTCTCACCTTTGAATAATCCCCTCCCTTTTGAGTGTGAATATGATGAGATCACTCCCATGATTACATTGTGTGATATGGCAAATGAGAGATTATCCTGAGTGGGCCTGACCTAGTGAGGCAAGCTCTTTAAAAGCAGAGAGTTTTTGGGGCGCCTGGGTGGCTCAGTCGGTTGAGTGTCCGGCTTCGGCTCAGGTCATGATCTCACAGTCTGTGAGTTCGAGCCCCGCGTCGGGCTCTGGGCTGACAGCTCAGAGCCTGGAGCCTGCTTCTGATTCTGTGTCTCCCTCTCTCTCTGCCCCTCCCCTGCTCATGCTCTGCCTCTCTCTGTCTCAAAAATAAATAAAAACATTAAAAAAAATTTTTTTTTTAAAGCAGAGAGTTTTCTCCAGCTAGTCGCCGAAGAAAAAGAGAGATGTGATGTGGGCATCCTGGAAGAAAGCAAACATTTCATGCCGTGAACTGAAACGGAGACCACACGGCACAGCACTGTGAGCAGCCTCTAAGAGCTGAGAGTGCTCGCTGGCTAACAACTAGCATGAAAATGGGGACTGTGCTCCTGTTATAACCACAAGAAAATTATTTCTGCCAACAACAGTGATTGAGAGGATCGTGAGCCCCACGTAAGAACTACAACCATGCCCAACATCTTGATTTCGAGTGAGCCCAAGGGCAGAAAAACCAGCCGTGTTGCTCCTGGACTACAGAAACTGAGCTAAGAAGGTAGTAAGTTTGTGGTGATATGTTACACAGCAATAGAAAACTAATATGCTTACTTTACTGAAATTGTTTAAAGTACTTTGATATTTGAGCAGAATGTTCTTAGGAACATGTCGCAGATACCATTTCCTGAATTTGATATACTGTATCAGATTCGGGAGAAAATAAGTGATGATTCTTATGACTACTATCAGTAAATGACCATATATCACGAGTTTTCTGCAGGATGTAACTCCATCAGCATTATAATATCCACAAACAAGTTCTCTACATAATTAAGTTTATACACAATTAATCTTGGTCTCCATTTTGCCTGGGGTTTATGTGAATAACATCATTATCAGCACCTGCTTTGTACATGTATCTTCATCCAGGAAAGTAATCTATACTTGAATTTTCCACATAGGGCAGAATGACCGCTCTGGAAAAGTTTCAAGTTTCCAACATTTGGGACAAACAACTTAAACGTGATCTAGCTAGCTCTGTTAACCACAAGCAGAAAAGAAAGTAGGATCCAGATCCTTCATAAAGATATAGGGAACCAGCCTTGTTGACCTCATGAGCTTGTCAGGCGACTCACCCTGCAAACCCCCAAAAGAGGAAAGGGTTAGGTCTAGAGAAAGATGCAGGCAAGATGAACTAAGAATAGTACTCATTTCCCCCTAGAAAGCTGCAATTTCTGGCAGCTCATTGAATAAAATTATTGAAGAACCCAGGTTATGTGAAGAGAAGAGTACTAGCAATGAAAGAACATTCTAGAAGTCAGATTATACACAGGTGCTACTGTGCAAGTCTTCATCTGATTCCTTCTACAGCCTCTCAGCAATCTAAATAAACATTCCCCCTACCAAATAGAATCACTTTGTTCCCTCAACAAAATGCTTATGGTCAGTGCAGTAGAAAGTCTCGATGATACACATAATCTGACACTATAACAAAAATCAAGGACAGAAGCATGATAGGTCAAATTGGGAAGAATCAATGGGAACCGTTCCATAACCTCAAAAAGGCAGAGTTTTCCAACGACCAAACAGTAGCTCTTTGAAGCCTTACTAACTTTCATGTGTACCCCTAGTGTCCAGATTTTGGTCTATGTTCCAATTCTTCACTATGAAAAAAGAGGAATCCTTGAAAAGTAACCTGACTCTAGTTCACAGGGTAGGAAACACAAAACAGCTGTGAAATATCCAGCTGTTACCAGAAAACTAGGATCCTTTTAGAAATGTCATGGGCAATGCTAGAAGGGACAAAGGAGTCTGCCTATAGGGATTCCTAATAGCCAAATGGTGGTTATGTATTTGCCCAGCACCAGAAAAATAAAATTATGGTTAAGTGGAACAAGCTGAGTTATTGGAAGACCATGAGTTCAATATGATTTCAAAAGAGGGAAGTTAATATAAAGGGCAAAGGGCAGTTATAAAATAAAAGAAGCATGAATATAATAGGATATGGTTGGTTTTAATACATGGAACTACATTAAGGAGTAAGGCAACTGGTGCTAGAAAAAGTAGGAACTGTACCCCAAAAACAGGAATGATTGGCCAGGGTCTGTAGAGCCCTAGGCAGCACAAGTGTAGAAAGAGCAGCAACACAGCATGCTCTAATGACAGACCAAAGAGTAGGTGATGTTGCCTAAGCAATGTTTTACAAAGAATATGTCTAGTGGAGAGACACCAGACTACAAAGAAAACTTATGTGAAACTGAAGTGGGAGGCATTTTTTGGAAATGAGTTAAATTGTAATAACTAAGTGAAATTTAACCCTTCAAATGAAGACTCAACTGACTGCTAACCAGTGACTCAGATCTGAATCACTTTGGAAAAAGCAACCAAGACCCCAATGTTGTTACTCAGATCCCATAACCTCTGCTATCTAAGAAGGCTCTGTTTTATTTGTGGATCTGTAAAGAGTACACCACCCCAAGAAGAGTCAAAAAAATAGTACTGAAACCCCTTGGAAATAATTTAAATAAGTGGATCTATAACCCTATAGAAGGTATAGAGAAGGTATAAAAAGACACACAGAAATAATAAAATTAATTAAACCCACAATGTTGGTGTTTTAAATAGGATGAGTATAAGTAGAGTAATATAATTTGCAATAATCATATTTGTGCTTGTTTTCTTTATTTAAGATATCTGAATTATGTTAAAATAATCAGTCACAGTAAATTAGTGTTTGAAATTAAGGGAATTTAATTAAGTCAGTAATCCATGCTTAACTGTACTGAGACAAATTGGTTTTCAAAATTGCTTTTATCAGCTATACATTTTTTAAGAACATAGGCACTTGTCTAAGTACGAAGGCCATAGGATGTTCCAGGCACAGAAGACCGTTGGACATTCTGTAACTATCAGCTTTCACTGTCCTTACACATACTTTGTTAGTGCACACCACATAGGGCACACCACATAGGGCACACCAAATCATAGAATTCCTCCCACACCAAGCCATATTCCCACTATATTATTGTTCAAGATTCCTTTTTCGCATGTGGCTGTCAAGTGTTCCCAGCACCACTTATTAAACAGACTTTTTCCCATTGTATATTCCTGCCTCCATTGTCATAGATGAACTGACCATATAAATGGGCATTTATTTCTGGGCTATTACATTTTATTGATCTATATATCTGGTTTTGTGCCAGTACTGTACTGTTTTAATTACTATAGCTTTGTAGTATAGCTTGAAATCTAGGAGTGTGAAACCTCCAGCTTTGTTCTTCTTTCTCAAAATGGTTTCGGTTATTTCGGGTCATATATGGTTCCATACAAATTTTAGTATTATTTATTCTAGTACTATGAAAAATGCCATTGACATTTTGATAGAGATTTTGCTGAACCTGTAGATTGCTTTGAGTAGTATAGACATTTTAACAACATTAATACTTCTAATCCATGAGCACTGTATATCTTTCCATTTATTTGCATCATCTTCAATTTCTTTCATCAATGTCTTAACTGTTTTTAGAGTATTAGGTCTTTCACTTCTTTGGTTAAGTTTATTCCTAGTTATTTTATTGGGGTTTTTTTGATACAAATGTAAATGGGACTGTTTTCTTAAATTCTCTTTCTGATAGTTATTAGTGTATACAAACACAACACGTTTCTGTATACTGATTTTGTATCCTGAAAATTTACTAAATTCATTTATCAGTTCTAATAGATTTTTGGTGGAAGGTTTAGGATTTTCTACATATAGTATCATGTCATCTCTAAATAGTTACAGTTTTACTTCTTATTTTCCAACTTGGATGCCTTTTATTTCTTTTTCTTGCCTAATTGTTATGGCCAAGACTTCCAATACTGTTAAATAAAAGTGGCAACAGTGGGCATCCTTGTTTTGTTTCTTCTTTTTTTTTTTAATTCATGCTAGTTAAAATACAGTGTAGTCTTGGTTTCAGGAATAGAACCCAGTGATTTATCTCTTACATATGACACCCAGTGCTCATCCCAAAAAGTGCCCTCCATAATGACCATCACTGATTTAACCCATCCCCCCACCCACCACCCCTCCAGCAACCTTTAGCTTGTTCTCTGTAGTTGAGAGTCTCTTATGGTTTGCCTCCCTCTCTTTATTTATATTTTCTTCCCTTCCCCTACATTATTTTGTTTCTCAAATTCCACATATGAGTGAAATTATATATTTGTCTTTCTCTAACTTATTTCACTTAGCATAATACCCTCTAGTTCCATCCACGTTGTTGTAAATGGCAAGATTTAACTCTTTTTCATCGCCATGTAGTATTCCTGTGTGTGTGTGTGTGTGTGTGTGTGTGTGTGCGCGCGCGCGCATTCATCAGGCAATGGACATTGGGCTCTTTCCATAATTTGGCTGTTGTTGGTAGTGCTGCTATAAACACAGGGGTGCATGTGCCCCTCAAGTCAGCATTTTTTGTATCTTTGTCTCATTTCTCATCTTAAAGGAAAAGCTTTCAGTTTTTCAACTTGAGTATGACGTTAGCTGTGGGTCTGTCATACATTGCTTTTATTACGTTGAGGTAATTCCCTCTGTACCCACTTGTTTAAGAATTTTTATCTTAAATTGGTGTTGAATTTTGTCAAAGGCTTTTCCTGCAGCTGAGATGCATCATATGGTTTTTATGCTTTGTTCTGTTAATGTGACAGATCTGTTTCCACAGGCAAGAACAAAAGTGGCAACAAATGAAATTACATCAAACTAAAAAGCTATTATACCATCAACAAATAAAAAGATAACCTACTAAATGGGAGAAGATATTTGCAAATGATATATCCAATAAGGGATTAACATCCAAAATATATCTTTATAGAACTCATATAACCCAATATCAAAACCAAAGACAATTTGAATAAAATATGGGTTAATAAACCCATTAATAAACTGAATAAACATTTTTCCAAAGAAGACATAGAAACAGCCTACAGGTACATGAAAAGGGAAATGCAAATCAAAACCACAATGAGATAGCACTTCTCCCCTGTCAGAATGGCTATTATCAAAAAGACAAGAAATAACAAGTGTTGTTGAGAATGTTTAGAAAAGGGAACTCTTGTCCACTGCTGGTGGGAATGTTAATTTGTTGAAGCCATTGTGGAATACAGTTTAGAGATTACTCAGAAAATTAAAACTATAAATACCATATGATCCAGCAAGTCCACTTCCAGGTATTTATCCAAAGAAAACAAAAACACTAGTCTAAAAAGACATATGCACACCATGTATATCAAAGCATTATTTACAATAGCCAAGAGACATAAACAACCTAAATCTCCTTCAGTAGATGAGTGGATAAAGAGGGTGTTTTATATACAGTGTAAGTATATAAATATCATGGAATATTATTCAGCCATACAAAAGAAGGAAATCTGGTCATCTGCAACAATATGAGTCAATCTAGAGGGTATTATGCTAATTGGAATAAGTCAGACAGGGAAAGACAAACACCGTCTGTTTTCACTTATATGTGGGATCTAAAAAACAAAACAAAGGAACAAATGAAATAGAAACAGATTCACAGATACAAAAGACAAACAGATGGTTGCCAGAAAGGAAGAGGGTAGAGGGATGGACAAACTAGGTAAAGGGAATTAAGAGGTACAATCTTTTAATTATAAAATAAGACATGGGGATGTACAGCATAGGGAATGTAGTCAATAATATTGTAGCAACTTTGTATGGTGACAGATGGTGACTAAAACTATTGTGGTGACCATTTCATTGTATATATACATATCAAATCACTATGTTATTCACCTAAAACTAATATAAAATTATATGTCAATTCTTCTTCATTTAAAGAAGGCTCTTCTCAAAAATTACCTTTGCTCAGACGCTCCTGTTGATTAGATCCCACTCACCATTTAGTTTGCTCCAATATTTTACATACCCTGGATTATAATTATTCTTTTTGTGATACTTTAACCTCAACAACTTGACCATCTCCTCCAATTGGCAAAGACTGTGTTTTCTATTTATTTTATAGCCCAAGAGCACCTTTACCTTCAAATCTCTAATTGAAGGGTCTAGCAAAGGTTTTTGGCTAATTTAGGGAAAGTAACAGTTTTACATAAATAAAGAGTGTTTTTCTCAATTCACAGGGCCACAAGAAAACACCTTTGGTATCCATTCCCAAGGCCCATTACAGGAAATAGTTGTGCTATCAGTACTGCCTGGAAATAACAGACATTCCAATATTAACAGGAATAAGGCTTTGTCTTCTCTATGACTGCATTTTTGTTCCTTGGTCTTGTTGATGAGAAAACTAAAGTGACAAAATTTACATAAGCTGGGATGTTTCAAGGTAGTAGTAGATAGAGAAAAAAGAAGAAATCATCACAAATACCCAAATGAACTTCTGTTCTTTTATTTTTTCCAGTAAATTCAATAGAACCTGGAATTCAAACAAGGTTAGAGATATACCCACAAATTTGGGTGTTCATCGGAATCAATTATTTTAGTTCACACGTCATTAACAGGGGTTTGAACATTAGCTGTCAGACTCAAAACTCAGTAAAAATGGTTAGAAATTCAAATAGTGTTGGAGGCTCCAAAAGTCACAGTTTGACCTATGATTTTAGCTTGGAGCTATGTAAAATCCAGACATAGTGAGTTTGTCTACCAAACTCACAGCAGTGGATCCGAAAGAGCACAACTTAATTCAGTTAAGGTTGGCATTCATTTCAAGTGAATTCATTCAGGCTGAAAATTGTCCCTTTGAATCAACCATTTTCTGGTGATTGGCATTTTACTCAGTTCATGGTGTGATCTTGTCCACTTCTTCACCGCACACTCTTCATGAAGACAGACATTAGGGTAAGAACTGGTTTAAAGGACTCCAAGCTGACCCACAGCAAATACTGTATTATACATCAGGCAATAAAATAGGTCATGGTCTTTTGACACTCATGATAGAAACATCCATGACAGGTCCAATACAAAACTGGCAAATATAAATAGGCAAAAATCTTGATACTAAAACAACCTCTTATATTTGTTTGCCCCCTCACCCACTACCCTGTGAGAGTCCGATGGGCTTCTCCTATTCACTGTCTCCTCTCAAAATCTCCCAATAATAATTTTTAAAAAAAGCTATCATCAGTCATCTACAAGTTTTTGAACACTTAAACCAAAATATAACCTCTCCCAGAATTACTTAAACTTTAAGCATTATAGAATAAAAAGCTTCATTCCCTTTTAAAAGGAATTTCAGCTATGGAGGCATAGGTGGGCAAGGTATTCTGGTGGGAGGGGAGCTAGTGAGGTGAGTAGGAAGAATTTCTAAATGCTACTGGCATCATAACCCTTGACAGCTGCCTTCATCTCTAACCTAACTTGCGATATCTACAAGTATGTTCACTCTCTTTGACTGTGGCCATCTTTTTCTCACATGTGTGCATGTCCGTGTGTGTGTGTGTGTGTGTGTGTGTGTGTGTGTGTGTGTGTGTGTGTGTGTAAAGGTGGCAGTGTGGTTACATGAAGATATGGGATGGGTTATCTATATGTACATAAAGGGATATATGCATGAGTGTATTTTTACATACAACTATGTTTTATTGGAACCAAGCTCTTGCCTAAAATCACCTTCAGAACATTAGCAAACATACAGGCAAGCCTGCTGCCCACATAAGTCACATAGTGACTTAGATTAAGTCACTTAAACTCTCTGAATCTCAGTCTTCTCGTCTGTAAAATGACACAGCTGGCGTAAATAGCTCTTAATACCTTCTAAAACTTGACTGTTCTATTATAAACTCTAGGCAGCAGTTTATAGCTGAAAATGATTTTAAATAGATCAACTAGGCCAGACACATAAATTCACTTCTTTGTGCTTCCTTTTATGTTCTATTTCCCTTAAGATTTTAGGTTTAGCAAGCAGGCAGCCAGGTTCACACCACGAACACTTCTCCTGATCTCTCCAGTCTCTGTGGGTCTCCCTTCACTCCAAAATCCTGGCATTGTTTCTCAGTGATGGCATCCTGGGCCCTTGGCTGACAAATTATTTGCAAGCAGCATGATGCAGCAGGTCACATGGTAGGATGTTTGGCAACCCTCGTTCTGTCTACTAAATGCCAGTCGCGTCCTTATGTCACTGACACAACCAAAAATGCCCACACAAAAGAACATCGTCATCTTTAGATTGTACTTCATAATCTGTCACTTAAATATATGCTGTCTTACATGCTTTCATATAAACCACTGTGTAACTTATTTTCATGTGTTCGGTTTATTCTGCTGGGATGGGAGGAGGTCTTTGTTTTGTTCTATTATGTGTTCATTATATTTCTGTGACCAGACTGTAAACACCTTGAACACAGAAATCATTATCTTCCTTTCCTTTAAATGCTCCCCAAAGCCCAAAAGATGGCATGAAATGGGTGTTCTGTTAATATTTACTCAAAGATGGAATGTTTTCCTTACTATGAGCTGTCCCCTTTAACTAAACATAGGCCAGTTAAAAAATTAGTCCTACCTACATAACAATGAGGCACCTTCTGAGCCTAGATCTCTTCCAGTCAATGAAAAGGCTTTCACCAGCTGTTCCTACTCACCAGAATTCAATGTCTATTACTGTGATTTAATTTAAAAATGCTTATTTTTCTACTGACTGATTTCTTTGGGGTCTGACCTAATTTCATTTAAATCCTGAATCCACTGGCTAACGGACACAGTTGAATGGGCGATTCTTGAGGACACTACATTCCTTTATGTCACTTCAGTGACTATAGTTTTGTTATGACCCTTACTGGGCTTCAAGGCTTACCACCAAGAGGCTTGATAATTGTTTTGCTAGTTTTATCATGAAATATTTACGTGGTCTTCTCAGAAGCTTAACCTTTAATATATATTACTAGAATAATTTGTTAGTTGCTTTCCCTTCTGTTATAATTATATTCCTGACTTAGATACACATGATATAGTCTGCTTACAGGTTTGCAAAGATAGATGCTTTTATTTACTAATTTCCAGGTTCTTGATTTCATCCAAACCATAATGATGGATTTAACATAAAGTTTAATGAACTGTGTGAACACACACAGTAAGGACAAAAATGCCCTCTTGATTGTTGGCTGTGGCCTATATAGATAGGTTTTTTGGAATGTAGCTACCTTTGGGAATCAGGATTTTATCTGGAATATTGTCTAATATTCTGCAGTGGACCAGCAGCACTGGCAATGCCTGGGATCTCAGCCCACCCCCCTTAAGTCCTACTGAGTCAGAACCTGTGTTTTAACAAAATCCCCAGGGGATTGGTGTGTATGTAAAAAGTTTGAGGTGCAGTGCTCTAAACCATATAATGATAGATTCTGCTGGTATGGCCAAATAAGAGATCGAGATTGTGAGAGAGGTCAGGAGTTTTAGAGGCTAAATTTGTTTCAAACTCTCGGTACCACAAGTGATAATCATTTCAATATTCCTTGTGTAAGATTTTTACTCAAACATTCTGCAAAAGATCGTGGCAATTTCAGCTAATCCTTTAATATAAATTTGAACTCTAAAATAAAATTGTCCAATAAGGTATACCCAACTTATTTATAAATTTTTTTAAAGTAATGGGATCAGGGGCACGTGGGTGGCTCAGTCAGTTAAGCGTCTGACTTCGGCTCAGGTCATGATCTCACGGTTTGTGAGTTTGAGCCCTGCATCAGGCTCTGTGCTGACAGCTCAGAGTCTGGAGCCTGCTTCAGATTCTGTGTCTCATTCTCTCTCTGCCCCTCCTCCACTTGTGCTCTGCCTCTCTCTGTCTCTCAAAAATAAATAAATGTAAAAAAAATCTTTTTAAAGCAATGGGATCAGAATAAGCAATAAGCATAGAATAAAGAATATACATGGGTCACAACAGCATACTTAACATTACCTCCTGTATAGAAATTTGTGAATTTACGTATTTCTAATACAGAAGCACTGTTTTGCCACTGGCTACCATATCTATGAAAAAACATTGCCACAAAATTATTCTAAGGAGATTTGAACCCAGAATATTACTTTGCTCTTTATTTACCAGAGTTTATTTGGTAGCTTTAAAAAACAGAAACAAAATTTTTAAAGGAACCTAACATTTGCAAAGAGTACCACATAGCCTAAAGGTCCTCCCCTGGGAGGAAAAAAAAAGACCAGCCCTTTGCCTATATGAAATACTAAACACGTCCTACCCCAGATTGGACAAGGGACATGAACTCCTATTCACAAGCAGAAGGGCACAGCAATTCTGCAGAAGTTTGGGTGTCACTGTTTCCACTAAAAACATACTAAATATTCCAAAAGGGTCAAGAGGAGAAAAAAAAAGGTATGTGAATTTTTTTTTAATGTCTATTTATTTATTTTGAGAGGGAGCATGAACGGGGAGGGGAGAGAGAGAATCCCAAGCAGGCTCCACGATGTCAGCACAGAGACTGATATAGGATTTGATCTCATGAATGATGAGATCATGATCTGAGCTGAAATCAAGAGTCGGAAGCTTAACCAACTGAGCCACCCAGGCACGCTGGATATGTGAATTTTCTGACTGTCATTTGACATTCATAATTATAAGCTGGTTAAAATTCCATCATGGAAAAAAACATAGCATTCATATCATATGGCCAAATGAATACATTGGGAGGTGAAATATTAGAATTGATATCAATATTACTTAATATCTACCCTCTCCCATTTATAGCCAGAGGGCTCAGAAAGGGGGCACATGATATGAGAATCCCCATAACGCAGTAAGGGAGTGGCTTTGTTGAGATTCCGCAAAGCAAAAGCCTATTCCAACCTACAAAATTCCCACAGCTGCAGTGAGGAATTAGAATACCCATTCTCGACAAAACAGAAGAATCAAGCTACACAAAGTGGCTCACAACGCATGGCTAATTAGTGTCTTCATCAAGACACTATTCCCTTACAGCTCTTATTCTAGAAAAGAAAAAGTCTGGTCTGCAAATAGGGACCTTTTTCCCCCTCTCTCATAGAATGTACAGGTTTAAATATAGCTTTTCTTCTTATTCTGGTTTGTCCTGGGTCCTAACCTCAGAAAGGGAAACCAGAATGTGTTTTCAAAGGACCCCACATCATGCAGAGTTATGAAATAACCTAGCAAGAAGGAGTAATATTACCTACAGCAATTTAAAAATATCTACCATGGCAGAAGTACTAATAATCAGAAAACAGATCAGGCTGAACTCAGATTCACAGTTGTCTGAAATGATTAACATGGTCCAGGATGCTTTCCACCTATATACATACGCTCACTGTTTGAGGGTTTTTTGGATTTGTTTGTTTGTTTCATATCATGAGGACCAGAGAAACTGTCATTTGCCTCATTGTGCACATGATAGTCTCAGGTATTTTCTGAATTCTGTTTTGTTTCTCTTCTGAGTTTCATTGCACCATCCATAGCGTCTTTGTACTAAGCCAGGCTGGTTCTTCCTTTATACGTATACCTTTCAAATATCTGTAGCTCGCTATTCTGTCCCTCATGTAAGATAAAGCATCCACAAGGCATAATAACATTAAAAATGGAAACTGAAAAACACACTACTGGAGGTGCTGACTGATCCATTAGGGCCTGAATTTCTCTCCCCTGGTAACCATATGAACAGCATTTAAAAATAAAGATTATAAATATTTTTAAATTCCTTCCCTGAAGGAAAAATAAAATTGTGTACTATCTTTTTACTCTAAAACAGATGGCTATATAAATAAGTACAACTTCTATATCCTCACCTACGATACCCACCTTTTTAATAAAATTTAGATTATTAATGCTTTAATAATAATTTAGTGACTCATGTCAAGAGTGATGTTATAAAATTTAAAAGTTTAATGTTTTTATTCTAATAAAATAAATTGCGATGCAAACCTGACCAAAGAATTCAGAAAAATATAGGGCATCACTCAATATAGGATTGACTTTTGAAGCGCCTCAGATTTTCAGAGAATCATATATGGGTCACTAACCACACAGAGCTTATGAAGAGAAACACAGGGAACAATGAACCTTTGGGGAGAAAATGGAAGTATCTTTCAATGCAGCTTTAACAAGTGGTCCATCTATTGTAAAGAGCTAAAATTTCAGCAATAATAAATCTGACAGCAATCCATTAATAATAAAGTCCTAACCGGTTCATGACAACCGGTTCTGTAAATCTTTCCTATGACTGACAAAAGTCAATAGTGACTCCGAACGGAGAAAGTGAAGGTGAATAGAACAGACCAGTTGGATACACATATCCTGCTGCTTGGCTGCCACCTAAAAATAAGCACTAATGCTTCCAGAAACATGCCACTGTCCTCTTTGTATTCTAGCTAGACCTCATTTAGCTGAGGAGTAAGCCACGGGGGCAAACTTATCTCAGTTAGGTGGAAGAGGAAGTTTATGGAACATACACCTTTCTAAAAAACCTACCAGATGATCAATGGATAAATCTTCTTTTTATCCACTCAAATATAAGAACACTAAGAATTGCCAAATATGCTCAATAATCAAACGAACTGGAAAAGGATCTTGGGCAAGATAAATGCAAGTTGATTGAAAAGAAAGATGGCAATTAAGGATTTCTAGATGACAATGATAATGATGAGGGTTATTATTGAGCTCTTATTATATGACAGCTACTATGAAAGATGCTTTATAAGTAGTTCCTAAATCTCTACAACCAACCCATGAGGTATGATTACTATTCCAATTTTACAGATGAGTAAATTGAGGCACACAAGAATTAAGTAGCATGCCCAATACCATGAAGAGAGTAAGCACTGGAAATGAGATTTATTCCAAGACTCTGACTACAAAGCCCAACCTCTTGACCACTGGGTTGTCTTCCTTACATGTTCCCTGGGATTTACATTTTGAGAGAAATAAGCAAAGAACAGACCTGGTCTGTAACACTTTTCTCTTTCTCCCTTTTCTTGGTGCAAAAGAATGTACTTTTAAAGCTGAGCAGAATAGGTGCTCTGTGGTTTAAGGCTTTCTGACCCATTCTCCCCTCAACTCTCACTATTTCTACCACCACCACCCAAACTTAACATGCCTTTAACTACACTGATTCTGAATCAGCCTCACATCAAAAGTCAAGGCTGAACAGCAAGGTAGTTAGGGGGCGAAAGCATTAAGATCATTAAAAAGGACAGGCTGATGGGAAAGATGGAATAACTTAGGCATTAGACATTGCCATATTGAATCTTCCTCTCCCATATACGTTTGTGTTTCCTGAATAGTATGTTAAAGGCATGGACATAAACCGCTAACTGATCTAATTTATGAATCATCAAATCAGTTGATGGCAGATAAATGGATAGCTCTGGGAGCCTTAACTTGTTTTCTAAAAAGGATTCTTTATCCAACAAACAAACAAACAAACAAACAAACAAACAAAAACAACCCATCTGGATTTAAGATAAGCAGTATCAGGGAGAAATCCAAGAAAGAGAATGCTACATTGATAAAACCAGGTTTACCCTATCCAATGGAAAACTGCTTAATATGGCAAAAAGTTTACACTCTCTCCTATCCCTCTCTGCCCAACTCAGAAGACACATGTTTTTAGATGGAGTGTCCACTGAAAGAAGGCTTGCAGTAGGTATCAGGAAACTGAGTAAAGTCTCACTTTCCCATTGGTTGAATGAATGGTGATGAGCCAATTAGACAACACACTTGCTGAAGAACCTTCCAATTCTAAGAGTCTTCCAATTCTATAAGAGGACCTCAACATGATCAGATAGAATAAGGGAAATGAAGCAGAGTGGGTGAAATCCGAATGCTAATAATGGCAAAAGCCACAGTCCAGCCTTCCATTGAATATATCAGCTGTCTGTTGTTCTCTATCACCAAAGAACTGACATGAAAATCTAAGTAGCCCAATTACCATGCTCAATTACCAGGCCAAGTAAAGAATCCAAATGTAAGACCCTCAGTATTACATAGATCATACCCTCAGTGCATTTCTATTCTTCATTCCTTGCTCCTCCCCATAGGCTTTTAGTTTTAGTATATCTAAAGTACCTACTATGGTGCCCAAATGGAAACTTGCTGTAGTGAAATCATATCAGGGGTAGGGAATTCTGGTGTTTCCCATGTAAAAAAGCATATATTAAAAAGTAATGAAATTCTGGCACAGGCTACAACACAGACAAACCCTGAAAGTATGCTAAGTGAAATCAACCAAACACAAAAGGATAAGTACTATATGATTCCACTTGATGAGGTACGTAGAATAGGCAAATTCATAGACACAGAAAATAGGCTAGAGATTACCAGGGATGGAGGGAGAGAAAATAGGGAGTTACTATTTAATGGGTACAGAGTTTTTCTGTATGGATGACAGAAAAAGTTCTGGAAATGGATAGCAGTGATGGTAGGAAAACATTGTGAAAGTACTTATTGCCAATGAATTCTACACTTGAAAATGGTTAAAAAGATAAGTTTTGTGTTATGCGCATTTTATACCACAATCAAAAATGAAAAAAAAAAACCTGCTCTAAAATTTCTCCTTGAAATATTTTTAGAAAGAGTACATGGTAAGTTCCATGAGGACAGGCACTAGATATTTTTTATTCACTGTGCCAGAGTAGCTATACTGTTACACAGTAGACTCTCCATAAATGTTTGTTTAATAAATAAGTGATTAAAAGAAAATAGAAGGAGTCTCCTAAGGAGAAAACATAATATTTAAAAAGCATCAAATTTACTTATTCATGAGAAAGAATAAAAAGCATATTCCAGAGAAAAATACTAATGCCACTCTATCTAAGCTCCCTCAGGGAAGGGAGAGTATCACTTCATTGGTACTTCCTCACAGCAGGTCTTACAATGTTTTATACATAGTAGATGGCTAATAAATGTTTGCAGAATGAAGAATTAAAAAGTACATGATTGTAAAATCAATGTTATTTAACAGCCCTCCCTTCCTTTTTAAAAATTACTTACTTTTTGCAAATATACAATTTCTTCTGTAATAGGGTGAAAAAACAAACCTCATGGCTTATACAAAGTGAAGGTAAAAATATAAACAGCTAGAACATATCACTCTCAGAAGAACAACAATAACAACAAACACAGAGCACATCATCTGAACAGAAAAAAAGTTTTTTTTAGGAAAAGAACAACTGAAGTATAGAAAAGAACAGCTTATAGTCCACATTGACTTTTTAGAAAGTAATAGTTAAAATACAAGAAAACTTAAATTATCTTTGGAAGAAATCCAAACACTCACTTCCAGAAAGCAACGCCCCACCTTTACAATCAATAGTTGAGTAAACGTAGAAGGATGTTTAAGGCTCCTAGTTGCCCGCCCCCTACCAAAAAAAAAAAAAGAAAAATTCTCTCGTCTATCAAGTAATCAGGTGTTCTTTCTTAAAAATACTAATGTCACAAAATTATATACAACTGGCTTATGGCCAGCATGCTACAGCAAGTTACTGATGATTTTCTCAACTGATATTCACTATCTATATCATTTACATTTTACATGATTTGCTGAGTTAAAGTATACACAAGTGGAATATTTTTAAAGCAAAAAAATCAAATGCTGACCCCCTTAGCATTCAGCATCTATATAGGATATGGATCCTAATAAATTCACCAGAACCCTGTAAGTTAGTAGTCTCACATTGAACAATATTATAAAAACATGTTCTTCAACTTCAACTGTCCCCCACCCCCAATACTGTGTGCCAATTAACAAAGGAAATAGAAATTCAACCCCTGTAGATCAAGGTTTACATTTCTGTCTCTCAACTGTTATCTTCATCATAAGCAGGTAAGCATCATTTTGGAGTCGCCTGCCTGCTGTCCTAGTCCTTCATGCATGCAGGGGTTCTGCATTAGCATCCAAAATGCCAGCGGTCTACTATTAAAGCCAGCACTTCAAGCAGAACTGTATGAAGGATTATCGCTTCCGTACATGAAAGCATAACCACTACAGGTGTAATGATGCAAAATACCAGCACACTGACCTCTGCCAGGCAGCACAGACTTAAAGCAGGTACATTTCTGTGCTCCAGAAGGGAAGGGGGTGGAATGAGCAAGGAGGAAACCCCCTATCCCTAATATATTAGAGATGCTTATTCCACTCAGATCCAACAAATCTATCATGGACATCAGTTTACCCAAATGAAAGAAGTGGTCTCCCGTCCTTCACTGGCTTGAATCAGAGGGCATTCAGCCAAGCAAAGCCAGGCAAAACAATCTGTAAGATCTCTTTAAGCTGTACTAAATAAGACGAGTTTCAGAAGAAATAACACTCAGCTATGGCAAAGAAGCACAGACGCTAAACCTTTCCCTCATCTTATCACTGCTACCGGTGTTTACAAACTACAAGCAGTAGCCTTGGGAGCCTCAAGAGACTCTCCATGAGTAACCTCCTGTCAGATCCCTAATTTAAATACCCCCTTGATCAATCTGTGATGTTTCTGGCGGTTAAATAGAAGGGGGTGAGTAAAATGACATGCATAAAATGAATCCTTTTCAAGTTGTAAATGAGTGAGTCAGGATTCAGACTCGCCGAGATGCTCCAAATTAAAACCCCTGCTCTAATTTTAAGCATGCTCCGTCTTACCGTTCTGCTGTTGTCTCTCTCAGGCTGGATTCACCTGGAACTCTTTAACATGTCTCTAGCAATGTGTTTGCACCAGGCCAGGCTCACACAGCAACTGAATTCACATCTTTCTGCACTAGCAAGCTGAAATGGTACGGCCGTACTACAACCAAGAAAGGGGGAAGCAAAAGCAAAAAAAAAAAAAAAAGAAAGAAAAAAGAAAAGAAAAAAACCACACACACACACACACACAAAACAGAAATCACCTAAGAGAAGCTAATCTCAGTGGAATAAGACCAAAAATAGTTAAGAAGAATACAAAGGACATGCTAACATTTCAGTATCAATAGCTTTAACAGTTCATTTTTCCCAAAAAACCTAGTTGTGTTTTTTTTTTTCTCCAAACACGATGGACTTGCCTGTGGAGTTCCCAGGAAGGCAGAGTAACCAGGCTCTGCAGCAGCATTGCAGCCAAAGTAACCGTGCATATGCTGTCCAGGCAATTCACAACACACTGTCTCTTCAGAAAGATATTGATTTGCAATGCAGGGATGCATCAAACAAATACAGAATGGGAGCCAAACAGCTAACGGTGATTGCATAGGAGGAAAAACATTTAATCAAGGGGATGTACCTCATCATACTCAATTCAATTTTTTAAAAGCATTGGAGGAAGCCAGTAAGTATCTTGAGTGACAATCCTATTAAACAATAATCTGAGGTCCTATAGAAGGCCAATGAAGGCTACCATCATTTGTACTGCAAAAGCCACTAAAATAGTTTAATGTGTCTATGTGTATATATTTGTCATATGCAAATGGGGCATAATGAAAAATCTAAAATAACCATGCACCAAATAAATGAGGTTAAAAATGCACAGGTGTAGCACTTACAAACCCAAAGTGATAAAATACATAGTTATGTGCCTACAGAATTCTTGGTTAGAAGGGTTAGAGCTTATACCACTCTCAAAAGTAAAATGCCAACACAAACCAGATCTCACAATCCTTAGGTTAATTGTGTCAAGTCATACCACACAGTGCTGGGTGCTGGGTGGCAAGGAAGAATGCCAAAATGCTACTCTTATAGCGACCCCTACAGGATTGAGGTTGATCTACAATCCGTCTTTGTTGAAAGAACTTCCTAGCCTCAGAAAATAGAATTACAAAAGGGTATAAATTAGGTAAGACACAAAGATACAACTGAGATATACTTTAGGCAAGAAATTTTAAAAGTCAAGTGTGAAATCTGACCTCACAGATATTTACTTAATTAAGAGATTAAAGTACAGAGGAGGAAACTGCTGTGTCAATGGTGAGTAGATGATATTCTCACAGCCCACAAGACTGGGTGCACTTACAGTCAGAGATCTCGGGGAAAAGCGTTTTCCTCTCACACCCTAATTGATTTAAAGAAATCATTTCCCACCCCCCATTTACAAACCATCTTCATCTTCATCCTTTTGAATAACACTGTGAACATACTGAACTTTACTTTTTTTCTGCAACACAAAAGCTCATTCAAAAATCTCACAAAAAGTTCTTCAAACACAACTATTATGAACCTCTTTTTTCAACAAAGCCAAGAGAGAAAGCTACCTCCTTGCTATCTGAAAACCACCGAGTTACATGAGCATCATTTCTGCAGAAGGGACTTCATTCCAATAAATATTTCAAGAATCTGAGGTTTTGTTTGTGATTGCTCTACCCTCCAGCCCACAAAGACTCTCCTTCTTCAGAACCAACAGCACTTCTTCTTTAAATCATTTAAGAGCTAATCATATGCTTTCTCAAAACTCTTGTTCACATTTCCCCCCATTTTAAGGTCCTTGAGGAACAAATTCTATCAACTGCTCCTTTTTTTATTGCCCAATGGCATATAACACAATGCTAGCCATCTCGAAAATACTAAATAAATATTTGAAATAATTAATAAATTTACCAACTCCATATTTTAGGGCTTAGATAATCTATCCCCTTCCCCCATCACTCCCTGAAAAATACCCACATTAGAAGTGTTATCTTCAGTCACTTGGTCTAAGCAGTGCCTATAGCTTTTTTCCTATAGAGTTGGCAGCTAAGGGCATGTATAATGTTCATGTTCATGAAGCTATCCTGTATAAGAACAAACAAACTTAACACAATAAAGTTTCTCCTTTATTTTTTCATGTATTCACTCAATAAACATATGTTGATACACACAGCAATGTGAACAGCCATGTTTTCTCTGCATTCAAGGAACCCAGTGAATGGTTAAAAATAAAACAAGTGATTATAATATACTGAAATGTGTGTTTTGAGAGGACTTAGCTGGGTACAAATAAGGGTGGCTCAGAGAAGACTTCACTGAGGAGGCAGCATGAAGCTCAGTCTTCTAGGCACTGTCCAGGCACTAAGGAACAGCAGGACAGGACAAAAGGATCAGGGCCTGAAACTGGAAGCTGTCCAAGGAAACCACCAAGCAGTAAGTAGAGTGATGGCAGCTGTGAAGGCTGAGGGAAAGATGGAGCAATACCACAGCATGACAGACCTGTATGCCATGCTGAGAAGTTAGGGATCTTATCTTACAGGAAGTTGCCATTTAATCCAACAGGAAGGCACTAAAGGACTATAAACAGAATAGCAGCTAGATGGGATTTTTCATTTTACAACAGGGTAATAGTATTGAACGGTCTAGAGGGGTACGGGGGAGGCTACTCGGAAGACTAAGACAATAGTTCAGTCAAGGTCCTGAACCAAAGCAATAAAAATGGAGGTGGAAAGACAATGGAGGTGAGAGACATTCACTATGCATTACCTGTTGCATGACTGGACAGGAGGTCTAATGGAAAAGGAATATCCAGCATGGCCCTGAATTCTTAGTACAATTAGGTGAAAGGTGGAAACATAAACTAAAGAAATGGATACAGGAAGAACAAAAGCTTGAGGAGGAGGGAAAATTATCATGATTTCAATTTTTACATGTTGAGTTTTAGGTACCTTTGGAACATCCAAGTGGACATGTTTAGTGGGCAACTACATAAGGGTATGGAGCCAAAAAAAAAATGGTCAAAAGTTCAGTTATGTGTCTTTGGTTAGGGTCTCCTAGAAATTGAACTGAGCCAGGATTATTGTTCACCTAATTTACTGAGGACAAGCTCAGAGAAAAGGAGTGAGGAGTCGGACAGGCAGGATGGGAGAAAGCAAGGAAGTGTGGTGTCAGAGGAAACAACCACAGCCAACGTTAGTCCCACCTGAAGCAAGACGGCTGGCCTTGTGTGACTCTGGACTGGTCATCACTGACTGAGGCCTGGACAGGAAGGGCTTCTGTTTCACCTGGGTACCCACTGACCAAGCAGATCTGGGCAGGGTACCCTCAGCGCTCACCACTCTATGTTTCAGCCACAATGGATAATTTTTTCTTTTCCTTGAAGGTGATTCCTCAGGAATCTGTGCTGCTATCACTACCTAGAATGTTCTTCCTCAGATAATCCTGGCCGACTCCCTCTCATTACTCAGTTGGTTTTCAGTAATCTTCTCAGAGGCCTTCCCTGGCTTCCCCCTTCTGTCATTGCTCCTCCCTCACCATCACCTTGCACTGTTTTTGTTCCACTGTCTTATTTATTTATTTGTCTTCTGCCCCCACTAGCATATAAATGGCTCCAGAGCATGGACTTGTACTCATTTCTTCTCTGCACCTCCCTAGCCCCTAGGAGAGCACTCAGTACCTGTTGAATAAATATTAGGAAGAGCTGCTGCCGATGACAGTCGTTCAGACAAATTCTGTGAGCTCTCGTAGAGTGGAAACGGATGGGGGGCCTTGAGGAATGTATGGGAAGAATTTGTGGGTAAAATACAGTTTCACATATGTATATTGCTCTACAAGTTTGGCCATACAGCAGAAGTGAAAATAGAGGCTAGAAGGCAAAGCTGCAGGTAAATAATCATTATGTTCATGTCATACAGGATTCACAATCCACTACTATTAAGAATATCTTTATTATAGGACATTGAAATGTATGTGAAACCACACTGTGGAAGAACAGTAATAGAGGTTAAAATAAAGGGTCTATCTACAAAAGTCTTTCGTGAAAACATCATGTCAGTGGATACACAGGAAAAAATAAAAACAAAAACTGATGGGGGGGGGCGGAAAGCTAGAATCTGACCTCTATTTGTTTAGGTCATTTCTGCAGGAAAACAAAAATTGATCCCTCGAACTATCTGCCTTTATATGTGATTTTTTAAAATTAAAAAATGTTTTGCACTTCCCTGACTTTTCAAATGAAATATAACAAACCCAGTCCAATCTTCAACTGATGATTGGGTCAATTATGAACATTAGTGACAGCCATCAGGGTTTAACAGAGAGTCTACAGGGACCTTGGCTCTTACTCTCAAGACCTGACATCTGTGCATTCCTCTGCTTCATTTTTATGGTTCACTCCCTCTTTGCCATCAGGCTCTCCTTCTTAAGGTTCTGAATGCGCCACCTCTTGCTAACACCACCACACTCTTCTCAGTTTTGCCACAGTTCCTCAACTATCCCTACACTTGGGCAACTAGTTAAACAGGCTTACCAGAACACTATGAATAGAGGTTTTAATCAATAGGCAGCTAAAAAGCAGGACTAGGAATTTTCTCCTGAGTTGAAAAGTACTAGTCCAGTCACCCACCAACCACAGGCTGTACACAATAGGCTCTGTGGTACATCTCACCTGGGTAGAAGCTCTTGTTTCGTATCAACCTACCTGGAGCCATCTCAGATAGGAGAGGCTGTCAGATGCCTGACCTTCACATAAGTATAGTCTTAAAGACAGATTGTCTCCCAACCCAAAAAAAGAACATGGACAAAAGAAGTAACTGAAGAAAGGGATTTTAAAAAAGCCTCATTTTTAACCAAAAAAGGAAAAAGAAACATTAAATAAGGAAACTTTTTAAATATTAGGAAAGGGGAAAGAGAAAAGTCTACTTTATGCATATAAATCTAATAAAATAAGTTTACCTTATGAATTAATTTCAATAAAATTTTAAGTCTAAAGGAAGAGAAAATAATTTATTATGAAAAGTGATTGAGAAAAGACAGAGATTTCCCAAAAAAGAGTTTGAATTTCAAATTATTATAGTTCCGTGTAACCCTAGCAATTTCTTTCTATTGTAAATTTTTACAGTGGAAGTTCATGTTATGATTGATTTTTAAATGTTCATGAGGTTTTTAGTAAACCCAAACCTTATTTTTGTAATAAACTCTGAATATTTCATGACTTCATTCTTCTCTACTAACGCCAGACATTGCTTAGACTTCCATATATTCAAAGAAATGTTATTTATTTAAAATACTTTTTAGGGGTACCTGGGTGGCTCAGTCGGTTAAGTGACTGACCGGCTCAGGTCACGATCTCACAGTTCATGAGTTCGACCCCCACATCGGACTCTGTGCTGACAGCTCAGAGCCTAGAACCTGCTTTGGATTCTGTGTCTCCCTCTCTCTTTCTGCCCCTCCCCTGCTCTGGCTCTGTCTGTCTCAAAAATACATAAACATTAAAAATATAAAATAAAAGACTTTCTAAATATCTAAAATATCCATACATCATTCATGGCATTTCATGGAAACTTTAGGAATTTCTTCCTAATATTTACACAACTTTAAGTGATTCTGGAGGAGGGAAAAAAATGAACTAATTTTACTTGTAAATACAGGTAATTCTACCACAACGCAATAAATCTGTTCCTGAAAAATGTTGCATCCTGTTAAATTGCACCCTAAAAATATGAGAGCTTATGGGGAAAATAAAATTGAGGGCAGACCATTCGAAATCCACACATCCAGAGCAAAAATAAAAATGAAATAACCCTAACACATACACACACACACACACACACACACACACACACACACACACACTCACAGGACATATCCTCATCTGTGCCTTCCCTAGAGTGCTGACACTGGTTTTTGTAGACAACAGATATTCCATATTTGTTTCTTGGCTAGAGATAAATCCTATGCTGGTCACTATGAACTGCAGAAAATACGTCTAGGTGAAAAAAAGTTCAGTTATGAACATCATCTAGGTCAGAAATTAAAAGCCCAAAGATAGACCTATAGCAGGGAAACTTTAGATTATGTGTGTTAAAAAGCAGCACGGAAGGCTGACCATCATGAGTCTAATAACAAAAACAGGTAGATACAGATTACAATAATAAAAAGGCAAGCCTTATTTTTGCCTCTATTTTAAAAATCTGATGTCTGGGGCACCAGGGTGGCTCAGTTGGTTGAGTGTTCGACTTCAGCTCAGGTCATGATCTCACACTTCTGGGATTTGAGCCCCGCGTCGGGCTCTGTGCCGACACCTCAGAGCCTGGAGCCTGCTTCAGATTCTGTCTCCCTCTCTCTGCCCATCCCCTGCTCACACACACACACACACACACACACACACACACACACACACACTCTCTCTCTCTCTCTCTCTCTCTCTTTCTCTCTCTTTCTCTCTCTAAAAATAAATAAACATTAAAAAAAGTTTTTTTTAATCTGATGTCTGATCATAGTTCTGCTTGTAACCAAGGGTTCAGTCTACTCCTTCTTAGGGAACAATTTTTCTCCTTCCTGTATGTTGTATTTTCTGGTTGTATATCCTCAATTACCCTGGATAACAACTTGCCTACAACTCAGTCTTTGCTTCTCAGTTAAACTTTTAATCCTTGGCACATAAGATTTGCATCTGCATTAAAACAATATGGTTTCTATATATACCTACACATATAAAAAATATGATTTCTATATACATGCCTACATACACTTATGTATATTATTTATTCAAGTAACATATAAAATGCTTAGGTATTCACATGGCCTAGTGTAGTTTTTCCTACTCTCGCCCTTGCAAAATCAATCAGAGTTTTGATGTGCTACCATGCCCCAAGTATGTGAAAAGGAGCAGAATACCCAGGTGTAAAAGTGATCTTACTATGACCATATTAATGGAAGAACAGTATCAGAGAGTTCTAGATGTGTAGCACTAATATGATCTTACAAATGTGAATTAAATTATAAGATTTCAGTGGCAGACACAAAATCCTCAGGTAGAAGCAAGAAGAAAGGCAAAAAGCATTGAGAAAAGATGTGAGGATTTTCTCTCTTCCTGATGTCAGGATGCCAGTATGAAGAGGCTACAAATCCAGGACCATCAAAAAAGCTGCTTAAGGAGCGAAGTCTCTCTTTAAAAAAAGAAAAAAAAAAAAGGACTTAAGTTTTTTGTTAACTATGAAAAGGGAAGAAAAAGTTTTCTAGTTCAGGGTTATGTCAGCTTTATTGCTTTTAGGAACTTTAGACCAGCTTTCTAAAATTCTACTTACAGAAAATCAGGAAAGTCCCAAAGGAAGAAAACTTTTTAACTGAGCTTGCCAAAAAGACACACAGAAATAATTTTAAATCATCTTTGACATTTTTTAATCTAGAAATTCCTTGCCACTGATCTAGTATATACTGTAAATATCAAAATAAGAAGGATTTATTAAATAATTTTCTTCCTTTGTCTCACTCTATACCCCTAAAAAATAAAATAGGAAGCAGGGCCACAGAAAAGAATGGATAACAATGCTGTACATTCAGCAATAAGCATGATAAGGAAAAGATAACCAACTGAAGAAACTCAAGACTGAAATTAAAATATGTGCTCCTATGTAATTTAATTAAGTTGCCTTTGGCCAATGTCTTGTTATTTGCCTTTTCAAGCTAATGATGGTATAATTTAGATCATTCTGTGGTTTTCTTTTTCAGCTTTAAAATTTATTTATTTTAAACATTTTTTAAACATATAATTTATTGTCAAGTTAGGTAACCTACAGTAATTACACTGTATATATACTATATAGTATAGTATATACTTTTATATATATACTATATATATACTATATAGTATATACTTTTACATATATACTATATATATATATACAGTATATATAGTATATATACAGTGTATATACTATATACTGTATAGTACAGTGGCTTCGGAAGTAGATACCCATGATTCATCACTTAACATACAATATCCAGTGCTCCTCCCAACAAGTGCCCTCCTTAATGCCCATCACCCATTTTCCCACCCCCCAACTCCCCACCCCCATAAACCCTCAGTTTGCTCTCTGTACTTAACAGTCTCTTATGGTTTGCCTCCCTCTCCATTTGAAACCACATGCACATCACCTTCAAAGAACTGAAAGCAAACCAAAGTAATCATTTGTCTAAGGAAGTACTGTCATATGATCATATAACTAGTCCAATCTCACTAGTGTAACAGAGGATAAGGTTCAAGGAAAAAATGTACAAGAGACAGGGATATTAACAGTTGTGAAATGCTTTCACTCCTACATTCTTTTCGGATCCAGTAAAACACCAAGAACAGCAGCATTCAAGTACTGTTTGAATCCTTTCAGCTACTCCTTGTGGAACGCATTACTTCAATGATTATTTTTTTTTTAACGTTTTTATTTTTTTTTTTTTTTGAGACAGAGAGAGAGACAGAGCATGAACGGGGGAGGGACAGAGAGAGAGGGAGCCACCCAGGCGCCCCAGGAACCAGCTTTTTTAAATAATCATCGAAGCGGGGCGCCTGGGTGGCGCAGTCGGTTAAGCGTCCGACTTCAGCCAGGTCACGATCTCGCGGTCCGGGAGTTCGAGCCCCGCGTCAGGCTCTGGGCTGATGGCTCAGAGCCTGGAGCCTGCTTCCGATTCTGTGTCTCCCTCTCTCTCTGCCCCTCCCCCGTTCATGCTCTGTCTCTCTCTCTGTCCCAAAAATAAATAAACGTTGAAAAAAAAATTAAAAAAAAAAAAAAAAAGCTGGTTCCTGGAGTGCCCCCCCCCCAACCCGACACCATCCGCTATGGCTAGGGCGGGCTGTGCCCTATCCAGGACCAGACCAGGGACCCAATCTAAGCCCGTTGTTCCCTGGGACTCTTCCAACCAGAGTGATTGGACACTACCACTCTACTCCTGATGGTGGCAAAGCAGAGAAAGCAACATCTTAGAAGCTACTAGTCAGTGTCAGTGTCTCAAGCCCTAGAGAAGATGGACTGAAATCCTGAAACTACCAAGTAGTAAAAGTAGAGAATAAGGGCAAGAGACAACACTGATAACATGGAAGCCCTGGTCCCTACCACTGAAGTCCCTGCCACCACCTGACTCTTTCTTTTCCCTTTATTTGTCTATTTTTTATTTATTTATTTTTATTTTTTTAATGAAATTTATTGTCAAATTGGTTTCCATATAACACCCAGTGCTCATCCCAACAGGTGCCCTCCTCAATACCCATCACCCACCCTCCCCTCCCTCCCTTCATGCCCAGTGCAGAGCCCAATGCAGAGCTCGAACTCATGACCCTGAGATTAAGACCTGAGCTGAGATAAAGAGTTGGATACTTAACTGACTTAGCCACTCAGGCGCCCCACCTTTCAAAAATGTGACTGTTCAGTCCTTGCTTCTATCCTGCCACACTATCCTCCCCATAAATCCTATTTTTCCCTCCAACCACTTCCACTTGATTTTCAGTTGCTCGTAAGGAAGAGTACTTGTGCACGTGGAAATACAAAAGGATGGGGAGTTACTGTGAAGCACTAACGCTGGAGCAAGAGCTAAGAAACTTAATAGACATGCTGCTTTAAACTCCAGGAAAAGGAGATTTAAGGTTGATGACTCATGATGGTAGGAAAGGACAGGTTTAATAGCAGCCAACTGTTTTTACAAAGCTACTTCACATACCTATTGCACAAACCAATAATTCTATAAACTTGTACTAAATTACCACATATATTCAATTTTTAAATTTGTTCTTATAATTTACAGGAGAAGTTGTATAACTGCCATAAGATATTGAGTATTACCCACTAATCAGGTATCTGCACCTGTAGAAAGCCTAAATACTTAGATCAATTGGTTTAACTAGGCACACAAGTTGCCGTGACAGTATGTATTTAATTTTAGGCACAATACATAAATGATACTAAACTGATTTGGCCTTGCACATACCATTTATAAACTGCTGGTAAATATCATTACCAATATGTAGCAAAGAAATGTCACTGGAATTACAGAAAGGAAATCAGTTCGTTACACCAACCCTAAGCTTTAAAGGCTTTCTGGCCATGAAGGAAAGAGAGTTATTAAAAATTATACAACTAACAACAAGGGAATTTTAGAAAAAGTCACAAAAGTACACTAGGGACTTGTGGAGTATGTAAAGAAAGTGTCAAGAAGACATAGAGTAAACTATGCTTTCTGCATTTCATTACCAAATGATTTTTTCATGTTCTATTCATTTACCAACCATTTATTGAGCTTTGTGTTAAGCACTATAGGTGGTATAAAGATGAATGAGACACAATCGCTATTCTCACAGATACTTATACACATTAAGTATAATACAAGAAATAATTGCTATCGAAGACATAAAAGAAAATAATACAGGAACTCAGAATGAGGGAAGCCTCACAGATAAAGCAAAACTGTCAGATTTTCACTTTAGGTAATCAAGTTCTGAATACCAAAGTCACAAAGAACTCAATAGGTAAGATGTCCAGGGGAAAAATGTATACCTAAAAACTAGCTATGATCACTCTTAGCAGAGAATTGTTATCTCTGTCTGGATGTAATTTGATAATTTAACAAAGAACCTCTGTAATATCAAAGAAGTACAGCCTAGAAGAGCTGAATAATTTCCATGATTTGAACCCTCATGAACAATGGTTCTTTTCTCCCCTTTGGCGGAAGATTATTTGGATGGACTCCAGGGACTCCAAGTACACTGCCTGCCCATCTGGTTCAAAGATGTGTTTTTTCCTAGTCACCCACAAGGCAGACAACCAAACTCTTTTTCTATATTCCTTACAGAAAATTGAGTTTTGAGAATTGTTACAGCAGCTAGTCTTGGGCAACTTGGAGACCATCCTTAGCTCTCATTCTTCTTCCCAGTTTTGATTCTTATTTAGGGAAGTTGATGGTTTACTGATCACAACACAAAGGGCCAGACTGATTAAATTGATTTTATCCATCCTCCACGGCAGCACCTGATTCCCTATATAGTCACTGTTTCTTCTAACCATTCAAAGAAGCTTCAATTCATATAAAAGTTCACATAAAACAAAACTCATACTTCCTGAAGGACCACAACACAACCAGTTCCTTCTATGGGCACATAGTAACTACAGCCTTAGGAAGACCACCTGACTTCAAGGAACCCCAACTGGGTACAGAACTTGAGCAAGATACCTAACTTATGGGAATAATAATAATAATAATAATAATAATAATAATAATAATAATTCAATACCTTAGAGGGTTGTTGTGAGGCTAAATGGTATATAAACTGCTTAGAACAGCGTTCAGTAAAACAAAGGCTTTTATAACCCAGTGATAAGCATAATGCATATTGAGGAGAGTTCAGACACTAAGCCTTTAGGCACCTCAGACACTCCTGGGGCTCATATTTCTGCATGAGGTCTGGTACTGGTCTGGGTTCTCTTGGTTCAGATCAGCCTGGGCAATTCCTACTGTAGCAGCTGTGGGCTGTCATGTTCATTTTCTCAGTCACTCTTTATGTCCATCAATTCCTATTGATTCTTCTCCAGTATCTATATTTCTATTTCTATTGCAATTGCTATTGCACTGTGCTTTTGTACCATCCATTAAATTCAACTACTTTTTTAACAGCAATATGTACTACTCTACAGGCTTTCTTGATATTTCCTTTAGCTAAAGGTAGAGGAGCTATATATAGTTCTCTATGAGTTTTAATGAGAAAGCTTAGCTCACTCTCATTCCTCCTCCTTACTCCCCATTCCCCACTCCCCTCCCCCTCCAGACTTTCTTCCTTTTCTATCGTGTTTCTCCATTATAACTACAAAGCTGCAGCTTAAGAGTCAACTTAAAACTGACAACCCATGGTTAAATAATGAAACTTCAAAGACAAGGTTTAACGAATAGATTAGAATGATAGCAAGAGATTTTACCACCATCAGGACACGCAAGGGAAATTTAGTGAATATCAAATGCTAGAAGAGGTAAACTTTACATTTTCCAACAGGAAAATCAGCCACATAATGTATTCATACCTGGCTGCCACCGGAAACTCTGGACAAGAGAAAATTAGAAAACAAAAACTCATCAAGAATCAATTTTGCAAGGAGCAACCAAGCAACTTTTCAAATAAAAAGCTCTAAATTGGCAGGCACACATTTCCAAAAGAATTGGGGGTGTTTTTAGATAATTGATGCCAATCAGGAAGCAAGACTCTGTATTCTGAGACTGCACTAAACAAAATGTTCTATCTGATCAAAGAAGGAATAAAATTCTGAGGCATCAGCTTTCAAAACATACACAAATAATTTGCTCTCTTATTAAAATTAAAATCTATGATGATATCTAGAAGCAGAGTCTACCCACATGTGCTAAACCTCAGTCAGAAGAACTCACCACCTTCCTTTTCTTTCTCTCATTTATCAAAGTATTTTACTTCTATGTGCAAGTAGCATAAAGTAATAGAACAAAGAAGATTCATCTTAATAGTAGGTAAGATAATTTATAAGCAAACTTCATTACTGTGCTATCATTGCAATTAGCATGAAATTAAATCAAAAATATAAACAGTAACAAAAAGTAATTAGTGTTAGATACAAGCACAAGTGAAAATACCACCACCACAGGACTCT